>NC_044382.1:17939081-18240052 GCF_006542625.1 Nomascus leucogenys | reverse complement strand
GGCAAACGTTTCTTATTTTGTTCTGGGCTTTGGTCTTTAATAACAAGAGAAAATCTTCTGTTTTTAACAATAACTTACAAATTATTTTTATGACTTACACTTTGTAAAGCATTTTTGTCATTTCATGTAATTCTTTCATAAAATTTGTAAGCTTGGTAGAAACAGTACAATTAGCACATAATGGGAACTTATTAAATATTTGTTAAATCAATGAATTAAATCCATTTTACTGCAAAGGAAATGGAAACTCAAAGAGATCAAGTGATCGATTTAAGGCTCCACTTTCCAGTAGGGACTCATATCTGATTTTTCCCATTCCAGACTGACTCTGATATAATATCTTACATACTATTTGTTACACTTTCTCCAAGATCTTAGAAAGGTCCTTTGATTCTCTAAGAAAAGATAATAGGACAATGCAAATGCGTGGATACACCATCAAAGGGGTGGCTGAGGGCTATCTACCTCTTTGTATAGTTCTTTCCTAGGTTCCTGACTGCTAAAAACTTGTATCCTTAAAGATATGACTATTTAGATACATTCCTTGTTGGAGATAAGAACACAAGTTCATTGCTGAATCATGGTGTATATATACAAAAAAAAGAGTGCGCAAGTTCATGCTGAAAAAAATGACTTTCTTGAATTTTTAATATTTTTTGGAAGTTTGAGCATAAAACTCTGCATATCTCAGGGGAAGTTAATTTCAGAGTTTTAGATGTGGAGCTGAGTATTTTCTCTAGCTTTGTCTCTAGTACTGGAGGGAGTCATGCACTGCCTCCATTTTAGGGTAATCTTGGTGTGTAGCAATCAGCACTCATCTGGCCTACAGTCATCATTATCAGCTGCCCCCACTGCTGGAGGAAATGTCATGCGTATCAGTTCAGACATTAAAATCGTGAGAAAAGAGCCAGTTGTTCTAGCCAAACCCAGAATTAGGCTTAAGGTCACAACTATGTACCAATAACATCCATCAGCTTGCCAGAGACTTCCTTCAACTGGGGACACCAGGAACAGAGAGAAGGAAGAAAAACTTCCCTGTTAAATCTAAAGCAAATTAGAGAGGGATGCCAAATGGGTGTTCCCCACCAGGGCCTTTCCCTTTGACTTCTGTAACCTGAGATTCAAAGTTTTGGCTCTGGATTATCTCCCAGAAGAAAGCTGCAAAAACAACTCTGGTTATTTCTGTACTAAACTGATCCTCTTTGCCGCTCGTGTGCAATTGTATTGCCACACAGATAGTCTCAAACCTGTCAGTCTTTTTTGCAATTGTTTTTGTGTCTCATTGAGAAAGGACTTCCTCAAGTGAAGCCTGTAAAGATTTATTTTTATATTTACCTTTGAAACTTCTATAGTTTTTGTTGCTATCACATTGTTCATTTGCATTTAGTTCCATCATCCGTCTGAAGTATATTTTTGTGTATGATATAAGACAGATCTGATGTTAATGTTTTCCTCTTTGGGTACTAGTTTTTCCTCTACTTTTTAAAAAAAACTTAAATTTTAGCATTAGGATCGTTTTAGACTTCTAGAAGCATTGCATAGACAGTACAGAGAGTTCTCGTACACTCCGCTCTCCTGCTTTTTGATTTCTTCCTCTGCTTTGAA
This sequence comes from Nomascus leucogenys, assembly GCF_006542625.1. Taxonomy (NCBI): domain Eukaryota; kingdom Metazoa; phylum Chordata; class Mammalia; order Primates; family Hylobatidae; genus Nomascus; species Nomascus leucogenys. The sequence continues at coordinate 18,238,447 of NC_044382.1, read as the reverse complement.
AGGATATTTTTACCTGGTCCTAAATTACAGCATGTACACAGATATCTTTCTAGAATCTCATTTTTATTCTATTGGTGATTTGCTATTTCTGCTCCAATGTCACATGTTTAATTATTATTTCTAGAGATTTCATAGCTTTTGCTAGGAAACCTGAGAACTCACAGGGCTTTTAAGAGGTCAAATTCAGCCTTCAGGCAAGTGAAATAATATCAACCCTGTAAGTTGTTGCTGCTAAGGTAACCTGCCAGGAAGTAACACAGCTGCTACGTAGGGAAGGGAGATGATCACTGGTCACCCGCCCTTTTCTCTGGGCACAAGTCTTGGACATAATAGCAAGGACCAGGCTTTGGAGTAGAGTTTCTTCACCTTAGTGCAATTAACATTTTAGGACTGAAAGTTCTTTACTATTGGGGGGTGCTGACCTGTGCATTGTAAGGTGTTTATCAGCATCTCTGGCCTCAACCCACTGGATGCCTCCCAACTCATGACACCTTGAAATGACAATCAACTCATGGCAATCAAAAATATTTTTGGACACTGCAAATATTCCTAGGAAGGTTAAGCCTCCCCTTCCACTCCCCCTGCCCCTCCAGTTGAGAACCACTGCTCTGGAGCCAGCCTGAGTGTTAACCTTGGCTCTGTTTAGTAACTGTGTGCCTTCATTTTGTCAACAAAAAATAGCCAAATTCTGTAAAATATTTGAAGAGATTTATTCTGAGCCAAATTTGAGTGACCATGGCCTGTGACACAGCCCTCAGGAGGTCCTGAGAACATGGGCCCAAGGTGGCCCAGGTACATATTGGTTTTATACATTTTAGAGAAGCATGAGACATCAATCAAATACATTTAAAAAATACATTAGTTTGGTCCAGAAAGGTGGGACAACTCAGAGCATGGGCTTCCAGGCTATAGGTAAATTTAAACATTTTCTGGTTGATGGTTGAGTTTGTCTAAAGACCTGGGATCAACAGAAAGTAATGGCTGGGTTAAGATGAAGGATTGTGGAACCCAAGTTCTTATTTGCAGAGGAAGCCTTTAAGTACTAGGCCTTACAGAGAATAGGTTGTAAAATCTCTTCTCTTCTCTTCAAGACAGAGTCTCACTCTGCTGCCCAGGCTGGAATGCAGTGGCACAACCTTGGCTCACTGCAAACTCCACCTCCCAGGTTTAAGCAATTCTCCTGCCTCGTCCTCCTGAGTAGCTGGGACACCACCGAGTAGCTGGCGGGCACCACCACGCATGGCTCATCTTTGTATTTTTAGTAGAGACAGGGTTTCACCATGTTGACCAGGCTGGTCTCGAACTCCTGAGCTTAGATGATCTGCCTGCCTCAGCCTCCAAAAGTGCTGGGATTACAGGCATGAGCTGTGGTGCCTGGCCCATAAGATAGTTCTTATCAGACTTACAGTCTGTGTTGATGTTAATGCCGGAGAGGTATAATGAGGCATGTTCGAACCCCACTTCTCATCATGGCCCGAAACAGTCTCTCAGGTTACATTTTAAAAGAGCCGTGGCTGAGAAGGAAGTCCATTCAGATGGTTGGGGTGGGGGGTGCTTCACATTTTGTTTTTGGTTTACAATTTCCTCCTGTGTAAAATGCTAACAATAATAGTGCCTATCTCCTAGGATGGTCACGAAGGCCAAATGAGCTAATTAGTCACAGGAAATGCTCAGAACAGACTCTGGTAGGAAAGACCTGAGCTCAGTGTTAACCATTACATTATTAAAAAAAAAATCCTTTACATTTGATCTCACTCCTGATTATCCCATAGACTTCCCATTTTTCCTACAACTCCGTATCTTCTCCGCCGTGGAGCAAAATGTTTAAATCACAACAATATGCACCAAAACATTTCTTGTCTATGTTAATGAAATGGAACTCTATTTTTAGGGCTCCATAACTGCTAATTAATCAACTCCCATGATAAACTCATCTGAGCTGTGTGTGAATTTTATTTGCAGCTGCGGAACAGCAATTCCAGTTAGTTAACAGGCCTTTAAGTGACAATCCAGCTCTTTGGAGCAGGAGAAAGGCCCAGAAATGATTTTCTGAGCAAGATGATAATGACAGTGGGGAAGATAAAAATCTGGATAAGGAGAAGACTGAGGATTTACTTGACTCATTAACTTGATGGCTTTGGGAATGCCGTGTTCATTTACCGTTAAAACACACCATCATCTTGCAATTCAGAGGGGGATGGTTGAAGACTCGTTTTCTAGGAATTCATGTTACTTAGTCACCCAGAAACTTTTTTTTGTTTTGCTTTTTGTAGCAGCAGCCATTGTAAAACCATTACAGTTGTTATTAACCTTGCCTGAGAGCCTTTCTCCCGGGGATGATTATTTCTATGTGTAAGAGCTGGTTGAGGATGGCAGGTGTGGGCTGTCTCTGCCTTTGTCCTAAAGGCTCAATTCCTTCTTCCAGTGAAACCAGGACTTGGTTTGATGAAGAGAAGGAAGTGCCTTGGACTGAGCATTGGGGACTGTAGTGAGGCTCATTGGTTTGATGACCTTGGTAATGCTCACTTAATTCACTTAGTCAATACAGCAGAGTGGTTGGAAGCCTGGGTTCTGGAGGCAGCATGATTAAGCTGAAAACCTAGTTTCTTAACTTGCCAGCTGTGTGGCCTGGGCAAGCTGCTGAACCATTCTGAGCCTATTTTTTCTCATTTATAAAATGATGTTGATCATAGTACCTACCTCACAGTTTTATTAGGAATTTTTAGTGAAAGAATTCATTTAGCCTCACCCATAATAAGCATTTAATACATCTTAACTACAATGATAACTGTTATTCATTTGCGAGCTTTCCATGAGCCAGGCATTGTAAGGATAGAGGACACATTCAGGTCAAATAAGACATTTTGGGCTTCCGAAGAGTTTATTTCCTGGAGATTGGAAGGAGAGAATTGTTTCCACAAAGGTAAGCATCTAAGGCTGTGGACGTGGGGAGGGAATTGGAGAAGCTCTTTGGGAGGTGGTGACCTTTATGGAGGGACTTGTCCCCAGAGACTGGTACCTGAGTAACTACAAAGGGAATGGACCCCAGATATATGCAGAGCCCATTCACATAGAGACAACATCAAGACCATGGAAACAGGGGTGAAACTTAGAATATTCTCCCCATCCCCAAATAGAAAACAGTTACCAAGTTTGAAATGTATAGGCTGGAAGACCAGACAGAAATGTATTGCCTGTTTCTGCTTAGTGAATCTAGCCATCAGTTTCTGCGACTTTAAGCATGTTTTATACCAGGTGTCTGATTCCCAGCTGACTGGGCCCCAGCGCCTAGAGGTGCCCAGCACAAGGTGTATGGGTTGCAATTATTTGTTTGGCTATTTGTGTTTTGTAATGTCACTTTTTACCTTGCGGGAACTCACCTCATGGTTATAAGGGGAATTTTTTTTTTTTACAGAAAGGTCTAGCAAATTTCAATACTGGAGGATCAACTTACAGCTTCTTCTTGGCAAACATTTCTTGGCCCAAAAATGTTTCCATGCTAGCTCCAGCTTTCCTCCTAAGGCAGTGCAGAGATCTAAATGAGATAATTATGCAGACTATTTAAAATTTTTTTAAAAAAATAAAGTGCTACGTTAGGTACTACATAATTTTTTTTATAGCTAGCATATAAAGGAATTTGGATGTATCTCCTTTACACCTTTTGAGAATGAACTGAAAGACCAGGATTAATTTAGCTTTGAAAGGATATCGAATTTGTAAAGTTATACTAGGTAAGTCTCTCTTAAAAGCCACGCATATTGAAAACCCATTCCTTTATTCTAACTCTGTATAGCAAGAGCAAAGTGCCACAGTAGTATTTTTTGGGGTGAGAGCTGGCAAACTATATTTATAACAACTTTTGGGTTCCTTTATAATTTTCTCTCATATGGTGGGAAAAATACATAAAAGGAAAGGGAGTGGATTCTTAAAAATGGAAGCAAATAGTTTCTGTGTCACAATGCACTATGACCAAATGAGGATGGGATTTCTTTTCATAGGACAAGTTATACATTTGCCCAACATAGTTACACGATAGGACTCTGTCTTAAAAGAGAATTCAGTTTTTTATTGATCTAATGCAACTACAGTTTTCCTGGGCTGTGAGCTGGGGAAATGATAATAATGGATGGAGCAGTCATGCTGACAAATGTAAATGGTCAGTGGTTAAAAGACCTTCATATTGCTCTTTTGTTTCCATGTTTTCTGACTGCAAATCTCATGAATTTGACAAAATGGCTCATAGTGCAAAGCACGTCCTGGTAAGTAGGAGGCAATCACTTTGCTGTGTTGCTCTGTTCTGTTCCCCATTCTGGCTGAGGAATGGCTCCGACTGTGCACTTTAAGTTTATTTTGGCCTGGCTGCTTCGGCGGCACAGGAACAAACTAGTGCCTCACTGGAGATATAGATTCTGAAGAACTGGAGGTTTGAGGGTCTGGGTGACCAGGGACAGGTGGGGGCTGGGGGCAGCAAGGGGACCGATGGCTTACCATTTAGATAGTCACCACCCTGATGTCCAGCTTTCCATGCAATGCAGTGACTGGGAGCTTGTGAGAGGTCATCTGAAAGATACCGTGGTCTTCCGAAACAGAATATGTCAGTCAGGCAGAGGATGGGAAGAGGACTGAGGACAGGAGGGGAACTTTCAGAGGGCAGAGAGAAGGAGTGGTTAATCATAATAAAAACATAGATTTTGTTATTGTAAAATAATTACTCAAGAAGTGTTTTCTAATTGTCTACCATGTACTGTACACTGCTGTTGTGGGACGGGGTTAAAAGAGGCAGAAAATGTGATATCTGCCTTTGAGAATTTCACAGTCTCACAAGACTTGCACCGATGGGTGCAAGACCCCGCGGGATCACATGTTAAATTGCGTGATTGGATGACAGATGTGTGGGATGGTTTTTTACCCTCCTCCCAGCTGTATTTCCTCTAAAAAATACAACCTGGATTACATTCCTTCCGTGTTTCCTCTGTCTTTAGTTAAGGTCAACTCTGTATTTCTCAGCAAGGCCAATATGAATCGGCTCTTGCTTTTCTGGGCCTCCCTCTCCTCATGCCATTCCTAGTCTCGTTATTGACCTCAGTAGAGAAGTCTCTCTCCGTCCTCACAAGTGTGCCTGGTCACATCCTATTTGTGACCATTTGGACATTCTGTTCCCTGTGCCTGGAACTCCCTTTTACTTGGTCTTCACCAGGCCATGCTCTACTTATTCTTCAGGGTTTCTCCTTAAATGTCATTTCTTTCCAACTACCAGGTGCTTCACAGAAACTTGAGCTTTTCCACTGGTCACATTTATCATATTTGGGCTCACTTATTTTTGTGAATATCAGTGAGATTTCAGTCTCTCCTGTTTGGTGATCTCCATGGGCCATGCTGGTCTTGTCTGTGCTGCAACCCCAGGATCTAGCACAGGTCTGACACATGCAGCAGGTGCTCTGTAAGTCAGTGATGGGTGAATGGATGAGCAAGGAGAGGTTCCACTGGGTCAGTGCAATTGTCCTTTCAAAGCACTTTGTTGCTTCTCATGGAGCCCTTGGTATGTTGAACTTAGCATCCTGTTTGTCTGCCCTCACACCCTCACAAGCTTCCAGAGAGCAGGGATTGAATCATCATCATCTTTTCATCTGTAGTGCCTGGTTCACATAGGAACTCAGTGCAGGTTGTAGGATGAAGGAAAGAATAAACTCTGTACGAATGGAGCGGGCCTTATCTGGGTTTTAAAGCTTGCCTGGGGAGGAAAGTGGAAAAAAAGTGAATTCAAGGATCCAAAATAGCAGTGGGAGCTGGGATGCAAAACAAGAGTAGGGTTTTGTTTTGTTTTAAAGCTGAAAATCTGCATTAGAAAAATACCGGATAGTCACCAGACACAGCATGACAGGATGTACTCATGCTACAAAGATGAGAGGGTTGAGTTGGGGGAGGCTTGGAATTTCCCCAGCTGAACTTTATGCCTTGAACAATGTCCATCTTTCAGAGCTTGCTGCTCTCCTCAGGAGTTTTATCCATTCAACAAATTTTTATCAAGCACCTATTCCATGGGGAAGATATGCCTCCCCTTGAAGAGCATGAAAATTGGCGCCCCTGGTGAAAAAAACCTCTATGTGTAAAGTACAAATATACATATAGTATATATAGACATATAGTATATATGCAGACATATAGTATATCTGTACCTACATTTCATAGTAGGGGGGGATTAGGAAAAAGTCTGAAAAGGTTCCTTAGAAGGATGATAATGAAAAAAAGATTGTGAAACTGACCTACTCTGTGCCAGGCATTCTTCTGGTTAAAGGGCCTACTCCCATGAAGCTTTCACTCTTACAAGGCAGAAAGGCAGTAAACAAATAAGTAACTGTAAACTAATAATAAATTGTATGAGGCGGAAAAGCAGGCAAGGGGCTGGAACGTTTGGGGAATGGGTGGGGCATGTCTGTGGTTCCTTTAGGTAGGGTGGGTGATGGATAGACTCTGATGAGGTGAGGTTTGAGAAGAGTCTGGAAGAAGTGACAGGTGAACAGTGGAAATATTTTGGGAAAGAGCCGTCCAGGAAGAGGTAACAGCTTGGTGCAATTAAGAACAGCAAGGAGGCCAGGTGGGGCAGGAGTGGATGGATGAGGGAAGGATGGTAGAAAATGAGATTGGAGGTAGAGGCAGGGGCCGGATGACATGGGCCTTGTAGGCCATACTGAGGGGTTTGGGTTTTGTTCTCTGTGTGATGGAAAGCTGCTGGAGAGCTTTATGCAGGGGAGTGACATGATTTGATTTATCTCTCCTTTTTTTTTTTTGAGACGGAGTCTTGCTCTGTCTCCCAGGCTGGAGTGCAATGGCATGATCTCGGCTCACTGCAACCTCCACCTCCTCAGATCAAGCAATTCTTCCTGCCTCAGCCTCCCGAGTAGCTGGGATTACAGGCACCCGCCATCATGCCCAGCTAATTTTTGTATTTTTGTAGAGACAGGGTTTCACCATGTTGGCCAGGCTGGTCTTGAACTCCTGACCTCAGATGATCTGCCTGCCTTGGTTTCCCAGAGTGCTGGGATTACAGGCGTGAGCCACTGTGCCTGGCCTCTTTTTTTTTTTTTTTAATACTTTAAGTTCTGGGATACATGTACAGACTGTGCAGATTTGTTACATAGATATACATGTGCTGTGGTGGTTTGCTGCACCCATCAACCTGTCATCTAGGTTTTAAGCCCCTCGTGCATTAGGTATTTGTCCTAATGCTCTCCCTCCCCTTGCCCCCCACCCTCTGACAGGCCCTCGTATGTGATGTTCCCCTCCCTGTGTCCATGTGTTCTCATTGTTCAGCTCCTACTTGTGAGTTATCTTTTAATAAGATCCCTCTGACTGCTATTTGGAGGGTGGACTGCAGAGGCAGGAGCGGAATCAGGAGGCCTCAATGTTGTGGGTCTCCTAGGTGGAAGCTGATGGTGGCTTGGGTGAGGGTAAACAGTTAGATTCTACGTGTACTGTGAAGGCAGAGCTTGCAGGACCCGCAGAGGGATCGAATGAAAGGTCTCCTTTCTACTAGCTGCTGACCTCTCTTGTGAAGGCCAGGCTGGGTACATATTTATCTAGCATTCTGCAGTTACTTATTTTTCATCTGTATACCTTGCCACCTTATCTAGTCTTTGAATTCCTTTAGGGAAGAAACCATTTTTGTTTATGTCTGCAAGAGCCAGACAGTGGGGCCGAATGGTTAAAAGTGTTAGTTGTATGTGCTAGGTGGATGTTTTAACTGCTTAGCTGCTGCTCTTCCTCCTCCTCCTCTTCTTTTTCCTTCTCCTCCTCCTCCTCTTTTTCCTTCTCCTCCTCCTCCTCTTCTTTTTCCTTCTCCTCCTCCTCCTCTTTTTCCTTCTCCTCCTCCTCCTCTTCTTTTTCCTTCTCCTCCTCCTCTTTTTTAATCGAGTGAGGATGGCAATGGCATTTTTTTATGGCTTTTGAGAGCAAAGTGAGATTTGCATGAAAGTGCCTTGTTGGCTGGTTGTAGTGTTTCACGCCTGTAATACTAGCACTTTGGGAGGCCGAGGTGGGTGGATTGCTTGAGTCCAGGAATTTGAGACCAGCCTGGGCAAGAGGGCAAAACCACCTAAGTTGGAGCACTTTTCCCCTTCTGTGTCTTGGTTTTCCTTCATGTGAAAGGGAAGGCAACGCTTACTTAAAAAAGTGGAAACTCTCAAATAATTTACATTGTATTCTAAGTGGTAAAAGGCCACACTGAGGGTGATGGAGAAGCCATTACATGTCACTTGAGGGAAGTGAGTGTCTGTAGTGAATCATTATGAGTAAACGGATTTGGTGCTGCAGCATGAGCAATACAAAACGTTTATATAGTAATCACCAAATTGTGTGGATCCAACCACAATAAAAAAATGCCTGAGCTTTGGCTTAGGGCCATGGCTGAACGGGAGCATGAAGCCTGGCACGGAACAGAAGGAATGAAAGGCATGGATGTAGCACAGCGATAGACATAAATAGATGCAAGTTTAAGCACAGATGAAAATGCGTGGCTGCCGCTTTTTCCCTCTGCACTCACGGCAGTCTCAGAGCTGGAATTAGAACACTGCCAACCAAACTCTAGAGCCTGTTGTCTAAGCATTACACTTTGCTTTCTCCAGATATACCCAAATGTTACCCCAGAATCCTTCTGTCTGCAGATTAATTCCCCCTGGCTTCATTAAGATTGTGAGGTTCAGGTTTATTTTACAGTGCTATTCATTTGTTCACCCACTCATTCATTTGTCCACAAACTAAACACTACTTTTGTGCATCTGCCATGTGCCAGGCACAGTTAGGTGCCAGGGATCCAGTCGTGAATAAAACAATCTCGGCTTGGGGCTACAGTTAGTGGAAGCAACGCTTCTTGTTTAGGACTGTCAGTGGTGGGAGGACCCAGGATTTGTGTGATTTGCCGCAAATTTAATGGTCCCCTTTTCTGCATTGAACCAGAAAGTCTTCTAATTGGTGAAGAAAATCAGCAACAATCTGAAAAATAAAATATGGCACTCTATGCTTCACCCTGGACCAGAAATTGGGCCACCTGCCATCATTTTCTGACCAGGCTGATTTAGCTATTTGACCTTTGGCCTCAATTATAACTCATGTTCAAGCAGTGGTTTCTCATACATTAGTTTACTTTGCTCCTTCCAATACCTGATTGGTGAGAGAGGACCATTTCTGAGGAGGTCTCTGATGTGTAGAGAGGTTATATGACCTGCCTAGTTCCCATAGCTGGTAGGAGACAAGCTAGGGTTAAAACCCAGTTTTAACTTCTATCACTTTTTTTTTTTTTTTTTTTTTTTTTTTAGACAGTCTCACTCTGTCACCCAGGCTGGAGTGCAGTGGCACGATCTCAGCTCACTGCAACCTCCACCTCCCAGGTTCAAGCATTCCTCCTGCCTCAGCCTCCTGAGTAGCTGGGACTACAAGTGCGTGCCATCATGCTCAGCTAATTTTTGTATTTTTAGTAGAGATGGGGTTTCACCATGTTGGCCAGGCTGGTCTCAAACTCCTGACCTTATGATCCCCTCACCTCTGCCTCCCAAAGTGCTGGGATTGCAGGCATGAGCCACCGTGCCCAGCCTATCACCTTGTTTTTATTATCTCATCATGTTGTCATCTTAATGTTTTTAACTTTTTAGTTTCCCCATCTTTAAAATAAGGAAATTAAACTGTGTGGTTTAAAAGTAAGTTCCCTCCCTCCCTCCCTTCCCTTCTCTCCCTCCCTCCCTCCTCTCTCCCCCTCCCTTCCCTCTCTCTCTCCCTCCCTCTCTCCCTTCCCTCTCTCCCTCCCTCCCTTCCTCCCTCCCTTCCCTCTCTCCCTCCCTCCCTTCCCTCTCTCCCTCCCTCCCTTCCTTTTCTCCCTCCCTCCTGTTCCTGGACCAAACTGAGGGTCAGGCTGCTATTTCTTGCGGCCCAATAACGAGATGCAGATGAACTGGTGAGGAAGAGAGTTTTTATTTTTGTAACCAGTTACAGGGAGAAGGCCCGGAAATTATCACTAGATCAACTCAAAATTACAAAGTTTTCTAAGCTATATGTCTACGTGTAAGTGTGCGTTCATCTAAAGACATTAGTGATTAATTTCTTTTAATCTATAACTAAGATCTGAGTCCTGAAGACCTTCCTCTAGAGCCTCAGTAAATTTACTTAATCTAAATGGGTCCAGGTGCTGGGGTGATTACTTATCTTGTCTCCTGCTAAATCATGGAGGTTTGGGGAGTTCCTTTAGACCCCCAATAAACCTGTTTGTGGAGGCCTGGGGAGTTTCTTCAGATCCCCATTAAAACTTGTTTAATCCTAAATGGGTCCTGTTAAGAATTCCTTCGTTATTTTGTCATGCTTTAGTGTCCAGGCAAAACTCTTGGTGGGCTTTTGTTGCATTCCAGCCTTTGTATAAGGCCACTGGCTCAATCAGCTTTTACTGTTTAACCTAGCTGTCAGTCAGTGCTGGGACAGTTGTGATGGAAGCCTGCATAACTGAGACCTAGCCTCCCTCCCTTCCTCCCCTCCCCACCCCCATCCCTTCCTTCCTTCCATCCTTCCATCACTGGAGTGCCTACTATGATCAAGACATTATGCTAGAAGCTGGAAATAATGTTACACAAAACACATGCACACACCCCATTAAGAAAGTTAAAAAGCCACCCTAAGAATGGGAGAAAATATTTGTAAATTATACATGTGGGACTTGTATCTAGAACATATAGAGAACTCTTACAACTGAATAATAAAAATACAACTCAATTACAAAATTGATAAAAAATTCTGAATAGACATTTCTCCAAAGAAGCTATACGAATGGCCAGTAAGCACATGAAGAGATACTCAACATCATTAGCCATCAGGGAAATGCAAATCAAAACCATAGTGAGATACCACTTCACGCCTACTAGGATAACTATACTCAAAAGATAGACATTAACAAGTATTGGCAAGATGTGGAGAAACTGGAACCCTCATACACTGCTGGTGGAATTGTAAAATAGTGTGGCCGCTTTGGAAAACAGTCTGGCCATTCATCAACTGAGAGCCATAGAGTTAACATATGACACAGAAATTCCACACTTAGGTATACGTCTGTGAAAGGAAAATAGATCTCAGGACTCCCAAAATCACTAAGCCAAAGGGAAGTCAAACTGGGAACTGTGTGAGGCAAACCTGCCTCCCATTTTATTCCTACGTAAGCTAGCTACAAAGATAAAAAAGCTACATACCTCCCTCACAATTTGCCCACAAGGAAATTCCTTGTGGACAAAGGACAGACAGAATTCAGTCATTCTTCCACTCATGTGAGACCAATGCATGTCTAATTGCTTCTTCTGCCCTATTATTTCCCTAAGCCAGACTAAGGAATAAGACCCTCCTTTCACATGTAAACTGTGTATTCAGTAAAAGGCTAACCAGAGACAAAAAAATGCAACAGTTTGTCTCGCATCTACCTATGATCTGGAAGCCCCCACCCCTGCTTCTAGTTGTCCCAGCTCTCCAGACTGAATCAATGTACATCTTACATATATTGATTGATGTCTCATGTTTCCCTATACTGTATAAAACCAAGCTGTACCCTGACCACCTTGGGCACAATGTTGTCAGGACCTTCTGAGGCTGTGTGACAGGCATGTTCTTAACCTTGGCAAAATAAACTTCCTAAATGGATTCAGATCTGTCTCAGATACTTTTGGGCTCACACATCCATAAGAAAATGCAAACTTATGTCCACACAAAACTTGTACATGGGTATTCATTCATAGAAGCATTATCAAATAGGCAAAAAGTAGCAACAACCCAAATGCCCATCAGCTGATGAATGGATAAATAAAATGTGGTAGATCCTAACGATGGAATATTATTCATCCATAGGAAGGATGTACGGATACGCATTAAAACATGGATATATCTTGAAAGCATTATCCTAAGTGAAAGAAGCCAGTCACAAAAGGCCACTGATTATGTGATTTCATTTATATAAGATGTCCAGCATATATATAGACAGAATGTAGATCAGTGATTCCCCAGGGGTGAGGGAGGGGAATGGAGACTGACTGCTAATGGTTATGGGATCTATTTTGGGGACAATGAAAATGTTCTGGAATTGATTATGATGGTTGTACAACTCTGCAAAATACTAAAAACCAATGCATTTTTCACTTTAAATAGGTGAATTGTCTAGTGTGTGAGCTATATAGCTATAGCTCAATAAGGCTATTATATACTTTATTTTATTATTTTTTTTGGAGACGGAGTCTTGCTTTGTCACCCAGGCTGGAGTGGCAGTTGTGCAATCTTAGCTCACTGCAACCTCTGCCTCCTGGGTTCAAGTGATTCTTCTGCCTCAGCCTCCCAAGTAGCTGGGACTACAGGTGTGCGCCACCATGCCTGGCTAATTTTTGTATTTTTATTAGAGATGGGGTTTCACCATGTTAGCCAGGTGAAACTTGAACTCCTGACCTCAGGTGATCTGCCTGCCTCAGCCTCCCAAAGTTCCAGGATTACAGGTGTGAGTCACCACACCTGGCCTGTATACATATTTAAAAAGCTCTAGCATGGTCTCTGTGCTTGTGGAAAACAGTCTTGTTGGAGAGATAATTTTAATCAAATAATTATACAAAATTATCTAACAATTACAAATTATGGTGAAGGAAAAGAATCCCATATTATGAAAGAGACTAGCTGGAGGCTAATGGTGAGGGAGTGGTAGGTAAACATTCAAGTGCTCTTACAGAGATCCCCAAGTAACAGTGGCTTAAATAAGGTAGATGTTCCATTCTTGCTGATCTATCAGTGCAGGTGTAAGCAGTCTAGGGTGCATAAGGAAGCCTCACAATTTTGGGGCTCTTCTGGCATGCTGCTCTGCTGTTCCCTGGGGTGCTGCACCCATTTGCATGGTCCACAGTGGCTCTCCACCATATCTACAGTCCAAGCCTGAGAAGAGGGAGGGAAACAGTAAAAAACTCTCCACTCCTGCTCATATCCAGCACTTTGTCACACCAGGTGAGGAAACAAAGTCAGATGTCCATGTGTTCAGATACCACTTAAGGGTTCTATTAGTATAGAAGGAGGAGAGAATATATATTGGGCAAGCAATTCGCAATCTCTGCCATTGATGGCCTCTCTGAGGAAGTGACGTTGAAAGCAAGAACCTCAGGATAAGTTGATGTTAAAGACAGGAACGAGTTTTCCAGGCCAGGGGGATGGCATATGGAAGGGCCATGAGGCAGGAAAGGCCAGCTACCATATTTAATGATGCTTAATGATGTGCGTGTCTACCATACACATCCCCTACAGAGTTTTCTTTTTTTTGACAGGGTCTCTCTCTGTGGCCCAGACTGGAGTGCAGTGGTACAATCATAGCTCACTGCAACCTCCAATTCCCAGGCTCAAGCGATCCTCCCACCACACGCCACCATGCGTGGCTGATTTTTTATTTCTAGTAGAGACAAAGTCTCCATATTGCCCAGGCTAGTCTTGAACTCCTGGGCTCAAGAGATCCACCCACATCAGCCTTCCAGACTGCTGGCCCGGTCCCCTCCAGATGTTTATAACTCATGAGTGCCAGGACTAGACCTGGTACTAGGAAGCAGCTGCATTGGATTTACCAGGCTTTTCACTCTTGTATTTTACAGGGCTGGGACAGGCCTGGACTGCAAGGAGGGGTCTTTGCACCATCTCTGAAAAGCCGATGTGTATCCTCAGCTTTGAGAACTGAATTCCATGGGTTGTGTCAGTGTCAGACCTGTGAAATTCAGTTCTTCAGCTGGGATATCTCTGTCATCTTGGGCTTGAGGACACTGGAGAGAGTAGATCCTGAAGAACTTTTTCAGTCTGCTGAAGAGCTTGGAAGACTGGAGACAGAAGGCAGAGTCTCAGGCTCTGAAGGTATAAGGAGTGTGGGTTCCTGTGAGAAACACTCATTTGATTGTGAAAAGACTTGAATTCTTTGCTAAGCAGGATTCCAAGTAGCTAAATGAATGATCTCAGCAAGTCTCTTGCTGCTGCTGCTGCTGCTGCTGCTGCTGCTACTGCTACTGCTACTCATTTACATTTATTGATTACTTACGATGATTCAGATACTGTTGTAAGTGCTTTACATGCTGCTATAGGAGACTCTTGGGAGAAATCACTTTAATGAAGCTTGAGACACATGGCATTGCCATGCAATGATTTTCCCCCTTCTTCACGGGATCAGAGGGAACTAATAGAATGTGACAATGATTCTTTAGCATGGACTGCTGAGGCTTCTGGTTCCTTTTTAAGGTCTGCAGTGAAAGAAGATGAGAAACATGGGTATGCCCTTCTTTTGGTACCCCTCTTCCTTTATTTGAATCTCTACTTCCTTCTATAAATATATTAGGGCTACATTGTCCCTTTGTATTTCAAACAAGGCAAAAAGAGGTATGTAATTAGACTTTACTGCAATCCTCAGTTTCTCCAGGGAACAGGAATGCAAAGGTTTTGAAGGCCTCTCTATTTGCTGACATGGTCAGCTGGGTGCCATGGGCCAAGTTCTTCTGTTGCCCTCCTCCATCACCAAGTAAGCTAGGTCCATTCTGAGGCTCAGTTTTGCTGTGATGATGACCACTTTTAGGCAGAAGGTTAGAGGCCTCATGAGTGCTATATGGACTTTATTAGGCTTTAGATTTGATGGGAAATAAGGGATGTGATTTGTCTTTTGGGAACTCATCTTTGATTCATCATTGTCTCTTGGTATCTTGGAATTTCCATGTCATTATAGTCTACAGAATGAAAGAGTAACCTGTCCCAGAGGAGAGGCAGGTGAAAGACTCCACAGCATGCTCATTCTCATTCTGTCTTCTCAGTGACACCGAGGTTTACTGAGTGCCCACTATGTGCCAAGCACTGTGCTCAGGGCTTTCTTTGTATGCGTGATCTCAGTGAATCTCACCAAGCCTCATCTGGAAAACGGGGACAAATTAACAACAGGATGGCAAATTAATAAACACGTAACCATGTTCTACAGATGCAAAGGGGTGCTTGGTTATTATGAAGGCCCCCTGGCAAATGTGTGGGACATGGGTGTGTTCTCTGGGTTGTTCTGATCAGATCAAGGACCTTCCCCACCCTTCTCACACTCTGCCCACTTCCGCCCTTTGCTTATCAGACCCTTAGCCAGTGACTCATTCTAGAACCAGAACCTTGGTGAAATCTCAACTGACACCAGAGATCGGTGTCTTCAGTCCTAGACTGATGGAGAAAATCCAGAATATATACTAGAAGCTCCAAATGCTCTGGGTTTCAGCAGTCTGTGCTATGGACACTGACTTTGGCTCAGAACTCCGATTTAGTACAAAAGGCTCATTTTTATTTCAGGGGCACTCTTCCTAAAGCAAACCTAATAAATGAAATATGGAATTCACAGATACACACACATGTTAAAAAATTAACCTGGTGTATCTGTGAGGAGTAGGAAGAAATTCACTATATAAAAGAATGCTTCATTTCATAGAGAATTTGTTAAGATTCCATTAGATAGTACATTTTTCAAAGATTTTTGAGGTTGTATTTGCTTTATCAAAACTTGGTTTATGTAAGTGGAAAAAGCATGTTGCAAAATAACTTAGTGTCTATGATTCAGTTTATGTAAAATAATAAGTGTACGTAGGAACACGTGTGTTGAAAGATGTACATCAATTTGTTAACAATGGTTATCTCTGAGGTGGTGGGATTTGACATGTGTTTTTCTTCTTTTTTTTGTATTTTTCTCTATTGTTTGACTTAACACAGAACATGTTTAGTTACAACAATAAAGTTATTGAAGACAATATAACACCCAATTGTGATGAGTCCAGACAGTACTCATGCTGTGCATTTATTAGACAGTATGCTGTAGAGGTGAGTCACGGAGGAGTGGAGAGAGAGAGAGCCCTGATTTGTTGTCCCATAAAGAAGATAGGCACAGGGTAATATGTAGTGTGATTCTTTTTTTTTTTTTTGTACGAGGAGAAATGTGTGTGTATCCGTGTAAGTGTATGGATGTCCAGTGGGTAGTGG
This sequence comes from Nomascus leucogenys, assembly GCF_006542625.1. NCBI lineage: Eukaryota > Metazoa > Chordata > Mammalia > Primates > Hylobatidae > Nomascus > Nomascus leucogenys. Next base: position 18,222,433 of record NC_044382.1, on the reverse strand, counting down.
GTGTTAAGATTGCAAGTGATTTTTTTCCCCTCTCCCTTAATTATGCTTTTCTGCCTAAATAAAAAAAGAACACTCTCCAAAAATCCATCTGTGTGTGCCAGTGGTTTTTAAATGTGTTTCTTGGACCAGCAGCATCAGTATCACCTGTGACTTTTTTTTTTTTTTTTTTTTTGAGTCACTCTGTCACCCAGGCTGGAGTGCAGTGGCGCGATCTTGGCTCACTGCAACCTCCGCCTCCTGGGTTCAAGCAATTCTCTTGCCTCAGCCTCCCAGGTAGCTGGGATTACAGGCGCCTGCTACCATGCCCAGGTAATTTTTATATTTTTAGTAGAGACGGGATTTCACCATGTTGGCCAAGCTGGTCTTAAACTCCTGACTGCAGGTGATTTGCCCACCTCGGCCTCCCAAAGTGTTGGGATTACAGGCATGAGCCACCACACTTGGCCTGGGAATGACTTTTGGATTAGCCAATCAACCTGTGAACTTTTTAGAAATGTAAATTTTCAGGCCCCACTCAAGACCCCCTGAATAGAAAACTCTAGGGGTAGAGCCCAGCAATTTCTGTTTTACCAACCCTTTGGCTGACTTTTATGCACACTAAAGTTTTAGTACTGATAGGGTCAATCAAGGGACATCTGCATTCCCCTGGAACTGAAATACAGCTGACATTGACATGAAAGATGCTGGCCCACTCCTACAAGTATGCATGCAAGTATTCCGCAAAACTTATTTCTGAGAGATGAACAGCAGGACCCCAAAACCTCAAGATTGTTATAAGTGATATTTCCACCAGTGAATAGCAGATATCTGGGTTTTTAATGTGGAAACTTTAGGTGCATAAAACCACTTGAAGAAGTTGTCAATTAAGGCAGGTCATACCCCTCACCCACAGACTAAGCATTTCCAAGGATCTGTCATTTTAACCATCACTCACTGAATGTCATCAAGGAGGTCCTAGGACGACACTTGGAGCAACTATTTCAGGCTTTTTCAAATGCTGTTTTCCCCCTCTTTACTGTTATGTTTCTTCTTTCCAATTCATCCTTTCTCTTCCTTTTGTGATTGATGGGGTCTCAGAAGCAGATTAGCCATCCTTTTGGCTCTGTGCTTGGGAGAGAATAGCTCACATGCTGCTAGAGAGGTGCCTTGGGAGTAATAATAATGATAATGGAAGTATTGATTTGCCATCCTCCGATAACAAGGGAAGGTCATGATTTATCAGCTCACATTAATGGGACGAGGTGGAAAGTTGGACACACTACCTCACAGTCTGCCTTTCCCTTGTGCTAGGTTGCTGGGATTCAGTGATTTAGGGACACAGTGGTTTCCTAAGTCCTGCCTGCAGTCAAACCTTTGTTAGTTAAAAGGGACATTTCTTTTTTTCATATTTTCTCACATCTAGACTCTTGCCCTCTTTTCTAATAATATTTCAGAGAGGCAGCTCCCAGTTTGGGTGTCCAGGTGGTCAGAGAGTCTGGAAAAATGCTCTGGGGGCAGGAAACCAGGGTACGAGCCATCTTGTCTAGTTCCTCTTTGTTCTTGTTAGCACTAAGGTGATTTCACAACTTTCAGGACGTTCTGCTCCTGTCTCCTGCGGAAGCCCTTCCAAGTAGAAGAGTTAATTTTGATTATTCCTGGGAAAGTGCAGAAAATATAATTACAACTTTATTGGATATTTACACTGCTCCAGGTATCTTGTAATAATGAAAGATTTCTCTATTTTCTATATCTGAAAACTGAGGCTCAGGGAGGTTACATAATTTGCTTAAATTTCACACACAACATGTTAAGTGTCACAGCTAGGATGTTAATCAGGACTGCACAGTGAGAACCTATGTTCCTTTCACCAAAGTTTGTACTGTATTAGGATTTACAATTTGTAAAGCACTTTAACACACATTAGTATACTTGCTGAACACCACATTCTTCAGTGAAATAGCTCTTCTTTTTTTTTTTTTCTTTTTGAGACAGAGTCTTGCTCTGTCACCCAGGCTGGAGTGCAGTGGTGCGGTCTCAGCTCACTGCAACCTCTGCCTCCTGGGTTTAAGCAATTCTCCCTGCCTCAGCCTCCCGAGTGGCTGGGATTACAGGAACCCACCACCATGCCTGGCTAATTTTTGTATTTTTTTCTAGACAGGGTTTTGCCATGTTGGCCAGGCTGGTCTCGAACTCCTGACCTCAAGTGATCTGGCTGCCTTAGCCTCCCAAAGTCCTGGGATTACAGGCATGAGCCACTGCGCCTGGCTGTAGCTCTTCTTATAATCCTAATGTTAGAGATAGGAAAGTGGAATTTTCAGAAGATTTTGCAACGTATCTGTCCCCCGTGCCATATAGCTGGTAACTGGTGATGTGGAGCTTCAAAAACAAAATCCCTATAGCAAAAAGATCATTTTTACCTAAAAAATGTATACAAATATACATAAACTTGGAAGGAAAGAAAAAAATCTTTTGCCTCAGTTTCTCCAGTGTGACTGAAAACAGAAGAGCATGCATTGAGGCCCACTCTGACTTATTCCTCCACCTGTGCCTTTGGTCAGCAGGAGTGAGCCCCTGTCCATGACCAATTCCACCCCCGGGACACAGTTACACTTTAAAATATGTGACAATGAAGAAGCCATATGTGCTTTTTCTTTGGGTCCTGAAATGCTCCTAAGACTGGTCAGATTCCACTGTCTCTGGTCAGCACATGTTTATTTATTTATTTATTTTTTTTATTTCTGAGACAGTCTCACTCTGTCACCCAGGCTGGGGTGTAACGGTGCAATCTCGGCTCACTGCAACCTCTGCCTCCTGAGTTCAAGCAATTCTCCTTTCTCAGCCTCCTGAGTAGCTAGAATTACAGGCATGCACCACCTGACTAGTTTTTGTATTTTTAGTGGAGATGGGGTTTTGCCTTGTTGGCCAGGCTGGTCTGGAACTCTTGACCTCAAGTGATCCAACCTGCCTCGGCCTCCCAAAGTGCTAGGATTACAGGTGTGAGCTACCACACCTGGCCATATTTCCTTATTTTAAAACTTATTTTTCTTCTTATATATGTAATGTGAATTTATGGCAAATAAGTTTGAAAATATGGGAAAGTATAAAAGAGAAAATTTGAAATTATTAAAATTTTTAAATTATGAAATTATGATTTTTTTTACGGAAATTTGGAGAATTCAGAAAATCATAGGAGGAAAAAGTTATCTATACACTTATAGATTACCATTTTGGGTTATTTCTTTTCATTTTCACTTTTTTTTCTTTTACACGATTGGGATTATCTTTTAATTTGTGTATCTGTGTTCTGTGTTCCGTTGTTTAACGTTTTATAGTGTGCTTTTCTTCATGTCCTTGCATGGTCTTTTTATGCATTTTAAATGGGTGCATATGCAGTTCATGGGGTGGATGCGCCTTTGTTTACATGATCATTTCCTTATTATCAGACGTTCTGAACCTGGGTCTCCTGACTCTAAATCTGCTGCTATTTTTTGTCCCCACATAAATGTCTCTATTTCCTTAAGCTTCTTGTTTGCATTTATTTGATAATTATTTGTGATGATTTTAGGAGTGTAAAAAACAGTATAAATAAATGTATTTTGTATTACTACATAACAGCGCTAGCATTGAGGATTTACTATGTGCCAATCTCTATTTCAGTACTTTGAACAGCTTCTCATTAAAGCCCCCATCTGCCACAACAACAGTAGATACTGTTATTATTCCCATTATATAGATGATATCACAGACACACACAGAGGGTAAGTATCACAGCACATTCATTTGTGTCTAGCAAAACATCAGCTTACAGAGCCATATACAAATAGGCATTTATTTGTTCTTAGCCAATCTGAATATGAGCAACTACTGCTAGCATTTGGGTTAGATGCTCAGTGACATCAAGGCTGTTGTCACTGCAGAACTTTTCTCCTGTGCCTCTTGGTTTTAAAATGGCTGCAAAAGCCATAGATATCACATCCTGATTGAGGGGAGGAAGAGAGAAACAGATGGTGTGGACTGGTCACGTCCGCTCCTTTTATCAAGAAAGCACATTTTTTTTCCAGAACCCCCTTCATCTCCCCAGCAGAATTCCACTCATGCATTATTGTGTTTTTCATGACCACTGCCAACTCCAGAAGAGACTGGGAAAATGAATGTTTAACTTTTTCAGCCTCTGGAGTGGAAGAGAGGTTTGGGAATGACTTTTTTCTTTTTCTTTTGTTTTTTTGAGACAGAGTCTCACTCTGTCACCCAGGCTAGAGTGCAGTGGCATGATCTCAACTCACTGCAACTTCCACCTCCTGGGTTCAAGTGACCCTCGTGCCTCAGCCTCCCAAGTAGCTGGGAATACAGGCATTTGCCACCATGGCTGGCTAATTTTTGTATTTTTAGTGGAGGCAGGATTTCACCATGCTGGTCAGGCTGGTCTTGACTCCTGACGTCAAGTGATCCACCTGCCTCTGCCTCCCAAAGTGCTGGGATTACAGGCTTGAGCCACTGCACCTGGCCTGGGAATCACTTTTGCTATGGATTAAATTATTTCCCCCAGAATTCATATGTTGAAGCCCTAACCCCCCAGTGTGACTGTATCTAGAGATAGGGTCTAGGAGGTCATTATGGTAAAATGAGGTCATAAGGGTGGGGCCCTAAGACCCATAGGACTATGGTCTTATACGAAGAGGAAGATTCAATCTCTCTCTCTCTCCTATCCCATCGCCACCCCCACCCCCCATGGCGACACAGTGAGAAGGCACCAAACTTGACCATGTTGGCATCCTAATCTCAGACTTCTAGCTTCCAAACTGTGAGAAAATAAATTTGTTTTTTAAGCCACCCATTCTATGGTATTTTGTTATGGTAGTACAAGCTGACCAAGACAAATAGCCACCACAAGATATCAGTGCTGGTCAAGTGTTGGTCTTATTTTTCCTAGCAGCCAATTTCATAGAGGGGCCAACCATTGGCTAAGAATTGGTGTATATCATATCTCTGGCTTGGATTATGGTTGGAAGTGGCCCAGTGCCTGTCAAACCTCATCTCTCACTGAATATAACACCATCTACTGCATGCCAACATTTTCATCAATATTACTGTCACCGCAAAGTGCCATTAAAATAGAAGTGGTTTCATACATTATTTATCTGCAGCGTGTCTACTGAGTCATTCTTTTGCTGGAGAGCTGTCTCCTTGGCATTTATAAACTTGGTAACAAATCTGTAGCTCACTGGATTCCTGTCTTCAGGCTGTGACAGGGGAGAGGAGGCTCCATGAACTGTTTGGGCTGAAAGTAGTTGCTGTATCTCTTCTACTAGCCCAGAACACATTTATTAAGTGCCTGGTTGCAGGTGATCTGAACTAGGGGCTACACAGTGGAGATTCTGAAAATGATTGGCTGTAACCCACTTTCTTTTAGTTAAAGGGGGTTCTAAAAGGATCCATTATTTATTAGTGATTTTCAATTGTGATTATTTTTAAATCAGAAATTCAAAATGGCAATTTTGATCATTGGGAATACATTAATGAATAAAATAGGTATTACTGTCTTCATAGAATTGACGTTCTAGTAAAGGGGAGATTTCATACATAAAACTAGATTTCTGGCTGTTTGAAGTACTGAAAGAACTGACAACTCTGGGCTGCCTTTTTTTCATGACAACTATCACCTGGATCCAGGGAGCCACTTTATTTATTTATTTATTGAGATGGATTCTTGCTCTGTTGCCCAGGCTGGAGTACAGTGGCATGATCTCAGCTCACTGCAACCTCCACTTCCCTGGTTCAAGTGATTCTCCTGCCTTAGCCTCCTGAGTAGCTGGGATCACAGGCGTGCACCACCACGCCCGGCTAATTTTTGTATTTTTAGTAGAGATGGGGTTTCACCATGTTGGCCAGGGTGGTCTGAAACTCCTGACCTCAGGTGATCCCTCTGTCTCAGCCTCCCAAAGTGCTGGGATTACAGGCGTGAGCCACCACACTTGGCTGGTGGAGTCACTTTTAGAGGGGGTATGAGAACTGTCATTTGTCACACTCCTCATCACCCCTATTGTCTAATTTGATCCACATGGAATCTCAGTGGAGTAGATAATACTATTATTATTATTATCATTATTACTGCCACTTGCAGACAAAGAAACTGAGGCTCAAGAAGGTGAAGTGACTGGCCGAAGTTTTCTAACTATAAAAGGTGGAGTGTGATATGAACCCACTTCTATGCAACTTCAGAGGCTGAAGTCTTTGCCACTATGCAGACTGGTAATTCAGGAGGCAGGAACACAAAAATATCACTAAGCAAAAACATTCAACCCATATAAGATCAAATTAGAGCAGTGTATCAGCAGGAAACAGATGGCATCCTCAAATTAGGATAACTCAAGCAGAGTTTCATAAGGAAACTATTTACAAAGGCGTGGGCAGAGTGTAGGAAAACTGCAAGGCATAGTGCAGAACCCTAGATTAGTAATAGTAGGGCTCCATTACCACTCCTAAGCCTTTAGGGGCAGATGAGGGGGTGGGTTACTGAAACTGGGGAGACAGAACTGTGGGGAGGACTGCCTTATTTGAGCTAACATCTTTTGCAATGAAATGCAGCCAGCACTTGGGGACTCCACAGGGCGGGAACTTGGAGAATAAATACCCCAAGCTCATGCTCCAAGTTGTCTCTACTCCTTCCCTTTCTTCTCCTGCCAGTGCCAAACCCAATTGGAAGTCAGAGGGCAATGAGCCTTTGATGCCTTCCTACAGGTCAGCCTCTGGGAGCACAATGTAGGGCAGAGAAGAGTGGAGAATGGCCCAGGGGACAAACTAAACACCCAGTACAAGGCGCAAGTCAAAGTCAAGAAGAGCATGCTAGGGGATGAGGGAGAGTGGGGAATCAGAATGTACCACCTCAAAATATGCTTCTGTAGCAGAAGGATTATTTTGAGCTGAAGGCATTTGAGATTCAACAGATGCAGAAAGAAGTTTTCCCTAAGCATCCCTTATCTGACTAAAAGCAGAAACTTCTGAGAAATGAAGACTGCCATAAATCCCTTTTCCTGGGGAAGTTTTATGGCCTTGAAGGAGATGCACCGAAATGGACCTGCACAAACAAACTTTGCAAAGATAGCTCTTATCTTCCTTGGGTTTCCCCCTATATTTACCTCCTACAGTTTTGGGAAGCCTAAAACCCAAACCCCCTTTCCCGTGTCTTGTCACATCTCTACAAATGTATCATCCTTCGTTGAAATGATTTAAAAGCCTCCAAGCCTTGCCACTTTTTTGGGTGTGTTTTCTTTAATTTATGAACCACTTCCACGGGCCACATAAACTTATAAAATCACACAAAGTTTGTATGCTCCTCCTACCTCCTGTTAATCTGTCTTTTGACAGTTTACTTTGCAGGTGCGGACACTGAGCCTCCAAAGGTAGAGGAAATTTCCCCCCTTTTACAGCAGTGATGATGAGTAGGGGAAGAAATAAAGATAAGGATGAGTCCAGCTTTGATGGGGCTGGGAAAGCATCTCCTTTTCTTTCTCACTCTTTCTTACTCTCAGTCCTGTGAGGCCACCTTGTCTACTAGAAAAATGATTGATTCCACATCAGAGATTCCTCAAGTTTGCAACAAAGGACTTGATACCTCTGTTTTGATGACCTTTCAGATGGACAGATGGCTGAACTAGGCAGGCTGGTGTCCTCCAGTTTTTTCGAGGAATGGTAGAGGGCATTAAACTCTACCTTCAGAAAGCAACATTGTAAAACCTCCAAGACAGGTCTGCCTGTTTTTCAAGATCTCTAAAATCGATTCAGCTCAATCCTTGTCAAATACCACATATCCTGCTAAATGGAGCTATATATTACCCATCACCAAAAACCATTTGCTTGCTTACTTTTAGAATTTGCCATTTCTGAAATCACCTGGACCATGGCTTTAGATCTTTAGGGAAATAGGTTTTCATCAGTGAATTTCAATCATCTTTACAGTGACATTTCCCACAGCCCACCCCAGAGACAGTGATATGAATATCACTGTCAGTATAAGTAACAGTAACAAATTCAGGAGCACTTTAGTTAACACTTTAACAATTCAAATAGTCTAGAAACCTAGTATACCTGGTTCAGAAACAGTGTGCCTCTGAGAATACATGGGTGAGAGGACAGAGGCACATAGCATTGTTGAATGAGAACACTCACAAGAGCCTGGTATCATAGTTAATTTAGGAATTAGTGGTGACACCATTGTTCATGTCTCCACGAGCGTTTCCCATTCTTTTTCTTTTCTTTCTTTTTTTTTTTTTTTGGAATGGAGTCTTGCTCTGTCTCCCAAGCTGGAGTGCAGTGGCATGATCTCGGCTCATTGCAAACTCCGCCTCCTGGGTTCAAGTGATTCTCGTGCCTCAGCCTCCCAAGTAGCTGGGACTACAGGTGCGCACCACCATGCCCAGCTAATTTTTTGTATTTTTCGTAGAGACAGGATTTCACCCTGTTGGCCAGGCTGATCTCATACTCCTGACCTCTAGTTATCCATCCGCCTTGGCCTCCCAAAGTGCTGGGATTACAGGTGTAAGCCACTGAACCTGGCCCCATTCTTTTTCCTAGATAATGGAACCCCAATATTGTTCAGAGAGTAGGCAAGCCATGTGCCTCAAAGGAAGCTGAGCTTCGCAGCCCCAGAGATCAAATTGTTTGTCCCATCCAGGTTTGGTGCCCTCAGTCTCCACCAATGCTTGCATTCACAGGACATGTGATGCAGTTCTGACCAGTAGGCTGTGAGAATTCTTCTAGGACTGTCTCTAGCATAGTGGTTCCCCCTTACTCACGGGAGAGACATTCCAAGACTCCCACCGGATGCCTGAAACCGAGAATAGTACTGAAACTGACTGCCATCAGTCAGAACACATTTCTGTTAACGTCTTCCTTCCATAAATGTAATGCCTTTTCCATCTTAACTAAGCACTTATCACACACTGTGTCTGTAACTTTTGCAGTCTGAGGTGTGACAGTAAAACTAGCATGAATTTCTTTTTCCTTCCTCACAATTTCACAGATAGGAGATTCATTCATACTGTAGATATTAGCAGCATCAGCAAACGATTTCATTGCTTATTGAGAACTTTCACCTTTTCACATAAAAGAAGCATTTTAGGCTTCCCCAGCATATTTAAAGTGCCACCACTACTCCTCTTGTGTTTTGGGGCCATTATTAAGTAAAATAAGGGTTACTTGAACCCAAGCACTGGGATACCGATACTGTGACAGTAGATCTGATAACAAGATCTGACTAAGTGATTAGCGGGTGGGTAGCATAGACAGCGTGGAGATGCCGGATAAAGGGATGATTCGCATCCCGGGTGGGATGGTGTGGGATGGTGCAAGGTTTCATCATGCTACTCAGAACAATGCGTGATTGAAAACTTATAAATTGTTTATCTCTGGAACTTTTCATTTAGTATTTTTGGGCCCTGGGTGACCACGGGTAACTGAAACCAAGGAAAGCAAAACTGTGGATGAGGGGAGATCATTGTATAGATTTTTCTTGCTGCTAGAAAGAGTCGCATTGGAAGAAATAGTTGCCTCTTTTTCTGCTGGACATTATCATAGCAGCTTGTGGTATTTTGAACTGTGGCAACTAGGAAATGATGGACAGGGAGCCAGATCTCCTGTTGAAAATGGGAGAGTGCAAAGATGCCGTATGACACCCATGAACCACTGAGTTCACCAACCCAAGATTTATCCTCCCTCAGGTCTTCTAATGTGAGACAATAGGTTTCTTATTGCGGGAGCCAGTAGACACAGGGGCCTGGATCCTGATGTGCCATACAGAGGCATGAAATTCAGGAGTCAGAGGGGAAGGATAAGGGTAACTAATAATTTTAACATATTTTCTATTTTTTTGATTAAAAATATACAAATGTAAAAATTCAATCAAGATGGAAGTGTTAATAATGGGAACTGAAGTCTATAATTTTCCACCTCCTACCTACATATGAATGTAATGTTAAAAAAATAGGATCAGAGTATACATAGCTAACAGTAAAGCTCAGTTCTTTGTACAAATACATGTCAGTCTACCCCATTCTTTTAAATAATATCTATAATATTCCAAAGTACAGATATACCATAATTTTTTCAATCTAATACAGGTGGTACTTTTAAAAATGTTCATCCAGATCGGTGCGGTGGCTAATGCCTGTAATCTCAGCATTTGGGGAGGCTGAGGCTGGAGGATCACTTGAGGTCAGGAGTTCAAGACCAGCCTGGGCAGCAGAGTGAAACCCTGTATCTACAAAAAATTAAAAAAAAAAATTAACTGGGCATGGTAGGGCAAGCCTATAGTCCCAGCTCCTAGGGAAACATGAGCCCTGGAGGTGGGGTCTGTAGTGAGCTGTGATCACGCTACTGCACTCCAGCCTGGGCAACAGAATGAGACTCTGTCTCAAAACAAACAAACAAACAAACAAACAAACAAACACTGTGATCCATGGGTAAATATGTTCATGAGCCCTCAATCTCTGCCTTCAGTTATTTTCAGCAAGTCTCAGTGTCATTCAGAAACCATGCTTGGGGAGCAGCTATGTTGCACAGTGGACGGGACGTGGGATTTGGGGTCAGGCAGATTGGGGCTGGGATTTAGCCCTCCCACATACTAGCTGTGTTATCTTGGAAAGTGATTACACCCCTTATGTCTCAGTTGTCTCATCCCTAAAAAAAGATAATAAAATCTACCTCTTAATGTTGTTGTAAGAGTTAGAAATAACATATTAAAGTATCCTTTACCCAGAAAAGTTGTTCAATGAACAACAGCTATTGTTTTAGGAAAGGAGCTGCCTTCGTGAAATAGTTTAACTATTAACTAGTTAAACTAGTTAAAAGTTTAACTATTAGCTAGTTAAACTAGTTAAAAGTTTAACTATTAGCTAGTTAACCTGGTTAACTAGTTTAACTATTAGCTAGTTAACCTAGTTAACTAGTTTAACTATTAGCTAGTTAAACTAGTTAAATAGTTTAACTATCTTTGGTTCTTCTCACCGTGAACACAGTGGACAAATATGCATGTGTACTTGTTAGTCTAAGATAATTACTTTTTTTCTTCTTTTTTTTAAAGAAAGAGTTTGACTATATTGCCCAGGCACCCAAGCTGGTCTCGAATGCCCAGGCTCAAGTGATCCTCCAGCTCCAGCTTCCTGAATAGCTGAGATTACAGGCACAAACCAGTGTGCCCAGCAAACATAATTTCTTGAAATTACTCAGCAATTGTTCCCTAAATGGTGCAAGGTAGTACGTGGAAACCAATCTTCTAAATTCGTCATTGTGAATCCTGTAAAGAAGATAAACATTTAATCCCCATTTCATGGAAAGATGTCTGCAGAGTTTGAGCAATTTATCAAATAGGCCAGAAATAGACATTATTCATAGTAAGAAGATCTCACTAGTCTGGAATGATGGGTCAAATTAAACAAGGTGAACTATTTTAAGGAAAAATGTAAAATGTATCTGTTTAGTTATGTTTCTTTTTTTGCATGATGCAGAATGGGAGAGATGCCACTTACTAGCAGGTATAAAAAAGGCTTAAGAGTTTTAGGTGGCTGAAGTTCAGTGTGATGCCATAGTGTGATCCAGCTGTCTAAAGAAGCAAATATAATCTTTATCCTCATAAAGACAAGTAAGAAACTCAAAACGAGGAAGATAATGACTCCACTTAGTTTGCTTTTGTTAGACCACATGCTCTAACAGTGGGGATGGCAAGTAACTGGCATGTGGGCTGAGGATTGTTGCTTGAATGCCCATGACAGATACCACTAATTAACCATATTCCACTGGGTTTAGATGTAGCCTCTGAACCTCTATCAACACAGTCTTTAAGGCAGCCAATAGTTTTTGAATGAAGTTGGCATGCAAGATGAAACCTACAGGTAACCAATGGACTCTAGGCTATTCTTACCATCTCCTTCCAAGGGGGCAGCTAGTGCTTATACCATGTATTCCAACCTTTTACCAGCCACAAAAGATTGAACAGGACCCAAGGGTTGTCAATCTACAGGCTACTTTGAAGAGCTTTATTTAAACTGAAACAAGCATACCTCACTCTGATTCCCTCTTTGTGGAGTTTGAACTTGGGAAAAGAAGGCAACTCAGAAGGTTGGTGGCAGGCCTCGAAGCTGAACTCTTAATGGAGACCATGCTATTGTAGAGGCCAAAAGGGAGCAGAAGGAAATCAGAAAACAGAAACAAGAATGAGGAAGCAGAAGCTATGAGGTAGAGAAAATTGACAAATGGAGAGGGGATATGGAATTGGTTGGTGGGCAGAAATAGTAGATGAGGAGGAGAGAGCTGAGGATGAACAGAGCCCCGCTGCTAAGGGACTAACAAGAGCTCTTGTCCTCTGGGTAGAGATCCAGGTTTACTGCTATCTCTACTCCTCCCTAGAGGCCTCATTTGCCTGGGGTCCAATCAACCTGGCCATGAATTTGAGGTTCTTTTTTTTCTTACATCCACTATAACCACCTCCTATCGCTTGAGGTAGCCTGAGGAAAATCTTTGTTCCTTGTCATCAAACATGTCTACTCAAGGTTCCTTGTCTAGTTTTGGGTGTCATATTGGTGAACTGGAGCAGGTCCCCAGGAGAGAGATTAGAAGGGTAAAGAGGCCTGGGAGCTCTCACACAGAAAGAATTTTCAAAGGTATGAGGAGTACTTACCAAGAACAGTGGCCCTTAGAGTGTAATCACCAAGCAGCAGCAGTGGCATCTTAGAGATGTAAATTTCTGGGCCCACCTCGGACCTATAGAAATTCTGGGGGTAAGGCCCTGGACTATGTGGTTTAGCAAGACCTCCATGTCTGATGCATGCTTAAGTTTGAGAGCCACTGGTCTTGAAAAGAGAAGACCCAGGCAGATTATGAGGATGATCTTCAGTTATTTGAAGGAGTCAGGAGGAGGAGGTGTGATATGAGATCCTAGAGGGCAGCACCAGAACCTTTGGCTGGAAAAAATGGGAGACAGATTTTAGGACAATAGAAAGAAGTCTTCACGAACAGTTAAGGCTGGTTTGAGAAAGATTTGTGCCTGGTGAGTAGTGAGCTGCCTGTTTCTGGGGGAGTTTAAGAAAGGATTGCATGACCAACAGTTGGTAGATATTGCAGAGGTCTGTGAAGTACACAGGAGAAGAGGAAACTGAAAGAGGAAGCGTGCATCAGGAAGGCTCTGCAAATCAGGAACAGCAATTGAGGACTGGCATCCAAGAGCTCTCTCATCGCTATGGTAACAGTGGATGTGGGGATGGTAACAAGCTAATTGTGTTTATAAACCTCAGCTGGGGCTTGTTTCTGGGCACTTTCTTGAGTTAAAGGTGAATCCAGGATCCTGGTCTCGGCCATGCAACAAATCCTAACTCCTGGGACCAGGATCCCATTTTGAAATTGCTTATATTCCTGTCTCTAGATTCTAGCTCCTCATTAAACTCTCTTGAGTAGGGTAGAAATTCCGATATGGGGAAACAGGTGGAGGAAATCTGATGATCAACCCAAACACCTTAGGACAGGAAGCTGCATCTAGAGTAATGAATACTAATATCAAACTTACATATTGCATTTGGTGGGTAAAAGTGTGAGCGGTAGAAACAGAAGGCTGGATATCATCAACTGAAGAATGAGGAGGTTCATAAATTTGGAAAGGAAAGCTTTATTTCTCATAAAGGATTGCAGCCTGCAGGGTTGCCATTCTGACAGGATGGGAAGCATAGCCTCTGATCAGAAGCCCAAAACAGATACTCTGAGGGTGGGGCAAATGGAATAGAAATTTATGCTGAGCAGAGTGGTCTAATATACATATTCAATAAGCTATTGGAGGAATCATGAATATTTATGAAAGAGAAATATGCACACGTGCAATTGAGCTTCATCCCCCTGCATGGGTCCCATGTACAAAAAATGACAGTGTTAGCATGATCTAAGGGTGGAGTTTTTGGCCCTTTGACATCAAAAGGTGAAGCAGACAGGAAAACCCTTACTGTGCATTCTTTGTAGATTGGCCAGAACCACCCTGTGGTCGGTGGTCTCTTATCAGGCAAAAAAGGAGAGGCAGCGTTCGGCAGTAGGCTGATACCAGTGGGTGGAGTCTGTTGAAAGGGCTGCTTTCTTTTTAAAATATTTTTAAATTTATTTTTTTATTTTCAATAGGTTTTTGGGGGAACAGGTGGTGTTTGGTTACGTGAATAAGTTCTTTAGTGGTGATTTGTGAGATTTTGGTGCACCCATCACCAAGCAGTGTACCCTGTACCCAATGTGTAGTCTTTTATCCCTCGTCACCCCACCCTTTCCCCTGAGTCCCCAAAGTCCAATGTATCATTCGTATGCGTTTTGTTCTCATAGCTTAGCTCCCATGCATGAGTGGGAATGTACAATGTTTGGTTTTCCATTCCTGAGTTACTTCACTTCATCCAGGTTGCTGCAAGTGCCATTATTTCATTCCTTTTTATGGCTGAGTTGTATTCCATGGTGTATGTGTGTATGTGTGTCTGTATATATATATGTATATATATATATATATATATATATATACACACACACACATACAGACACACATACACACCATATTTTCTTTATCCACTTCTTGTTGGTTGATGGGCATTTGGGCTGGTTCCATATTTTTGCAATTGCAAATTGTGCTGCTATAAACATGTGTGTGCAAGTATCTTTTTCATATAATGACTTATTTTCCTTTGGGTAGATACCCAGTAGTGAGATTGCTGGATCAAATGGTAGTTCTACTTTTAGTTCTTTAAGGAATCTCCACACTATTTTCCATAGTGGTTGTACTAGTTTACATTCCCACCAACAGTGTAAAAATGTTCGCTTTTCACCGCATCCACACCAACATCTATTATTTTTCTGATTTTTTGATTATGGCCATTCTAGCAAGAGTGAGGTGGTATCCCACTGTCATTTTGATTTGCATTGCCCTGATCATTAGTGATGTTGAGCATTTTTCCATATGCTTCTTGGCCATTTGTATATCTTTTTTTGAGAATTGTCTATTCATGTCCTTAGCCCACTTTTTAATGGGATTGTTTGTTTTTTTCTTGTTAATTTGTTTGAGTTTGTATCAGTCTGTTTTCACGCTGCTGATAAAGACATACCCGAGACTGGGAGGAAAGAGGTTTAATTGAACTTACAGTTCCACATGGCTGGGGAGGCCTCAGAATCATGAATGGAGGTGAAAGTCACTTCTTACATGGTGACAGCAAGAGAAAAATGAGGAAGAAGCAAAAGTGGAAACCCCTGATAAACCCATCAGATCTCATGAGACTTATTCACTATCATGAGAGTAGCATGGGGAAGACTGGCCCTCATGATTCAATTACCTCTCCCTGGGTCACTCCCACAACACGAGGGAATTCTGGGAGATACAATTCAAGTTGAGATTTGGGTGAGGATACAGCCGAACCATATCAGAGTTCTTTGTAGATTCTGGATATTAGTCCTTTGTCGGATGTATAGATTGCGAAGATTTTCTCCCACTCTGTGGGTTTTCTGTTAGCTCTGCTGATTATTTCTTTTGCTGTGCAGAAGCTCTTTAGTTTAACTAAGTCCTATCTATTTATTTTTGTTTTTGTTGCATTTGCTTTTGGGTCCTTGGTCATGAAGTCTGAAAGGGCTACTTTCTGTTAAGCCCTTAGGGAAGAAAGGCTAATGATGGTTAATGAGGGAGGGGGTATAACGATGTGTAGCTGAGTCTCCTATCCTGTCATGGCTGAGAACTCAGTCTTCAAGTTTACTCTGGGATGCCCTTGGCCAAGAGATGGTCCGTTCAGTCAGTTGGTGGTGGTGGACGGGGGGTGGCTTTGAATTTTATTTTTAGTTTATGATATATAGTTGCATGACCTTGAGCAAGTTGCTTTTCTCTGCCTCATTTTCCTTGTCTCTTAAGATGAGACTCGCATTAGTTGCTACCTTAGAGGATTGTTTCTGGATTGAGACAATAGCACTGTGCCCAGTACATGTTAAGCACTCAATATATTTAAACTATTATCATTGCTATTGTTGTTTTATCTCAATGAACTTCTAAAGTGCCTCTAAGGAGGGTAGAATAGGTATTATTAACCCCATTTTAGAGCCTCAGAAACTGAGGCAAAGGATATTTAAGACTCAGTATGACATCATACTGCTTCACTATTGCTGGCAGGAGAAAACTAGGACTTAGTTTTCCTAACTTCACGTGGACTGGACAAGGGACAGGTTCTGTATGTGTGTTCTAGAAAGGGGGACAGAATTTATTTTTTGAAAAGGCAATATAAGCACATAAGTACAATTCTACAAAAAGGTGTGCAGTGAAAAATAAACCTCCTTCCTATCCCCCTCATCTCCAGTTCTTTGGTCCCTTTCTGTTGTCAGATCCTGTGCATCTTTCAGGAGCTGTTTCATGCATACACAAGCCTAGTGTGTGTGTGTGTGTGTGTGTGTGTGTGTGTGTATCCCAAGGGACTGTTTCTACAAAAGGCCCCTTCCTGCTCCTGTCCCTGATCCAGGTGTGTGTGTGTGGTGTATACGTGTGTGGGGTGTGAGGGGTGTGTGTGCGCACATGTGTGTGTATGGTGTACGTGGGTGTGTGGTGCAAGGTGTGTGTGTGGGGTGTGTGTGGGGTGTAAGGGGTGTGTGTGTGTGTGGAGTCTCTGTGTGTATGTGTGTGTGGGGTGTGAGGGTGTGTGTGTGGAGTGTGAGGGGTGTGTGTGTGCACATGTGTGTGTATGGTGTACGTGTGTGTAGGGTGTAAGGTGTGTGTGGTGTATGTGTGTGGGGTGTAAGGGCTGTGTGTGGGGTGTTTGTGTATGTGTGTGGAGTCTGTGTGTTGGGTGTGAGAGGCGTGTGTGTGGTGTGTGTATGTGTGAGATGTGAGGGGTGTATGTGTATGTGTGTGTAAGGGGTGTGTGTGGTATGTGGGGTGTGTGTGACATGTGTGTGTATTTGTGTGTGTGGGGTGTGAGGGGTGTGTGTGTTAGGTGTATGTGTGTGGTGTATGTATGTGTGGGGTGTGATGGGTGTGTGTGTGGTGTATGTGTGTGAGGGGTGTGTGTATGTGTGTGGTGTCTGTGTGTGTGTGGTGTCTGTATGTGTGGGGTGTGAGGGGTGTATGTGGGGTGTGTGTGGTGTATTTATGTATGAGGTGTGAGGGGGATGTGTGTGGTGTGTGAGGGTTGTATGTGTATGCGTGCATGTGGTGTGTGTTTGGTTTATGTGTGTGTAGGGTGTGTGTGTGGGGGGTGTGTGTGTGGGGTGTGTGTGTGGGGTGTGAGGGGTGTGTGTGCACACATGTGTGTATGGTGTACATGTGTGTGGGGTGTGTGTGTGAGGTGTGTGTGTAGGGTGTGTGTGGGGGCGTGAGGGGTGTGTGTGCACACGTGTGTGTATGGTGTGTGTGTGGAGTGTGTGTGTGGGTGTGTGTGGGGTGTGTGTGTGGGGTGTGAGGGGTGTGTGTGCACACATGTGTGTATGGTGTGTGTGTGGAGTGTGTGTGTGTGGGGTGTGAGGGGTGTGTGTGCACGCATGTGTGTGTATGGTGTACGTGTGTGTGGGGGTGTATGTGTGCGGTGTGTGGGGGGTGTATGTGTGGGGTGTGTGTGGGGTGTGTGTGTGTGGGGTGTGTGTGGGGTGTGTGTGGGGTATGTATGGGTGTGTGTGTGGGGTGTGTGGGGTATGTGTGTGTGTGTGTGGGGCGCGGGGTGGGTATGTATGGCAGGCCCAGGCCAGCGCTGTTTCCCTGCTTTCTTAGACCCTTTTCTCAGAACCTTGGAGTTCCTGACTGTGTGAGAAGGCACAGGCAGGTGGCCTGGTGGTGTGAACACTGGGCCACTGTCCCTTCTTTTCCCCTGGCTTTTATCTCCTTCTTAAGATGCTGTCATCTCCCCGGCAGTCCTGACCTTCCTGGGGAATACTGTTGGGGAGTCCCAGGTCCCAAGCTGCCGACTGTCAGGCCTGGAGCACAGGACAGGTCCCAGGGGTGCAGGTCACAGGCCCAGGGACCCTGTCTCTTTGGCTCTTCCCTTCTCTCCTGGGGCCTCTGCTCACCTGGCTTCTGGGGAAATGTCAGACGTGTTCAGCTTCAGTAATCCTGCCACTTTCCCAGCCATGAGGAAAAATCTTTGTGTTTATTATTATTTTTACTACTATTATTTAACATCTAGAAGCTTTTCCCTGACAAACAGAGAGTGGCCTTGGCTGTCTGCTGCCTTGGCCAGGAGATAAGGGACAGGGCGGGCTGAGA
The DNA here is from genome assembly GCF_006542625.1 of Nomascus leucogenys. Classification (NCBI taxonomy): domain Eukaryota; kingdom Metazoa; phylum Chordata; class Mammalia; order Primates; family Hylobatidae; genus Nomascus; species Nomascus leucogenys. Next base: position 18,204,225 of record NC_044382.1, on the reverse strand, counting down.
ACACAAGTCCTTTTTGGGGTCTGCTTGGTGTGTGGTGAAGCCAGGGGAAGAGAAGGGACAGTGGCCCAGTGTTAACACCACCAGGGCACCTGCCTGTGCCTTCTCGCACAGAGTCAGGAACTCCAAGGTTCTGAGAAAAGGATCTAAGAAAGCAGTGAAACAGCACTGGCCTGGGCCTGCCATACATACCCCGCCCCCCCCACCGCGCCACCCACACACACACATATACCAGCAGTGAAGGCAGTGGAGAAGAGACCAGCTCCTGTCAGAGCCAGTCCCCACAAGCGTGTGGGCATCACAGCAGAGTTCTGGGCTCCCCAGCTGCTGGTTCCTCCAGCTTCCGCCTCTGGTTTCCCTCTTCCCTGGCCTGGGAATGTAGAAGGGTGCAAGGTGAAAGACTTGATCTTCTACCGCATGGATTCTCTGAGCTGCCCCAGCAGGACTGTGACTCTCTGAAGTCTGAAACGATTTGAACAACCCCCTGTCAGGCAGCTCCTCACTGGCGGATGTTGGCTTGAACATGCCAGTCATGGAGAACTCGCCACTTCCTGAATCTCTCCATTTCAGTCTTGGATGGTTCTAGAGAGAGGAGCAGAACTGGAATATGTGGCCACAGCTATGTGAATCGACAGCTTCTGGGCTTTGGACCGCAAATTCCTCTTTCAATTAAAAATCCTTTGGGCTTCTGTCCTTTGTGTCTCTAGCTCTTGGGACGTTTTTCTTAGGGACAGGCTTCCAGTGTCCCGTCTAACCACTTGGGTGAGCTGGGCCCGTTGTTCGTGGGAAGGGGTGTAAGCGTAGGGGAAATCCATTTGTCACAAGAGAGAATCAGGTAGGGGAGGGACAAGGTGACTTCTCAGGTTCTGTTCTTATGCATCTGGACTCCCACCTTCCCTCATTCTATGAAGAAGCTGGAGAGTCCGTCATTCTTGGACCTTTCTCTCAGTGCAAGGAAAACAAGTTGGAGAAGTGACAGTGTCCTGGGATGAGCCCAGCAGCTTTCTTTCCTTTCTCACTCAGCCTCTGTCTCTCTCTCCCCACAACCGTTTCCTGCCTGGGGCGGTACAGCCAGCAGCCAGTGTGCCTGAGCCCTGTTATTTAAAATTCAGCCGTCACCATGGCAACCTGCATCTTGCTCCATTTCAACCAGAGATACAAAGAAGCAGTGAAAGGGAAAGTTTAATAATGTTTTCTTTTTTTTTCTTTTTTTATGAATCTCACTGACTGTCCATCTTTTTGTGAAATAGAAATGTTCCATTTTAGTGGCATTATCAAAATGTCATTCGTTTTCATGCCCTGTGGCTTCTGGAGGGTCAAAGTCATCACTTGCTTTCTAGGGCTGCTGCTGTCACCCCGTTTCCCCCTTCAGAATGGATGACGAGTGTTATTCCGCATTTAGGCTTTTCAAAAGATTTAGGGTTGGACTAACTTTAGAGAGTGTTTATGGCTTTATTCTCCCTTCCATTTCCCTGGTATCAAATCTCAGAGTCACGGCAAGGTAAAAAAAGCTGGAAGAGTCTTTAAAGCCCACTGACTCTGGGGTGCCAATTTTGTTTCAGTGTGTGTCGTACCTCTTCCCCAGCATTCTGAGAGTGCTTCCTCATTACTGTCATGGAGCTTGGCCTCTGGGTGGTGTTTCTGTGATTCATGTGGAGCCAAGAATTTCCCCTAACCACTGTGACTGGCTCATGAATGAGTATATGGCCCAAAAGGTATGGCTGAGCCACAGTTCTGGGTCTGAGAGAGAGCCTCTTTATTTTTCTGCTGAGGGGATGAAAGCCTGGAGCTTCCAGAGACCCTCACAGAGAAGGAACTTGCCTACAAGTGGAGTGAGCACAAAGGGAAGCAGAGCTGATGGATGGAGAAGAGAAACCAGGCTTGGATGACGTTGCTTGATATCTTAGATCGAGGCAACCCTGAATCCATGGCTTTGCAGTTTGATGAGCAATATATTCCATTTTTTTACTTTAAGCCAGCTTCAGCTGGGGTTTCTGACACCAGAAAACCATGACTTTGATGTTACATACCTCAAGCTCCTTCTTTTACAAATGAAAGCATGGAGACCCAGTGTAGGGAGGTAGCATCCAAGGTCACACAGAGAGGCAGCTCTGAAGGTCAGGTCTCCTGATGTTCTCAAAGCCTTTCAATCTGCTGTCCTTCGGTCCTCTGTTTTCAGGCGGATTCTGTTACCTTTGCAGGGACAAAAGCTGAGCCTACGGATGCTTATGATCAAAAAGTGTGATTACGGTAAAGACCCTTGCTCAACTACTCACCCCAGGGTGAGGGTGAGCATTTGGGGTGATGTCCAAGGAAAGTGTCCACCCTCGGCTTGTACAAGGAAAGCACTCACAGTTGGCTCTGCATAGCCCTGTGGACAGACCCTAGGTACAGTTTGCCTGTTTTCTTCATTGAGACAAGATCTGTTTGTTCGGTCTGCAAACAAATGTCACACATTCAACCAACACATACAATTTTATTAATTTAATTGAACAGCATTAATTGAGGGCCTCCTATGTGCTAATCACTGTTTTGGGGGCACAGATTCAATGCTCAGTAAGGGAGGCTCAGTGCCTAAACTCATGGAGCTTATATAATTTACTGTGGACATGAAAATAACCAGAGATACATAAAACTAAGGACTGTGAAAAAGTCTTATGCTGGGAAATTTCCCCATACCATGAGAGCATGACGAGGGCCCATCTCATTTTCAGAGTTGGAAGGAGGCTTGAGCTGAGATGGGCAGAAGGAGCAGGAGTTAGCTGAGCAAAGGGAGGTGGAGTTGGGGACTAGGGGACTGAACCTTCAAAGCTGGGAAAAGGGGAAGGCAGGACTTTGAATTAATTTATGCCAGTGTTGGCAGGGGGCACCATCTGCCAATGTCCTTCTCTTTTGCCACTTTAAGTCTTTCTGTTCCTCCCCTATAGATTCTCTGAGCCCCCTTATTCCCACGACACCCTAAGTCAGTTATATAATCTATTTTCCAACCCAGGAACTTGGATGCCTAAGTTAAGATCTGTTTCGGGCTAAAGACTAGATAGTCGCGTTTTTTTGTGTGAGACTAAACATCATTCCTATGATAACGAGGTCTGCTTTTAAAGAGAAAGATGTGGGTTGCCTTTATCCTTCCTGAAAAGTGCTGTATCTTCTTGAATCTAACTTCCGTTTGATTTGTTGTCTGCTGGTGAATGTGACTGTAGTAAAGTTTATTGCCACTAGAGCGCAGGAACACCAAGGCAAAGGACTGAGAAGCGTGAGACCAGGGCTATGAAGTCTGCAGGCACACCCAGATAACCCGATAGGGTTTGCACTGGTGTGGGACGTGTCAAATTCCAAGCCCAAACTCTGCGTGTCTCAATTCAGATACATCGTCTACACACTCAGATGATTTCATTCTGCATACTGTAATCACTATAGATGCTGGTGCCAGCAAAGAAAGAATAAAAAAGGACTTTTGGTGGAGGAGGTTCCTGCCGTTTATAAAACAACGAAATAATGTGTTGAATTTCACCTTAAAGAGTCCTTTAAAATGTTCCCAGGAGTCAGAGGGCCCCAATGTTGGCTCTCAACGTGCTGTGTGACCTTGCTTAAGAATTGAAACTCTTCTGGGCCTAAATTGCCCCTTCGTAAAGGGATAACATGGTGATGTGAAAATATTCTTCTGATTCAAAGAAGAGAAGTGGTAAAGATGATTGAGACTGGAGAACTGCCCACTTAGTTGCCTATTTGTGATTTGTGTGATTTCTAATTCTGGGGGCTCTTCATACTGAGGGAGCTTTATTTTCCTGACTCATACATTTTTTTTTTTTTTTTTTTCATTTCAGCAGTTGAGTATACTTTAACAGAAAGGAATGAAGAGCTAAGGGTGGAATTTTGGCAGGTGGTGAAGGAGGTACTGTTGGCTGTTTCACATCACACCATGACAGTCAGTAGTCTCTTTGCCTTTGATGAGGATGAGACTGATATGGGAGACTTGGTGAATATCTTTGAAAGTTATGTGTCTCCCTGAAACTCAGATTAAGCCCTCCATTATCCTGGAATCCAGAGCCTTATTGAACTAGCTCATGAGCCTGTCAGCTTGAGAATAAGTAGGGTGGAAACAGGACTGCTCTGGGAATGAGGGATGATATATAATGTTTTTCCTGCTGCATCATTCTAGAATGATGGACTATCTCTAGGAGGCTAGGCCTCAACAAGAGGTGGAGCTTCTGCCTAAAGCCACCATCTTTTTCGAAGAGTGTCCCCCCAGGTGACTGGGTCTCTAAGGACCTAAGCTCCTCTTGGTACTCCTCTTGCTGCCTCAAGCTGGGGAAAGATGGTGGTTTGGGCTCTACCTCCATGTATTTGGGCATGAAATATCATGAAGACAAGAAACCAAAACAAAGCAAAACAAGCCACAACACAAATCCTATATAAAAACCTCCTTTCTCTGGCAGACCCAGTTTCTGGGATTCACATTCCCAGAGAAGTTAGTCCCAAAAGACAGAGGGAGAGAGGTCAGCAGGAGTGAGATGAGGCTCTGCTTGGATTCCCCTTCCTCTCCAGACCTTTGTGGACCACCCTCCAGCTCTCTGTGGTCTTTCTCTCCCATTCCACGGCTGCCTGATTGACAGTGAAGGGCTGCTCCATGCTGCTGCTGCCATTCTCACTTAGCAAGAGATTATAAATGCCTTCAGTCTCAATTAATATAGATTAGCACTATTTTCCCCCCTCTACAGATTATTTTAATGGAAGTTCATTTTTTTTTGTCGGGTGGCATCAGCACCACCACTTTTTTTTTTGTTTTTGTTTTTGAGACAGAGTCTCACTCTTGTTTCCCAGGTTGGAATGCAATGGCGTGGTCTCAGCTCACTGCAACCTCCACCTCCCAGGTTCAAGCGATTCTCCTGCCTCGGACTCCCAAGTAGCTGGGATTATAGGCCAGTGCCACCACGCCCAGCTAATTTGTGTGTTTTTAGCAGAGACGAGGTTTCACCATGTTGGCCAGGCTGGTCTCGACCTCCTGACCTCAGGTGATCCACCCGCTTCGGCCTTCCAAAGTGCTGGGATTACAGGCGTGAGCCACCACGCCCGGCAGCACCACCATTTGTAACGATTGCAGAGTGTTCCATTGTGACAGCTCCACGATTTCCTTAACCATCTGCTCCCCACTGATGCTGCATGGACTCTCTGCATCTTGTCACCGGTAAAATCACAAGATCTTAGGGATCATCCTCTCTGGACGGACTTTTCGTTTTACAGAGAAGGGAGATGGCTTTGAGCTGATGGCAGACTAGGACTAGAATCCAGGATTTTGGATTTCCCACCCACTGCCCTTTTCACTCTGCCAGGCTTATTGAGTGTGGGCATAAAGGAAAGACAAAGGGGCCTCACAATCCTATGTGCTAGGCAATTTACAGACAATGAACACAAATGTCCCCTTACACACATTTGTATTCTCTTCCATGCTTCTACCAGTAAGCGTCCAAAATACTGTCCCCTGCTGATTGCCTGTTGGACACATTTGGTCTGACTCTCCTTCCTGTGCCCTAAAGCAGCATTTAAAACCCCTCCATACCCTCTCCCAGTTCTGTCCCCTCTCTGCATCCCCCAGGGATTAAATTTCCCAAGGGCAACTGCCACACAGAGGCAGCAACCCAGTCACAAGATGGCTAAATATAACTGTGCAGACTGCAAATAAGCCTCCGGGATCATCTGCTCCTTTGTTTAGCTTATTATCCTCCCAAATCAAACTCCAGAGGAGGCTCGCGTATCGTCCATGCTGGGCAGGACCCGTCGGGTGGGTGTTTGTGTCCGACGGGAAAAACCAAACAAACGCAACTCTGCTGTGAGCCGAGTCATTCCTCTTCCCCAGTGGAGCAGGGCCTGCTTTTTAGATAAAGCCAACAATCCCCAGGTTTTGATTTCCAAAGCAAATCACTGAGAATCACATCAATATTGGGAACAGATGCAACAGTCTGGCCGACCAGCTGTGTGCAGCCAAGCAGCCAGGGATGTGGAACCAGGAATAAAGAGGTGCTGGCACTGGAATGTGCTTCATCTCCGCTGTCTCTGCCTCCCTAAGGGAGAAATGGACCATGTGGTGGGCAGGGGCATCCAGGGTTCTGGGCTGTGCAGGCAAACAAGAACTGGAGATATGGAGATAGTCACCCCAGAGACACACGTTTGTAGGTGGCAATTCTGATCCATTAGTGATGTCTGATGTGGACCCAGGTCTGGTATAACAGGCATGCTCTATATTTCATCTGTGTTTTAGACAAAACCAGTATCAGTACGTAGGATTTCATAGAGGGTAGGGTGGAGCTGGGTCTCTACGAAGCTCCAGGCTTAACTGAAGCCCAAAGCTGTCCCTCAAGGAGGACTGTTTTTTCCCAGAGGCTGGAGGTCTACTTTGAATCTTGGATGGTAGCGGGGACAAGGAACAGGGAACAACCTGTACTTGGAAAGGACCTGGAGTTTGATTTCTATCATGAAAGGGCACTGATGATGTCCATTGCTCATCAAATGGATACTTTTCAATATTTATCCTAAATAAATCTTTATCAGCCCTTGATGCTACTGGCCAGTTCTTCCCTCCATTGTTTGAGATATGATTCTGCCTTTTCTTCTGTCTCTCTGGTCTCTCCTCTGTTTCTCTAGAGGTTCCATCCTCCTCTGCCATTAAATATCATGATTCCTTCATGCTTGGCCCCAAGCCCACTTCTTCTTCCACCTGGTATTCTTTCCCTAGGCCATCTTTTGCAGCCCATTGCTTCCATTCCCACCCACATGCATATACTTCTTTTATATCTTGAGCCATGCATACTGCTCAGCTCCAGTGGCCTCTCTGCCACCTTGACTTGGATGTCTCTAACTCACCCTGTTGGAAAGTGAGTCTGTGATGTTCCATCTCTGCCTCACCTACCTGAATCTCTTCTAGTGTTTCCAGTCTCAGAGGACAACACCACCATCCAGTTAAATAAGCCAGAAACCTTACCTGAATACCTCTCTCTCTCTGTTTCCATGTCTAATCCATCATCTAGCCTTGAGGATTTTACTTCATATTTATTTTTGAATCTGTCCACTTTTTCCTTTCACAATCACTATCCTAGTTCAAGCTACTATCACTTCTTGTCTGGACTACAAATGGGCCCAAACCTCCTAATTCTTTTTCTTAAATTCATTCCAGCTCCCAAGTAGTCAAAAAAGGTCTTTGTCAAAAGGTAGATTGAATTATCTCTCTCCCTCACCCCTGTGTCTCCACTCTGACACTTGCTTCTAGTTTCCTGTGGTACAGATTGAGTATCCTTTATCCAAAACGCTTGAGACAAGAAGTGTTTAATATTTCACATTTTTTTGATTTTGGAATATTTGCATTATATACTTACCTGGTTGGACATACTTAATCCAAAAATCTAAAATCTGAAATGCTCCAATGAGCATTTCCTTTGAGTGTCATGTTGCTGCTCAACAACTTTCAGATTTTAGAGCATTTTGCATTTTCCCATTTGGGATGCTCAACCTGTACTTCAGGACAGCTAAAACCCTGACATTCACATGGTGCTCTCACTTTCATAGCACTTTTGCTTTTTGTGATCTCATTTAGTTCTCAACTAGCCCGTGAGTGAGTCACTGTCATCGCATTTTAAGGATCTTATCCGTTTTCCTTGAAAATGGTGGCTGAGAGGTGAATTAGCACTTCTAAGGTCATCTAGGTGATTAGTGAGACAGCCTGATTCTTCTGACTCTTCAAACTAACCTCATTTGTTTTTCCTTGCTAAAAAGAAGATTTTTGATTACACAGATGCTCTTCAGTGTCCCTTCTAGCACTCACAGTCTGTGATTCTGTGGTTTGCAGGGTCCACTGGGAAGCTGCAAAAACATTTCAAAGAGAACTTTACAGGTGAGGTGGAGAGAAAAGGTTCAAAGTCAAATTCATCTGTCTTCAGATGGAGCTTTGCATCTGAAACGCAGGGACAACAGATCAATTCTCTCTCTCTTATGGCTTCTTCTACTTTGGACTCTCCATGACTATGAATGGAGTTTGGGTCAGAGCTTGATGGTTACAGGAGAAGGACTGAGGGGTTTTAGTCTTGCTGGGGAAAAGGCTGAACGTGGGAGGAATGGAAACCCTCAGTGTTTTGACACAGTGGATAATGAGTATTGAAAACAATCCACTGTGAATGAACCCTTGTGACAACTTGAAATAAAAGCAGGTAAACCATAGGAATGAAGAATTTGAAGGAAGAAAGAATCAAAGAAATAAACAACCAGTAATCCCAGATTCTCAAATATGATCTGCACAGCTGACATCTGAGAACACACCAGAAGTTTCTGTATCTAATATAGATTGCTGCATCTTTTGTTAGTATGTATGAATTAAAGACTCTTCAAGCGGCAGAAGATTGCTACTGAACTGAGTGAACAAGAAGGACTTCTTTTGATGAGTTGGCCTTTCTCTGTGAACTTTTCATTAGGCTATAAACAAAAATACAGACTTTTCCTTATCATGGACATAAATATGACAAATGGCCAATCTATGGACCAAGTAGAGCAGAGATGATAAATAAGGTTTATTTCCCATGCTATCTCTGTTTGTTTGCTCAGTGTCTTGAATACTAGGAACAGAAGGATGTGAAAGCCAAATGTGGTCTTAATGGGAAACTGTGTGATAATTGATTAGTAATGTCTGTCATGGCTGAGGAGTGACACAATGGGAGTGTGAATACTGATCTGGAACAGTGCTACTCAAAGTGTGGTCTGCAGATGGGTTTAAGTGTGCAAAATATTTGTTACCCATGATGAAATGAGTACAGAAATGAAAAATAAGTATTTAGAAACATTTATAGCAATTTGACATTGCTGTCACATCCAAGCATATAATTTTGGTATTTTATAAAGTATTTTTCTGTGATAGGTTGAAAATAAAAATAAAACTCAGCCCTTGACCAGCGGTAGCTTGAAAAGCACTGATGTATAGGACTGTGTTTGGTTCCTGTAAAAGACTTTGAAATGCCCTGGACTTGGGGAGCTTAGGAATGCATTCACAGGGAATCATTCACTGAGCATGGGTGTTTGCCAGTTTTCACCCTTTTACTTGGTGGAAGGATTAAGATAACTACTCAGAGATTGCCAAAAATACCTTCCCTGCCTCTACCTGTTCCCACTTTCCATTTATCCTATAAAGCCTGCATTAAGATGGATTCCTTCCATTAGTGTGTCAGTGAGGCCAACAAAGAGGTTGTGCCATTAAAAGTACTGAAGGGTGATCACAAAGAGGTGTCCAACATCCACGGTTGAACTGGCCCGGGTGGCCACTGGAGTCATGCATTAATTCACCCATTCATTTGCCAGTTCATGCATACCCATTCATTCTGGGATTCAACAACTCTTTTTGGAATGCCAGCAATGTGTGTCATAGTGCGAGGTACTGGGGATGTGATGATGACCAAGAGAGACAGGTTCTTTGCCTTCATGAAAATGACAGTCTAGGAGGGGAGACAGATATTAAATCAATAATGTATATAAGTAGTGATATAAATCCTGGTAGGTGCTCCAGTGGGAAAGCATTGGTTGCTCTGAGATCATTTAGTGGGGGTCTTATCTTAGCCAGGGCATCTTGGAAGGGCCCCTGAAGTGACAGTCTGTCAGTGTGCCTCGTCCATGGTGAGTGACCAGAGAAAAAAGACTGGATGGTGGGGTGGGAGGAGGGAGAGCATCGGGATAAATAGCTAAGCATGTGGGGCTTAATACCTAGGTGATAGGTTGTTAGGTGCAGTAAAACACCATGGCACATGTTTACCTATGGAACAAACCTGCACGTCCTGCACATATATCATGGAACCTAGAAGAAAATAAAATAAAATATTTTAAAAAAGAAAAAAAAAACTCGAGATGATCCTGGAGAGGTGGACAAGGGAATGATGGTGCCAGGCCTTGCAGGCTGCAAGAGGAGTGGTAGGGAGCCCGATGAAGTCACAATTATGGTGCAGGCATGCTCCCTGCTCTCAGAGGCCATCAGTCTGGGAGAAAGTTACCTAAGCAAGTAGCTGTGATACAATGTGATCTGGGTTTTACAAAGGTGTACGTACAGGAGGGAAACAATAAGGTTAGAGAACGGAAATGATTTAACAAAAGAAATTTCACCTTTTCACTCTCCTGCTTGAAACGCTTTTGCAGCTGCATGTGGTTTTTGGACTACAGACCCAATCTTTTTACGAGGCCCGCACATCACCCCCACCCTCCCCTGGGGATGCTTCTTTCATCAGGCTCTTCTACAGCTTTCTCTGCTCCTGCTGTCTTAATTGGTCCTTCTTTTTAAATGTTTTTATTTTAAAAATTATTATTATTATTTTTTCTCATCCTGTCTTATGGTGCTGATTGATTGATCTTTTTTTTTTTTAGACGGAGTCTGGCTCTGTCGCCAGCCTGGAGTGCAGCAGTGTGATCTCAGCTCACTGCAACCTCTGCCTCCCGGGTTCAAATGATTCTCTTGCCTCAGCCTCCTGAGTAGCTGGGATTACAGGTGCGTGCAACCAAGCCTGGCTAATTTTTGTATTTTTAGTAGAGACGAGGTTTCACCAATGTTGGCCAGGATGGTCTTGATCTCTTGACCTCGTGATCCAACCGCTTCGGCCTCCCAAAGTGCTGAGATTACGGGCGTGAGCCACCACACCCAGCCTGATTGGTCTTTCTTTAGGACTCCAGGTACCACACCTTTTCTTCCTATCTTGTGGGCTTTGTACATCTTATTTGTTTGTTTGGAATGCTCTCCTTATGCCCCCACTCCACCTTTGTTTGTCTCTATAATTCTCTAGTTTTCCATGTCTTAGTTTAAGTATCCCTAGCTCCCTAGAGAACCCTGTACTTCTCCCTCACAGTGCTTAGAACAAGTATAATTATTTATTTGTATGATTAATTTAATGTCTATCTCCCCTGATGCAGTAAGTACTTGATGCATATTGAATGAGTGAATGAATGAATGAATGAATGAGTGAATGAGGAGACAGCTGGCCTGGCCTGAGGGAGTTAGCAGTACTGGTGTGAGAGACAGTGGATATGGGGTGTGGCTGGGGCCAGGCATGGAGAATGGGGTATGACAAGTCCCAGAACACTGCCATTCCCTCTCTGTTGACTTTTCGTCTCTCCCAAGCATGTGTGAACTGAGCCGCAACATGACAGGAGCCTCTGAAAGGACACTTTCAAGGGATTAGCAATGCCAGTCCTTAGCTCTTTAGGGAGAGCAAACATCCAGGGTTGATAAACTGTGCTTAGTCCTATCTCTGTGAATTATAGGAAAATCCTTCAACCTTAAAATTGCTCGGGGCCAAAGAGCCTCTTTTGGAATATGTTGCTTTGCAGGGTGACCCGCATGCTGGAAGGCTGGTAGCTGGGACAGTGGTCAGGCATGGCTGGCCTCCCTCTCGTTCTCCTCTATCTCGAATGGATAAGGCCTTGCTGGCCTTAAGGCTTTGTTTAAGAACCAGGATGCCCAGTGTCTGTAAACATTCCCGTGTTAGCCATCTAATGCTGTGTAACAGCTTATTCAAAAATTTAGGGGCTTAAAATAATCATTTAATAGCTCTTAAAGTTTTTGCAGGTCAGGAATTCAGAGCACTGGGGGCAGGACTTGTCTCTGTCCCACAGCACTTGGGGCCTCTGTGGCTTGAAGGCTGGGTGCTTGGAATCCTCTTCTGGCTTCATCACTGATGGATCTGGTGGTCAATGCTGTTGCTGGCTGGGGCCCTCACTGGCCTTTTGGCCAGAACACCTAAGTGCAGCTTCTCCGTGTGCCTGGGCTTCCTCACAACATGATGGTTGGATCCCAAGGACAAGCGTCTCGAGGCAGAGCCAAGTGAAAGCCATGTCCTTTTTAGAACCTAGTTCTGGAAGACACGCAGCATCCCTTTTGCCCTGTTTTATTTGTTAGAAAGGAATCACCAAATCCTCCCCATATTCTAAGGGAGAGGAAATTAGAATCCACCTTTTACAGGCATGTTTCAAAATATGCCACATTCCTTTAAACAAAAGCACAGAGAGGATCTTGGAATAGTGATAGCAGTTCAAATGTGAAAGAAACAATGGTTTCAGAGCAAAAATGTCACTTCTGAGATCTTGGAGGGCTCTATACTGGACAGTGTTTTGCCAGCTGGCCCTGGCCTCCCACCTCCCTTTAGGGAGATACATCGTCCTCTGAAAAGATTCTCTACCCTTGCTTAAATAAATGTAGGGCAATCTAACTTTAGTGTGTGTGTGTGTGTGTGTGTGTGTGTGTGTGTGTGTGTGTGTTGGGGGCCAGGGCTCCTCCTGCCATCCGTAGTTCACCTGAAATACTGCACACGATGTAATTGCTATCTGGAACATTGGGCAGATTCTTAAAGTTAAATTTGTGGTATTTTAGAACTGCCCAAAGAGAAAAATAAATAAATAAGCCATGCTAATAGTGAAGAGTTATAGTTAAGGGAAGGTTCTTTGACTGAACTAGTTTAAATGTTAATTTTATTATTCAAGAGGGCACTTTGGAACTCCCTGTCATTATGGAACAATTAAACTGTAGTTCCTTATTAATTTTAACTGCCTTCCTAGGGTAATTAGTGGCATAAAATGTGAATTGCATCCCATTAATGAATAGATTTTTGAATGTGAGTGGGCAAAGTCTTTTATTTGGCTATCCAACGAGACAAGGCCTATGAACGGAACAAGCTTGGCCCCTTTGAGGATAGAGGGCCTCCCCACACCTCCCTGAGTCCAGGATGAACCCTGGCAATCCCCTAAATAAAACATGCAGTCATTAAACTTTCAGGAAGGTGTGATAGTTCTGGCTGCCTCCTTAGTCATGAAGTTGGCAGGCAGAAAATGGATTTCCAAGGATTTGGAAACGAAACAGGAGACTGAGATTCGGAAGCCCTAGTAGCAGATCATCACTTGAGGATTTATTTTTTTTGGTTACTTTAAAGTGACATTTACGAAGCACCGAGTGGATACCTGGCACTTTCCTAGGCAATGGGTCTACTATTTAATTCTCAACACTACTTCATGAGATTGGTATTATTATTTCCATTTTATAGACAAGGAAAACATGTCTCAAACTTAGAAATATAAGATGATATAGATCTTGGCCCTAAGCTCAGGTCCGGCCCAATCCAGAGCCTGAATTTCAACTGCTACATCACTGCCTCTTGGTTGGGCCCTATCTTTATTCATGTCTTCAGTTGCTCTGATTTTATTTTAATGCTCTTTTTGTTTGTATATTCCTTAGCTAATAAAACAATACCAGTGTTAAGAGATTTTTAAGGACCGTAATGTGATCTCTTCACTTTATAAGTGAGAAAACTGAGGTCCAGGGATGAGGATGGACCATCTAAACCAGGGAGAGAGTAGTGACTCTTATTCTAGGCACAGCTCAGGGGTGAGGGAGACATGGCTGCTAGCAGTTCCCCAATTCCAGCTCTGTCTGCACAATCCTCAAATCCTGACCCTGAAATCTAACTCTGGCTTCCTGGGCAGGCTTCTTACCATGGGTGTCACCAGCTCTGAGAATCTAGTTAAGCCAGCATTCCTCTTGTGGGCAAACGATAGACAACTCTGTCTTGTCCACTTGCAACTTAAATGGCACCAGCCTGTGAAATACAAATTGTATTGGCACAAGCCTCCACCTTCTTGACTGACAGCACTGACCCCCTCACAGTGTTCTTTGGATTTCCAAGGCTTGTTGCAGGAGCACCCATGGCCAGTCTATCAGCTGTGGCCTCTACACGGCCTCCTCCTTCCTGTCTTCTGGCTCCCACCTGATAGAGTCCACAGCCTGGCAGGCCATCTGCTGAAGCCACCCTGAGGCCCACCCCAAGAATACTGCTGGCTTTCCATGCCAAAGGACTCTCTCTGGATATCCCTAATGCTTTCAGTTTCTTGTGGGCAGAGCATTGCTGGGTTATGTGGTGCCAATCAGTGCCCTGAGCTTCTGGCCATTACCCCTCACCTAGAATATCACCAGGATGCTCATGACCATCAGTTTCTGGCCTTTACTCCTTCAACCACAGGAGCTCAAACCTATCCCAAGAATAGATGGGAAACAGATGCAACCCCATAGCTTCCACTCTCTTCTGTTCTCCTATTTGACCCTTTTCCCCAATCCACACTCCTCCCTCCATCCTTACAGAACAAAGGCATTTGTTGATTCATCAAATTTGTTCGCTGAGCACCTGCTACTTGCCAGGTCTTCTGCTGTGTGCTTCGGGTACAGTTGAAACAGTCATTGTTAGTTGTCAATATTCCTCTTTCTCTCTTTTTGATAGAACATCAATTTTGTTTGGAGCAAGAATTTGTCAGACCTCAGTGAAGAGTCATTTATGATTGTTCTAAATGGATCAAGATAATACCACCCCCTCATCACCCCCACCACCCCATCTAGTAGACTCGTGATCCTGAACTGGATGACATGTGAGAGGAGGCTGGGTGCTTTTGAAAAAAGTGCAGACATGGAAGGGGGCCTGGGTGGCACTACCCTCTTTCCTCTTTTCCTGCTTTGAATGGGGAGTTGATGTTTGGAGCTTGAGGGCCCAGAGCATCAAGCCTGAGTAGGAGGAGACAACAAGAGGATGGCAGAGCAGAAATGCAGGAAAAGCCTGGATCTTGATGGCTTGGTTGCACTCCCAGACCAACTCTGAGGTTGCCTTTCCTCTGGGCTTCTCACTTAGAAAAGAACAAGCGCAGACTGGTTTAAGCCAACCTCTTCATCTGTCATTTCCAAGCTCTCCTAACAGCAGGATGGTGATACATTCACACAGTGATATGATGTGAGTGATACAGGCACAGCCCCTGCCCCCATTAAGTTCACGCATCAATGAATACCGGAGATGCTGGGAAGGGCACTGAGTTGCCAACTCAGGCAATGCCTGGCACAAACTTGCTCATTCACTTTTGCCTTCTTTGCACACTGTGTCTTTGCTTGATATAATTAAATTCCATCTCTATCTGCTTTTACTTTAACTTCTAATTTCCCAGTGTAAATATGAGCCAGGAAGAGCGGATCAAGGAGGCAGCTGCTCCTCAGGGCCTGGCTGGTTTGCAGCATGGTAGATTGTGAGCTCATTTAGAGAACACTCTGGATCGATAATGATTTCAGTTACACCGCAGGCTAAGTGTTTGAAGCCAGTGACTCTGGGAGGGGTGATGGATCCATTAGGAATGCTTGGGCAAAGGGTAGAGACTCTTTCCTTCCCTCTTCTGCTGCAAGGGGAGAAGTAATTTCTCTGTTTGGCTGTAAGGTTGCTAGGTCAGTCAGCCTGGGGAATGGTTGATTCACAGCTCAGGTTTTCTCTCAGGGGTGGGAAGTTTTACCAACAGAGAGGCTGTGGAGGGTGGTAGTTAAGAGCTCCAGCTCTGAGAATCCAGGCTCTTCCCTTTTGCATGCTGTGTGACCTTGGGCAAGTTACTCAGCCTGGCTGAGCCTCTATTCCTTTATCTGTGCTCTGTGGATAATCACAGTAGATAAGGCTTCTGTTGACTCTTAATAGGCCTTTTGCAAATCTTCTGGGGAGTGTAATCACCAAGGAGTGGAACAGTGAGGAAGTGAATTTGTGGAATGCATAGAAATGAAAACATCCAAACAGCTGGGAGTGTAACATAAATAAAGGCACTGTATTAGTCTGTTCTCACGTTACTGTAAAGAACTGCCTGAGACTGGGTAATTTATAAAGGAAAGAGGGTTAATTGACTCACAGTTCCCCATGGCTGGGGAGGCCTCAGGAAACTGTGTTACAATCAAGGCAGACGGGGAAGCAAGCACATACTTCACATGATGGCAGGAAGGAGAGGTGCTGAGTCAAGAGGAAAAAGTCTTTTATAAAACCATTAGATCTCATGAGAGCTCACTCACTATCACCAGAACAGCAGCATGGGGGTAATTACCCCCATGATTCAATTACCTCCCACCGAGTCCTTCCCATGACCTGTGGGGATTATGGGAACTCCAATTCAAGACGAGATTTGGGTGGGGACACAGCCAAACCATATCAAGTACAGAAACAACACAAAACAACACAAAAACACAAAACAAAACCCAAGATATGTTGGAAAGGGGTAACTAGAGTGCTCCCAGTAGGTGTGGGGAAGAACTCAGTTCTGTCTCTTTGCCTAATTCTTTTTTTAAAAGATTAATTTAACTTTTAAAAATAGAGACAGAGTCTCTCTGTGTTGCCCAGGCTGGTCTTGAACTCTTGGGCTCAAGGGATCCTCCTGCCTCAGCCTCCCAAGGTGCTAGGATTACGGGCATGAGCTACCATGCCCAACCCTCCTTACCTAATTCTTTATCCACTGGCACCGCCAAGATCCTAGCCTGTGCCCTATTTAAAAAGAACTAAAACACCCTTCCCTAAACATAGCAGTACTAATAAATATTTTAAACAATATTCAAAGTTTTTGTATTTTCTATGGGGGAAATAGGTACCTCTGCTGATGGTGAATGTGTATCTTAATAAAGCAGGAGTTTGATTTGATCATCTGAATCAAGAGCCCTAAAAATGATCCTATCCTTTGATTTAGCGATTCTATTTTCAGAAATGATTCTAAGAAAATATAAATCTGGATATGGGAAAATTTAATTAACATGGTTTTTACACAGCATTGAAAATTAGAGAGAAACTGTCCAATAATTTCTTAAATAAATTCTAGCAAATCGGTACAGTGTAATACCATGTTACCATTACAAAATGTGAAACGATATTGAAAACTTGAGAAGAGCTCCAAGACAAATGCAGACGTGATCCATGAAGACTCCGGATTTCTAGCAATACTACTGGGGTTGAAACGTGCTTCTACTGCTTCCTAGCTGTGTGATGTTTGAATTAATTACATAACCTCTCTGTGTCTAAGATTTTTCATCTGAAAAATAGGGGTTACAGATAAATAATTACTTCATGGGTTTGGCACATGGTAAGTGCCTTGTCTGCCATTAAGTGAAACGATGAGGATACGTTTCCAAAAAAAGAAAAAAAGAGAAAGAAAAGAAAAATTTATACATGAGAGAAAAAAGATAAAAATATTAAGAACATTTATTTATTTATTCTATACTTTTTTTTTTTTTAAGAGGCAGCATTTCACTATGTTGCTTAGGCTGGTCTTGAACTCCTGGGTGCAGGTGGTCCTCCTGCCTTAGTATCCTGAGTAGCTGGGACTCCAGGTGCATTTTACCATGCCCAGCTATATACAAACTTATTGAGGACTCCCTATGTGCCAGGCTCTGTGATACAACGGTGAACAAAAGAAACACAAATATATACATTTGGAGGGTTTATAGTGCAGAGAAGAAGTTCTTATAAAAATTGCTGGGGGTCACCATACCCAGCTAGCTAATTTTTAATTTTTTATAGAGACAAGGTCTTACCATGTTGCCCAGGCTGGTCTTGAACTCCTAGGCTCAAGCAATGCTCCCACCTCGGCCTCCCAGTGTGCTGGGATTACAGGCATGAGCCATCACACCCAGCCCTGAGGTGGATTTTTTTTTTTTAATAGAGAAAATCTAAGAGGTAATACCAGTAGGCAAATGCTTAAATGGATTACAGACTGGAAAACAAGATGGCAGCAAACCAAGATACATTTTTTTTTTTGGTCGACAAATGATGTTGGAAAATGCCTGGAAAACATGAGTGAAAATGTGAACAGACAATCATTAGAATGAATTATTCAGTGGGAAGTTTGCCACACAATTGGATGAAACTACAAGATATTATTACTGTATCTGGAAAAGGTTATGTTTTCACGATGAAGTGCACGAAGAACTCCTTTTTCATGAGCCACCAAAGAAAGGACTACCAGAGAAGGTATTTTCTCAACTGTAAATGACCTCTTTAATTAAAACAACATGTTATTGAAAAAAAATTGCTGGGGGTGTCTTTTAAAAATGCAGACGTGTGGACCCACCCTTAGGAGTCTGGATTCTGCAGTTGTGGGCGTAGGTCCAGGAGTCTTCATGTTGTACATGCACCAGAGGGTTCTGCTGCAGGCCTTTTGAGACTGCACTGGTGAATATATGCAATAACCAATATATGGTTATTGCTGATTGGAGAGGGATTAGTAGTGACTTTAATTTTTTTTTTATTCCTTATGTTTTGTAAATTTCTACACTAAGTAAGATTTTTTTTTAATAATTAGAAAAAAGTAAACATTTTATATGTTTAAATATGCAGCATCTATGCCCCTCCTGTATGCCTTCCCCCATGCCCAGCACAATTCTCATTTCTTGCACAGTAACAGAAGAACATCACACAGACTCCAGATTAGGAAATGCCTCTGGAATGGATGATGGGGGCTGCAATTCTCAGATAGCCGTAAAATCACAAAGAGAAGGTGGAAAATTTCTTGCCCAAATCATCTGCTTTTGTTTGAATGTGCTCCAGCCCCGCCTCTCTTAGGCAAAGAAACCTCTTTAAAGATGCATTTCATTTGCTTTCTTTTTCTTGCAAATTATCTTGACCTTGAGATTTATCCAGTGGCTCTGGTAATTGGTGCAGTTTCCAGAGTCATTTGTATGGACATTGTGTAATGCGGACGTACACGGGGAGAAATCTCCACAGTCATCCTGTGCTTGTATCAGGTGAAATTATATTTTATGGTTTTTGGTCAGATTGATTTTTGTGAAGCACCCTGGGGTGTTTGCAAATATGAAAGTTCTTGTAGTTCTGGTTGCTTGTTTGTATTTACAGGAAGAATAAAAAGAAGATGAGAAAATTGCTCTCTGTGCTGACAAACTCCTTCTTCCCCAGGAGTGTGGAAGGGAAGGAGATGAAGGGCTTCCAACAGGAGGGAAAATTAGAGGCAGTGAGATCAGACATCAGGGTGAAAAGCTGCCTGTGAGGGCTAATTCGCACCAGGAAGCATTGTCAGGCACGGGCAGCAAGTTCATGAATACTGGGTAGGTCTCACCAAATAAACAGGTTACGATGAACAAAACTGCTGTGATTAAAGTCTTTAAAATCCCTGAACTCTGTGATGAATGGGCTCTCTGGTCCTGCCTTGAGTTTATTCTGAGGCACCATGTCCATTTTGGGCTGGTCGTTTACATAGAATGAATATCTGCTAATGTGGTTATACAAATTGAAAACTATATCTTTTCCAATCCTAAACTAAACCAAATGAAACCAAACAAAACTAGAACACCTAACTTTCTGCATGGGTTAGTTCTGATGCCTGAAGTACTTTTAGTGTAAAGGTAGGTTTCATGCATGTCCCTGTGAAGAGACCACCAAACAGGATTTGTGTGAGCAATAAAGCTTTTAATCACCTGGGTGCAGGCGGGCTGAGTCCGAAAAGAGAGTCAGCAAAGAGTGGTGGATTATCATTAGTTCTTCTAGGTTTTGGGATAGGCGGTGGAGTTAGGAGCAATGTTTTGGGGGGCAGGGGGTGGATCTCTCAAAGTACATTCTCAAGGGTAGGGAGAATTACAAAGAACCTTCTTAAGGGTGGGGGAGATTACAAAGTACCTTCTTAAGGGTGGGGGAGATTACAAAGTACATTGATCAGTTAGGGTGGGGCAGGAACAAATCACAATGGTGGAATGTCATCAGTTAAGGCTATTTTTACTTCTTTTGTGGATCTTCAGTTACTTCAGGCCATCTGGATGTATACGTGCAAGTCACAGGGGATGCGATGGCTTGGCTTGGGCTCAGGGGCCTGACAGTAGGTTCAGTAAGTATGTAGCATGCATAGCACTACTTCTTCCTTCTGAGCCCATGACAGACATTACTAATCAATTACAGTGCTCCCTACTGCTGAGGCCAGCTGTCAGCACATTCACTTTCCCCATTAATGGAGAAAACCTTGATGCCTGGATTTCTTAGTATTATTGTCATCCCTTTTGGAATCACAGTTGGCAAATACAAAGCATTTTCACTGCTATTCTTACTGCAATTCCTCTCTGTTTTATCCTTGACAAATGCCAATAAGAAGTCACATCACTCACAATCTGTTCAGATGTGACCTTAGAATCTTCCTCAAAAACAGTTTTTCCACACAGCTTCTACCAATAGATGGGATCTTGTATGGAACAGGAAAGGTATTTGCTATCCCTGGGGTATCTGAAAATTAGGAAGCAAGACATCTACCATTAATCCCTTTGTGACTTAGTTCATCAGATTAGTGTCACCAGAGAATAGGGGGAAAAGGTCAGGTGTGTACTCTGCAGTCTGGTATTTATGACTCTTCAAGGTTTGGCTTCAGTTTCTATTTCTAATCAAACAGCTTATGTCTGCTCAGACAAGCCTTTACATTTGCTTCCATATGTCTTGTCTTTTTCCATTTTTAGGTCCTCTGCTCACTCAGCTTCCCCCACCTGGAACACCCTCCCTCCTCTCCACCTACCCAATTTTTGCCAATCTCCAAGATTTAGTTCATGGTCTGTTGGTTTCACTGAGTCTTTTCTAAATACTAGGAATGATTTGTCTGTGGTCTAAGTTCCCATAGCATTTACAATTTATTCAACTCACTTGGCATCGAACTTCTTGCCCTGAAATGTTTGTTCCTTCTTAATGCCTACGTGTTTTAATTTTTTAACCACTAGACTATAAACCTTGCCATAAGGGTCCAGGCCTTCATCTTCCCTTGTGTTGAATGTATACTTTGGGCAAGAGCCCTTCATTTCTCCAGGGCTGATGGGAAGAGGAGCTGCTAATGGAAGGGAGAATGAACCTCCACTTTATTTGCCCTGCACTCTGGTTGAAGCCCATCTCTGTTTCCATTTGAGACATTTTAAGTAGAATTCAAAACATAGACTAGGATGTTCGAGGGTTTTTCTAAGAAAAGCTAGTGCAGCATAGAGAGATACTCAGAGAGAGGATGTAGACAGTGCTAAAGTTTGGAACCACCAACACTTGCTAATGGAATGGAGTACTGAATACGTTGCAGTTTCCTTTGGTTGTTCCTGCTCTAGTAGGAAGTTATGAAGATATGTAATGTTCAAAATCATTTTATCCACAGTCCTGGCCTTGGGGAAATATTGCATTTTATCAAATCAGCTAGCTGCCCTGCTCAGAATCAGACATCAGATAGAGCAAGTAGAGCTTATTTTTATATTTGAAATATTTCTTAGTAAGCTAAAAAAATAAAGCTTCACTGCTACATAAAATGATATGATTTTATCATTCAAAGCACAGAGAAGAGATATTGGAAAGCAGGCTTAATACTTGCTTCCTGAGTTCTTTCTATGTATTTCTAAATTATGTAATGATGGTTTATCCTAAACTATTTTTCCTAATCATAATGTCAACATATTTTTATTTATATTTTATTTAGGGAATAGAGTCATAACAAATGAACACATTAATAAAAATATTCAATGAAAAATTGGTATGCAAGTCACTGAGCACACAAATTATCAGTTGCCACACAAAAGATGAGTTACTAAGAACAGAAAGTTCAGTGGAGAGACTGAAACCCAAAGGGTCAACAATAGGCTGAGTCAGACATCCGGGCCAAAGTGACTCAGTGACTTTGGGTCGCAGGTGCATACTCCACTTCTTATATGACCTGTTTGTGTAAGTTCATACTTGGCTTTGAGCCACTATTGTCTGTAGAAGGTATAGCTGCTCTGCTGATGCTGTACAGGCTCTTGCTCTTGTGCTGAGAGAGGGAGAGAGAGAGAGTACCAGAGCTGTCCTTCTTGCAGATATAGGGAGACTAGGGCTCGACGTGGCTCCTGTGCAAGCGCTGGCACCCAGAGAGAGAGTGAAGCTACTGACCCCTGTATGGGAGAGTTACCATCTGGCAGATGGACAGGGGGAAGCCAGAAACCAGCTTGTGCCCAGAGAGAGAAAGAGTTAAACTGCTGATCCTGAAGGCAAGGGAGAGCCAGTCGTGCAGCTGTGTGTGGGAGTGGCCGGAGCAAGCAGCCGAAAATGAACCGTGTGAGAGAGCTAGTGTGAGTAAGCTGCTGATGAGAGAGCTGCTGAATGAAACCATATTCACCTGCCTATGGTCCCCCAAATGTTCTTTCAGCTATTCACCCATCCACCCACTCCCCTGGGACCTCAGCTGGGGCTGGAACCTGACCCCAAGCGTGACATTTGGCATAGTTGTGGACCTGACACCAGGGAACATTTACCCTGTTATAACTACCCACTACTGGAAACAGAGATAAATTACAGGCCCAAGGTGGTTTGAGATGGGAATTACAGAGCTAGGTGATGAGGGTAGGTCAAGGGCAATACATCTGAATTCTTCCCCTGTGGCAGAGCGTTATTACCTAAAGTTTCCACCGTGCCCTGTGTAAGTGGGAGAAGGAAAAACAAGAGTCTCTGGGATTTCTAGGAGACTTAGGAGACTTAGAAAACAACTTTGCATAAATCCTCTTATGAATCAGTGAGATAATTTCTTGGGGGTATACGCCAGGAGTAGGATTGCTGAATAGTGGGGTAAGCTACCACTTACCCCAGGGCAAGGTAGGGTAGGATACATGGTAAGCACCAAGAAAGTACCCTCCAGAATGACCTTTCGTTTCCTTCCCCAGGAAGGTCCCATTTCCCCACATCCTTCAAAAAGTCTGATGGATCCAAAGAGGTTTCTCGCTGTCATTTGAATTTTCATTTGTTTGACTACTAGGTGGGTTGAGTAGAGGATTTTCTTCCATGAAACTATAAGTGCCCCTCAAACCATGGCATAATCATCTGTGCATCCCTGGCCTCTATTACCCAGTAGAACCTTATTAAATATCTGTTGAATTGCATGTAATTTAGATCAATGATGGGCCCTTTCCTCAGTAGAGGATTCAGCTATTCCAAGAACACGGTCCTTGAAAATTTTAAAAGTTGGAAGCAGCTGTGTCTACCTAAAGTCTGCCAGAATGACACAGTGATAGTGACCAGAGTATTCATTTGTTTTTCTAAAATCAAAGAACTGGTGAACCTCAGGGAATCAAAGAGGAATAGTCGGCTGATGCAGCAGGACCCATGAAATAAAGTGTCTGATTCCTCCCTTGCTTTTGTCCACAGTGTAATATGTTATCTGCTGCTCACTCTTATTTGATCTGCTTGAAATCCTTGCCAATGGCCATCCATGGGAAATCTTCTAGTCCATCCCCATCCTGTCTCCTCTTTACTTCAGTGGTTTTAGGCACGTTGGGGTCATGCATCCCATTAAGAATCCAATGCAAGGTATAGACCTTCTCTCCCAAAAACTTATGTATGTACAAAATTTTGCACATAATCTCAGTGGACACCTGATGGCTGATGTGACAATCATTTATTTATGAACTCATTTATCTATTCACTGGCTCATTCACTTATTCATTCGTTTGTTATTAAATGCTGAGGTCCAGGTCTGTTAGATGTTGGAGACTCATGAACAATGGTCCCTGCCCTCAGTAGCTTTAGTTTACTGGGGTAAATAGGTAAACAAACCAGTCTAGTATGTGGTGTTGGGCAATATTGTAGAGGTGGAGGTACTGAGGGAGGACAGAGGAGAAGCAACGAACCTGGGAGTGTCATGGGAGGCTTGGAGGAAGTGATTTCTGAGCTGAGCACCAAGAAAAAGAAGCACTTTCAATGAAGCAACTTGACTTTTTTCACATGAACTTATTTCTAAGTGATTACTATGGACATTGAAAGACCCTTAACCCTAGGAAAATCTCTGAAGGTCCCACCTCAATCATATCAAACAAATTAAAGTTTTATATATATATGTGTATATATATATGTTTATATATATGTATATATATGTTTATATATGTGTATATATATGTTTATATATGTATATATATGTTTATATATGTATATATATGTTTATATATGTATATATATGTTTATATATATGTGTATATATATGTTTATATATATATGACATATTGTACTTTTTATTATAGTAATATGTATATATAAAACACAAAATGCACCATTTTTTTTTTTTTTTTGAGACAGAGTTTTGCTCTGTTGCCCAGGCTGGAGTGCAGTGGTGTGATCTCAGCTCACTGCAACCTCTGCCTCTCAGGTTCAAGTGATTTTCCTGCCTCAGCCTCCCTAGTAGCTGGGATTACAGGTGTCTGCCACCATGCCTGGCTAATTTTTTTATTTTTAGTAGAGATGGGGTTTCACCATGTTGGCCAGGCTGGTCTCAAACTTCTGACCTCAGGTGATCCGCCCACCTCGGCCTCCCAAAGTACTGGGATTACAGGCATGAGCCACTGTGCCCAGCCTCATTTTAACCATTTTTAAGTGTACAATTCAGTAGCATGAAATACTTTCACAATATTGTGCAACCGTGACCACTACCCATTTCCAGAACTTTTTCATCACTCCAAACAGAAACACTGTTCCCATTAAATAGTAACTCCTTATTTTCCCCTCCTCCCAGTCCTTGGTTACCTCTATTCTATTTTCTCTCTGTGAATTTGCCTATTCTATGTATCTCATATAAATGGAATCCTGCAATATTTGTTCTTTCACGTTTGGCTTACTTCAGTTAGCATCTTGTTTTTGAAGTTCATTCATGTTTTAGCATATATCAGAATTTGATTCCTTTTTATGGCTGAATAATATTCCATTGTATTTATATACCACATTTTTAAATTAATTAATCTGTTGATAAACACTTAGATTCACCTTTTGTTTATTGTGGGTAATGCTGCTATGAACAATGGTGTACAAGAATCTGAGTCTCTTCTTTTAATTCTTTGGCGTATACATTTGGAGTGAAATTGCTAGGTCTTATGGTAATTCTTTTTTCTTGTGCTTTTTTAAAATAGTGGTAAGAAGACCATGTGAGATCTACCCTCTTAACAAGTTTTTAAGTGTGCAATACAGTATTGTTAACTATACGTGCAATGTTGTACAGCAGGTCCCTAGAACTTATTCATCTTGTATAACTGAAACTGAAGAGCAACTCCCCATTCTCCCCTCCCTCTTGCCCCTGGCAACTGCTATTCTATTCTCTGCTTCTATGAGTTTGACCATTTTTGGTATCTCCTGTAAGCACAATCATGCAGTATTTTTTCTTCTATGACTGGCCTATTTCACTTAGCATAATGTAGTCCTCAAGGTTTATCATATTGTCACATATGCCAGGATTTGCTTCTTTTTGTTAAAGGCTGAATAATATTCATATATATATACCAAATTCTCTTTATCCGTTCATCTGTTGATGGGCATTCAGATGTTCCCACATTCTGGCTATTGTGAATAGTGCTAAAATAAACACGGAATGCAAATATCTCTTAGAAACTCTAATTTCAGTTCTTTTGTTCGTATACCCCAAAATGGTATTGCTGGATAATGTGGTAGTTCTATTTTCAATTTTTTGAGGAACATCCACATAATTTTCCATAATGGTTGTGCTAATTTACATTCCCAACAGCCATATGCAAGAGCTCCCTTCTCTCCACATCCTTGCCAACACTGATCTTTTGTTTTTTTGATAATAGACATCCTAACATATGTCAGGTGATATCTCATTGTGGTTTTGATTTGTAGTTTCTTGATGATGAGTGATGTTGGGCAATTTTTTATATATCTGTAGGCCATTTGTACATCTTCTTTGGGGAAATGCCTATTAAAGTCTTTTGCCCAGTTTAAAATTAGGTTATTTGTTTTTCTGCTGTTGAGTTTTAGGAGTTCCTGATATATTTCGGATATTAATTCCTCAGCAGATACATGTTTTGCAAATATTTCCTCCCATTCCGTAGATTCCCTTTTCACTCCATTGATTGCATCTTTGGCTGTGCAGAAGTTTCTAGTAGTCCCAGTTATTTTGCTTTCATTGCTTGTGCTTTTGATGTCATATCCAAGACATTATTGCCAAGATCAATGTCACGAAGATTTCCCCCAATATTTTCTTCTAGGAGTTTTACAGTTTCAGGTCTTATGCTTAAATCTTTAATCCATTTTGAGTTGATTTTTGTGTATGGCATAAGATAAGTGTCTATTTCTTTCTTTGGCATGTGGATATCCAGTTCTCCCAACACCATTCATTGAAGAGATTGCCCTTTCCCCCATTGTATATTCTTAGCACCCTTGTTGAAGCTCAGTTGAAATACGGCAATTTTATGTTTAACTTTTTGAGGATATGTGTGTGTGTGTATATATATATATAGTATTATATATATATAAATGTATATATGTCAGTAGAAATATTTCATAGGATTTCAAATTGGGCCTTATAAATTACTTGGTTACTTAATATTACTCAATTTATGATTGCTTATTTTAATTTCAATTTTATAAGATTCTTATGTTTTTATTTTGGTAATCATCTAGCGGAGTGGTTCTCATATTTAAGCATGTATCAGAATCCCTTGCAGGGCTTGTTCAAACTGATAATTAGATAATTGTCCATCCCCATGGTTTCCGATTCAGTAGATCTGAGGTGTGGCCCAAAAGTTTTCATTTCTAACGTGTTCTTGTGTGATGCTGATGTTGCTCTTCTTGGGGGCATATTTTAAGAACCATTGACCTTGAGAATACTTGGGAATTCTTGAGGTGAGAATATAACTTAACAACTGTTTTCAAATGTAATGAAAATGTTATGAATACTAAGCTGAATAATTGCTGAGGTTGACATATTATGCCTTATAGGCAAACATTTATTAGTTACAATTTTGCAGTTTCAGTTTTATATTTTGTAATCAATTTCTTCAGGTCTCAAATGGTTTTGTAGGTACCCCTTCAAACTTAATCACTGTGCCCAGAGTACTGATGGAGAAAATGGCCTTGCACAACATCTATAGATTTGCCTTAAAAAGAAAAAAGACTGGATAGTGTCCCCTTGTGTGAATGCACCATAGTAATTTCATTAATCACTTCCAATCAGTAAACCATATTATTTACACTGTTTTCCTGCTATAAGCAGAGCTTCTTCGAACATCCCTCTACCCCTGGGGTTCATACTTCTAGCTGCTTGTTAGAATTACCATTACTAAACTTGGAGCTCACTGCCAGAGGCTCTGATTTTATTGGTCTGAGTGCTGCAGGCATGAGTATTTTTTTTTTCAGGAATTCTTGGCAGCTTTTTCATGGTACTTTTTTTAAATTATTATACTTTAAGTTCTAGGGTACATGTGCACAACGTGCAGGTTTGTTACATATGTATACATGTGCTGTGTTGGTTTGCTGCACTCATTAACTCATCATTTACCTTAGGTATTTCTCCTAATTCTATCCCTCCCCCATCCTCCCACCCCACAACAGGCCCCAAGGTGTGACGTTCCCCACCCTGTGTCCAAGTGTTCTTATTGTTCAATTCCCACCTATGAGTGAGAACATGTGGTGTTTGGTTTTCTGTCCTTGCGATAGTTTGCTCAGAATAGTGGTTTCCAGCTTCATCCATGTCGCTACAAAGGACATTAACTCATTCTTTTTTATGGCTGCATAGTATTCCATGATGTGTATGTGCCACATTTTCTTAATCCAGTCTATCATTGATGGACATTTGGGTTGGTTCCAAGTCTTTGCTATTGTGAATAGTGCCACAATAAACATACTTGTGCATGTGTCTTTATAGTAGCATGATTTATAATCCTTTGGGTATATACCCAGTAATGGGATCGTTGGGTCAAATGGTATTTCTAGTTCTAGATCCTTGAGGAATCGCCACACTGTCTTCCACAATGGTTGAACTAGTTTACACTCCCACCAACAGTGTAAAAGTGTTCCTATTGCTCCATATCCTCTCCAGCACTTGTTGTTTCCTGACTTTTTAATGATCGCCATTCTAACTGGTGTGAGATGGTATCTCATTGTGGTTTTGATTTGCATTTCTCTGATGGCCAGTGATAATGAGCATTTTTCATGTGTCTGTTGGCTGCATAAATGTCTTCTTTTGAAAAGTGTCTGTTCATATGCTTTGTCCACTTTTCGATGGGTTGTTTGATTTTTTCTCATAAATTTGTTTAAGTTCTTTGTAGATTCTGGATATTAGCCCTTTGTCAGATGGGTAGATGGAAAAAATTTTCTCCCATTCTGTAGGTAGGCTTGAATCTATTTCTTAAAAAGATTCTCAGGTGATTTGAATGTGCAGCCAGGTTTGAGGACCACTGTTCTACATGCACCTTTGGCCACTTGTGCTGCATCTTATCTACTCTGGGACATTGCCTTGAGATCTGATGCTAACTGAGAAGACTTATTGTCTTTTTAAAAAGTGACCCTTCCACAAGTCAAGACATACTATGTTGTAAGATCATTAGCAATTTCAGAAAATGTCCCATTAGTTTCTTCTTCTTCAAGACACGCACACATACATACCCTTCTCTGGCAAAGATGCTTGTCTTTTAATTGCCAGGAAGATGAGAAAAAGAACATTAAAAAGACAAGCTTTATTGAGGGGATCAGGATGGAAGCTCATTCCTTATCTTTAATGGAGCTCAGGGTTCGTTGTTTTCATTATTTAAATTATAGCATTGAAGAAATATGTATTGAAGTTCAGTGTTAAAACATTTGGACATATTAATAGGGGAAAAGAAAAATACATAAGTATATTTTCTATTTAATGAAGAATAATGAGAATCAAGTCTAATTATCACAATCAACGGAAGTGTTCAAGTGTGAATGTTACATTTTGGGTCTGAGAAAATGAATGACTAGTAGCAGATGCAGACGTTTTGTCACTTTTGTATGTGCCTCCATGAACCAAGGCAAAGAAGCAAGGATGATGTTCAAAATGTGTAACAGCTGGAGTGGCATGGACACTGGGGCTAATGGGTACACAGCTCTGGTCCATGTTGACTGAATACCAGCACTCCAGATACATTTGATGTAGGGGTGTCAAAGTTCTTCTGCTCTCATAAAACTATCCCACTTGCCTGTCATATTGCCTTGGATTCACCACTCTCTTGAGTAGAGATTTTATCATTTCTGGGAGGTAAATACAGATACAACTTTAAGGAGGGTATGTGTGTGAGGCCTTCATTTCTCAGTAGCTTTTGCCCTCAGCCTTGATGACTTTGTAATCTATAACATAAATGGATTCTTTCTTTGAAAATTTCACCGATGGATTGGAAGCAGGAGAGGTCAGTGTTGATGGGGACATGGGAAGAGGACTTGGAGATCAGTATGGCCTGTTTTGTTTTGTTTTTTAAATCATTTTGTTAAATCATTTTGTTAACCTTACCAATAATACTAGGTCTGGATGGAGCTGTATAGATGACCTGTTCCACTTGCTCCAATTTACATATGAGAAAGCTGAGCCCAGAGACGGAAAGTGATGGGGCTAAGGCCACAGCTATTTAGTTTGGCTGTGTGGAAAGAACTTCAGTGTCAACACTGGCTTCAGGGTCTCGCTGTGTTCCTCATAACGTGCGGCTCTTCTGTTCTCCTCCAGACTGACATTTCTCATCTGTAAAGTGGGGAATACCTTTCAAAAAAAAATTTAAAACATGATTCATAGAAAAGATGATGAAGATATGTCAAAGATTTTATTCAGCTCATGAATGAATGAATGATTCAGTAAGCAAGTGAAGATGGTTCAATAAGAGAAATTGAGGAATAGATATTTATATAGTAAATCAGTCAAAGGAATGGGGAAATAGATTTGCTAAAAGATAAAAAATTGGTCAATGTTTTATAGGGCAACGAAATTGTAGTCTTTGAGACAGAAATTTACAACTGAATGTTATTTCCCCCAGTGTCTGTTTTCTGGTCAAGTAGTGAATGGTAAAATCAAATAAAGTCATAGATAATTAAATAATCCTCATCCTCTGGTGAGCCTGTTAATAGCATTGAAAGGATATGCATTGATCATCTTATTTTATTTCCAAGTTTTATTAATAGATAATTTTTCTTAATAAGAACTAGAGGAGATGATGAAAAAAGTCTGTCTAAAATATTCCTCAAATGTTACAATTTAGCAGGACGATGTGTTTCTGGACTTTTGTGGGCACTTGATTCTTCCAAAGTCCATCCATCTACATTTCTCCTATGTACACATTGCAGGAGAAAAGTGGCCTTGGAAGGAAAGAATCTCTTTCTTTCCATCCTCTTAATACTCATCAGCCAACGTGCTAAGTGTTTGAAATCCCGGCCCAGGAGGGGCCTATTCTTTGCTTGAAACAAAGAAATAGATCCTTGTCAGTTCAGCTAAGAATGTGTTGAAATAAGTCAATGACTTAAAGTTTTTGGAGCAGAAGGCCTGTTGAATTGCGGATTGGGCAGTGGCAGTTGTCCTCTTGTTTTTTGCAGGGAGGGTAGCAGTGCCTGAAATCATTTCACTTCCTTTCATTTCTCACCTCGGTGTCAAAATATAGTCATGCGCCTTGTCTCCAAATTTTGGCCTTCACCATTAGGTCTGGTCAGTGCTGAATCAGCCCCAGTCAAGGTTCTCTTTGGACCATCTATTTCTGAATTTGTCTCTGTTTGCATTTCAAACACTTTAATTATTTGATTAAGAAGTAGGCTGATCCTTGTCCTTGGACTGGCAGTGAGCCCACTGAAACAGTTTGGAAATACCTAGTTGATTTGTATCTCTCACAGCTTGTATTCCCGAGCTGAACTCGTTCTGTTCTCTCTCACGTACCTGCAGAGATGTTAGAACAGAGAGTGCCATAAATTAACCCTTAGCTTTTAGCAAGGATGCCTTTGGTCATGTTGTGAATGTTTGGGGAATACTTTCCTCCCTGTGCCTTTGATCCCAGGCAGCCCCACCCTGGGCCTTGTATCTTCTGCACATCCCATCAGAAATGGGTGAGACACACTCCATTCATTCATGCCAAGGAATAAATGACTGGCAGATTTTAATTTGTGAACCATCCCAGAAATTCAATATTTAAGAAATATATTTTTTCATAAGAAAAGTTTTATTATTAAAGGCTTAGAAAATGCAGAAATGTATTAAGAAGCAAATTTAAATCACCTATAATACTACTATTCAGAGATAATAAATGATGTTAATATTTTGCTGTATTTGTTGTCAGATATACACATATTTTAAAATTCAAGACTATGCTGTTTAATTAACATTTTAATTGTGACTGAAGCTAGCTCTAAGGGTGAAATTTCACATAGGGGATTGAAGAGATTCTTTTGGGTAGGGGGAGCGGGGAGGAAGTAAATGGGAATGGGAGTGAGTATTGGGAGTGTACGGATGCCCATGAACTAACACCCTGGAGGTAGTTCCAGAGAAATGATTCTATCCAGAGAAATGATTCTCTGGCCCCAGGTTGGGCTAGCAGAGATGGTACCTTAGAGAGAGAAGGTTTATTTTGTTATGTTTTGTTTTGCTGCGTATGCAGGGAGCAGGTGAATCTAAGGCATTGCCTTTGCAGTTTGAGAATGTACTCTAGCCTTCCCCAACTTTGTGCATGGCACCACTGCCCACCTGGGGACCCAAACTACTTTGCCTTGCCTTTTACATTCTGAAGGTTCTGTCAGAGACATGCAAACTAGAGCGACTCTATCTTGAATAAGGGCTGGGTAAAATGAGGCTGAGACCTGCTGGGCTGCCTTCTCAGGAGGTTAGATAGTCTTAGTCACAGGATGTTTACAGTTAAGGGAACGGGTTCAATATTTACTAAACAGAACCAGGACTAGCAGATCCAGGACTTAAGAGACCCAAGAGATGTCCTTCTGTCTTAGATATCTTGAGAACAAAAGCATTCTTAGTTTAAGAATAAGTTTCATTTTAACGATAATAACAGATTCTTGTGGAAGACAGTAGTTAAAGATTAACAATCCTTTGTAACGAGCCCTCCGTAGTAGAGCACACCTCCCCACGATTTTTGCTTTGTTGTCTTATAGATAAACAAGTACTGTACCTAAGACGGGCGTGTTCCTCCTCTTGCTTTGAACGCCCTGCTCTTGCTACAGAATAGGCACCCTTTTATTCCTTTACTTTCTTAATACGCTTGCTTTCACTTTAGTCCATGGTCTCACCCCAAATTCTTTCTTGCGTGAGGTCCGAGAACCTTTTCTTGGGATCTGGATCGGGACCCCTTTCCAGTAACAGTTCTACCTTAAAAATATATCCTGAATCTGATCACTTCTGTCATCTTCACCGTTAAGACCTTGATCTAAGTCTCCATCATTTGTTACCCAGATGAGTTCAGTTAATGCTTTGGAAATAAACTAAGACCCATCCAATGAGAACAGGGAAAGGCTTTCTATTCAGAGCTTGCTACAGCAAGGCAATCAGCTACCACCGCTCGTATTTTGGCAGAGACTCAAAGCTAGGCAGAGGGGTAGAAGAGCTTTATAGGGGAAAAAAGGGAAGGCCTGATTGAAGGCTGTTGTCATGGGGAAGCTGTAGGCAGGCTGACTAGGAGCAGGGCATCCTATGTGATTGCTTAAGGGTGCATATTTGGCTTTCTAAGTTGGTTCTAAGTTGAAAGGAGGAGCAAGATTTAGTGAAGCTGTCAGTGAATAATTAAGTCCTGCCTATTTTAGACTAATTGTTACAGGGGTTATTATTTGGCTTCCTGGCTTGTTTGCTTCTCTAGCAAACAAAGATCTAGTGGTCTGACTTCCTACAAGTCTGTCTTGGCTGGTTACTGAAGATAATGGGTTGCTTTTCAGGGCTGGTGGCAGTTTGTGCGTTAGAGTTTGTAGTTTTATAGATGGTCTGGTCATCGTATACTTAGTCTCTCATGCTGCATTGAAGTTTAATGGTACCCCTTTGGTGAACACTGATATCGAGTTGATTTTGAAGTAGCTGCTGTTATAGTCATCTCTCTTTTTTTTTTGGAGACGGAGTCTCACTCTGTCGCCCAGGCTGGAGTGCAATGGCACAATCTCAGCTCACTGCAACCACTGCCTTCCGGGTTCAAGCGATTCTCCCGCCTCAGCCCCCCGAGTGGCTGGGATTACAGGTGTACGCCACCATGCCCAGCTAATTTTTGCATTTTTTGTGGAGATGGGGTTTCACCATGTTCGCCAGGCTGGTCTTGAACTCCTGACCTCAGGTCATCCACCCGCCTTGGCCTCCCAAAGTGCTGGGATTACAGGTGTGAGCCACTGCACCCGGCCAGTCATCTCTTTTTAATCCAGTAAGAACCCAAGGGTCAGAAACGTTAAGTAACTTGCTCAAGATCACACAGTTAATAAGGAGAAGAGCCTGGCTTCACACCCTGGCAGTTTCACTCCAGAAATCACTGCCTTAAACCTTAAGCCTCCTTTAGCCACTTAGAGACGGGGTTCACCCAGTCCTTGCCAATGTGTTAGCAGACAAACTTAAAATGGAACCTCTCTAAGAACAGAAGTTGCACTTAGCTCCTGCAAAGGGGCCCTTCTTGAGGACCTTTCTGTAAGACCTAACTCATCTTTATTGTCTCAGTGAAACTTGACCCCATTCATCCCATTTTCCTTCTACATACTCATCGGACTTTAAGACACAAAGGAGTGAATCTCTGAGAGGGAAATGATAGGTGCCATAGCATCCCTTGTATACATGCTCAGGAGTCAGGCTGTCTAGGTTTGATTCTCAGCATCCTCATTTAGTAGCTACAAACCTTGGGTTGATCTCATTTACCTAAGCCTCAGTTTCTAAATCTGTGTATGGAGATGATGCTAATATACTACCTCCCTTCTGAGCACAAGATTGACATAACAGACATAAAATGCATGTATAATAGTGGGCGGATGGTAAGTGCCCAATGTGAATTAAAATGCAAATAGCCTAGAAGACTCTTTCCTATACTCTTAACTAACATAGTATGGAAAGTGAGAATTGGAATTGTTGACAATTTGGGCTGGGAAGAAAAATAATACATATTACTCTTTTTCAAAAATTGGGAAAAGTGAAGACTTTTTGAAACAATTGACAAAAATGACATTTTACCCCTTTTCCACTCATTCCCACACATGACTCCTCACCTCATACATTATTTACTTTTTGAGATCGTCCAATGATTACAAAGGAAAAAGGCTGAATAAAATTTAGTTTTTACTGATTCAATCAAATGACTGCTCATGTTAATCCAAATAAACACACAATACATGAAGGACTTCAAATCCTACTTTATTTTTCTTCTCTGGGTCACTATAGTACTTGAAATCAGTAGAATCCAGATAAATGGCATCCACTGCCTATTTATTGGAGGAACAATACAGAGATGAAACAATAGCATATCAAAGGCCTTATCCTCTACTTGGGTACAGAGCACAAAAGAATAATTTAAATGGCTGATTTAATAAAAGAAAAGAGATCCACACCCCCACCATGGCTCATATTCTGTCCAAGTGGTATCATCCAATCATCAGGTTAGCTAAAGAAATTGGCACAAAAGAGGGCAGAATATTGGCTTAGTGGTGCCACAAGAGCTGGAATCCCTGGGTGGCCAGAGGGATGGCCTCTGGAGTCCTATATCACAGCCATAGGCAGGGTGGCAGAGAATGTGGGTGCAAATGTAGAAAAGTAAAGTAAAGATGGGGGCTTGTGGAAGTGCCTATCTGACCACCTTATTTTCTTAATGATTTAGAGAAGCAAAGTCAGTGGCTGAAAATGGGCGTGGGGGCTTGAGGTTTGAAAAGAGAGGAAAAGGCATGAAAGAGTCATTGCTGTAGGAGGGTGGGAGGATGAATAAGCTAGCAGAAGGAGCTACTTGAGGGTCATGGTTATGACTTTGCAGTGACTCAGTGGGCATGGTTGTGCTTTTTTTCCAGACACTTTCAGCTCAGGGTGCAGGTGCTGAGCAGACAGAGACTTGGTTTTAACTAAGAAAGGAGTACTTTAGCCAAGTGACTTAAACAAAGTGAGAAGAGGCCTGTGGGCTGGGCAAGAGTGAGAGATGGTAACAGTGGAATAAGGAATCTGAGCCATGTCAGGACAGCCAGCCAGTGAGGACTTGCTGTCAGGGAGAAGGTGAGACACAGTGAACAGGGGGTAGAATCTGTGGATCATAGGTTCTTGGGGGGTTAAGGATCACAGGAATCAGGATATTAAAGGGGGTGTTTATAGGAGGTATGACAGTGGTGCTTAGAGAGTGGGATGCTTGAAACTGAGATTTCAGAGGGGATTTAGTGATTGCTAAAGACAAGGTCTAGGGTCTGGGGTGAGACCCTGGGAGTGAGTGGCTGAAGTGGGTTGGAGGAGAAGCTCATCAAAGGTGACAAAATGAGGGAACTGAGTGAGCAGGATATAGGAAAGATCAACAATGTAGAAACTGAAATTGCCAATAAGTAAGATAGGAGTGGTATTGGAGAGAGTGACAGTGAGGCAGGAGTGAAGTAGTTAAGGAACAGAGGGTGTAACCCTGAAAGTAGAACTGTAGCAAGGAGGGGTGGTGGGTGGTGTAATGTGATGATATGGATTCAAAGCTGTAGGATATTACAGAGGAAGGAAGGAGAGTGGTCTAGAAGAGAGGAAGACGGATACTACTTCATCTCCAGGCCTACTGGATGGGAGAGAGCACAGCTGTCACTTGAGAAATCTTCAGGGAACATTGCACTTTTTAGGGAGAGCTGGGATTCTGCTAATGTGGTCTTTTGGAAAATTCAGTGAGCAGGTTAAATGTATAAGCAGTCATACAAAAGAATAATAAAATGAGGCTAGGTGCTGTGGCTCATGCCTATAATACCAGAACTTTGGAAGGCTGAAGTGGGAGAATTGCTTGAGCCCAGGTGTTCAAGACCAGCCTGAGCAATATAGTGAAACACTGTCTCTACAAAAAAATACAGAATATTAGTCAAGTGTGATGGTGTGCACCTGTAGTCACAGCTACTCAGGAGGCTGAGGTGGGAGAATCACCTGAGCTGTGGAGGTTGGGGCTGCAGTGAGCCGCAATTGCACCACTGCACTCCAGCTTGGGTGACAGAGCAAGATCCTGTCTCAAAAAAAAAAAAAAAGAACAATAAAATGAGATATGAATACACATGTTGCTATGATTGCTCAGAGGAGGAAAGAATATGAAGGAGGATGATGGAAAAGAAAGCGATGTTTAGTAGTTTACCTGAGTCTTAAAGGATGGCTTAAAGTTCTCCAGTTGGATGGGGAGGAAGGAAGAAGGAATGAAGGAGAAAAGAAGGAGAAAGCAAAACATGAGCAAGGCATGATGGCATGGTTGGATTTGGGGAATTGGAAATAGATTGATGAAAACAGAGGAAGAGGGCCAAGGGGCTGGAGAGTCAGAAACAGAGACCTCATCATGAAGGGCCTTGAATGCTAGATTTTGAGTTTGAATTTTTCTTGGAAATGGTAATGAGCCATCAAAAGAGGATAAGCCAGACAGTAACTGGATTTATAAAAAAGAATGTT
Organism: Nomascus leucogenys; assembly: GCF_006542625.1. Lineage (NCBI taxonomy): Eukaryota > Metazoa > Chordata > Mammalia > Primates > Hylobatidae > Nomascus > Nomascus leucogenys. Next base: position 18,168,096 of record NC_044382.1, on the reverse strand, counting down.
GAATTCAGTAAAACAACCATCCTGTGATTTTCATTTGTTCATTCACATATGTATCTATGAATGCACACATATATATGTTGGTTTATGTGATGCCAAATATGAGGTCGATTCAAATTGCTCCATCTTAGATTATTTTGGCATCTGGAATCAACAAAAAAACTGAAGATTTAAGGCAGAGGCCAGAGCACTAAGTGGCTTGGTGAAGGGAGCTAAAGACCCTGAGTGGTAGGAGGCTTTGTGGACACAGAGATGTGAATTTGATTCCCACGTTGTCACTTAACAATTTATACCCTAGGACAAATATCTTAATTTCTCTGACACTCCTTATAAGTAAAATGGGAATAATAGTCCCTACTTGAAAAGTTCGTGTGTGGATTAAGTGAGATCATGCGGTAACGTATTTAGTAGAGTGACTGTCACATGCTAAGTGCTCAGTAAATATTAGTTACTTTTATGGTGCACTAATTTCAGGCCCACATATCTTCTACATAACTTACTTTGTGGTATGGCTGCACATGGAAAAACCCAGTTTTTAAAAAGGTGCATATGTTGGCCCCACCCACGGGGATTCCAATGTAATTTATCGGGAGGATGGCCTAAACGTTTTCATAGCTCCCCACGGTGATTCTCATGCGCAATGGAGGTTGCTGCTGATTCTCAATGGGCTAGACTCTGAACCAGCAGCGTTAGCATTGCCTGGGAACTACTAAGAAATGTAAAACTTCTCCCATCTCCTGAATCAGAAATTCTGGGATTAGGGGTCAACAATCTGTGTTTTAACAAGCTCCCAAGGTGATTCTAATGTACACTTAAGTTTTAAAACCACCAATCTAGGGCTAGCAATTCAGAGTGGTCAGTTTAGCCTTTGGCATCTCTTATACCTGACATGACATATACCTCAAATCCCCTGACCATCCCCCACTCCAAACAAAATATAGGTGCCAGGTACTGATGATATGCAGCTGGATGAGGAAGACACAATTCCTAGTGCCACGGAATGCCCAGTGTAAACACAAACCAACAAAAAAAAGCTAGGTAGCTGCTCTGTCCTTGGGCAGACTTGAGAAGGGCGACTTAGGTCCTTAGCTTGTCCACTTCATACCTTTCTCTTCCCTAATCCCCTTCTTTCTGTCCTGCCACGTGAAAAATTTCTCTCAGGTATGGCTCTAACCTTAGTAATTTTTAATTTAGTTTGAGCTATTCTGAGGATGAATCATGTTTGCAAGCCAGAGAGTGTGCACCTGGGAGAAGGGACTGTGTCTCTATTTCTTTGTATGGACACGCTTCTCTCCTAACCCTCTTCCCAGTTCCATTTCCTGCAATAACAGGTTGCTTGCATTTTAAGTAGTATACTGCTAAAGAGCACTGGCTTTGGCACCATGGACTTGGGGGTTTGAATCTGCAGTTTCTTAGCTGTGTAATCTTGGGCAAGTCAAGGCACTTCTTGGCAGCCTCAGTTTCCTCATCTATAAAATGGGCTTGATAATTTTTAACTTCAGAGAGTTGTGAAGACTGTATAAAATAATGCATGGAACATGATGAAATCTAGGATATAAAGAACACTCAATGAATGGCATTTGTTATCAATAGTTATTAAACTTCATTTTCTTATATGGAAGAATATAAGAAATATTAAACTTCATTTTCTTATATGGAAGGTTTTATCTGGAGTATATGATAAAATGAATGTCAGACTCCAGTGAATTGTTAAGAAACTTTGGGGAAGAGTCTGTTTTCCCTGAAGCACAGTTCCAATATTGATAGTCCCTTTCCAAGCAGCCTGGAACTCACGTCTTCTAATGCCTCCAGAATCACTCATTGCCAAACCCTTCCGATGCTTTCCTATGGTCTCACCGATGCTGATGCTAAAACCAACCTAAGCCAGTCCTAAATCTTCTCTTCAGGGAGTTTAATGCCTTGAAAAGGCTTTGAGCTTATTTTAATTGAATTATTTCATTCAGTGTCAGGCTTAAAGAGCACCCTACAGGGCTCCAGCTCTGAATGAATGCATTAAAAAATCAAATAATACAGATTATGGCATAATCCTTGAGGGAGATATAAATAGAATCCCCTCTGTTGCCTTTTCATTTCCCTATGTTAGTTAATAAACACACTTCTATAGCACTTACTTTTCCCTTTTCTCCCCTAATGCTCTTTAGTTGCCTTAGTAAGGAAGAGAATAAAACTCAGAATATAACAAAATGTTGGGGAAGAATTTACCACATGAATATTCAGGGCTGGAAGAGATTTTAGACATTATCTCATCTAATCTCTACATAATTTACCTGGTGTGGGCAGAGGTCTAGAGAAGGAGATGGGTTGGCCAAAGTCACTGAACTTCTCTTCCAGCTCAACATCACTCATCATCAGAAAAATGCAAATCTGAACCACAATGAGATATCATCTCAACCCAGTCAGAACGGCTATTGTCAGAAAGACAAAAAAATAACAAATGTCAGTAAGGATTTGGAGAAAATTATACACTGTTGGTGTATACCTTGTTGGTAGAAATGTAAGTTAGTACAGACTTTATGGAAAACAGTATGAAGGTTTCTCAAAGAATTAAAAATAGAAATAACTGCGAGATGATCTGGCAGTACCCACCATTGGGTATTTATCCAAAGGAAAGGAGATCAGTACATCAAAGGGACACTTGCGCCCCCAGGTTTATTGCAGCACCATTCACAATATCCAAGATATGAAATCAACCTAAGTGTCAATCAACAGATTAATGGATAAAGAAAAGTTAATATATATACACAATAGAATACTATTCATCCATAAAAAAGAATGAAATCCTGTCATTTGCAGAAGTATTGATGGAACTGGAGATCATTTTGTTAAGTGGAATAAGGCAGGTACAGATAGACAAACTTTGCATGTTCTCACTCATAAATGGGATCTAAAAAAGTTAATCTCATGAAGGTAGAGAGTAGAATGATGGTTACCAGTGGCTGGGAAGGATGGAGGTGAAGATGAATGGAGGTTAGTTAATCGGTATAAAAATACATTTAGATAGAAGGAATAAGTTCTAGTATTGGCTGGTATAGGGAGACTATACTTAACAATAATTTATTGTATATTTCAAAATGGCTGGAAGAGAACATTTGAGATGTTCCTAACACAAAGAAATGACAAATGTTTGAGGTTCTGGATGGCCTAAATACCCTGATTACAAATTGTATACATGTATCAAAATATCACCTGTACCACATAAATATGTATAATTATTATGTTTCAGTAAAATTGAGATTAAGGACCATGTATGTATATTATATGTAAAAATAGATACAGTATTCATTGTGTGTATATATGGGATTTTGATTACAGAATACTGTGTGTAGACACACACAGACATATACACATCAGTGGAGACAACTCCATTCATTAGGCTCTTTCTTGGGGAGCACACTTTGTCTTAAAAAAAAGACTTTGCTTAGGGTAGGGTGAATCTTAAGTATTAAAAAATGCTGCTTAATTATTCAACTAGTAAAGCAGGTGTTTTGGAGGGAGGCAGGATCCAACGAGGCTGGGTGTTGGGTGGGAAGAAGAGAGAAACTTGATATTCTTTCCTGGCCTCCCTTCTACTCTTTCTTCTTGACCTTTCCCTTCCTTTTCCCCAAGCAAAGCCTAGGAGGGCCTCAGAGAAGAGAGACCTAATGAAGGAAGTGAGAAGTGGTTACTATGGGGCACGTGATGTGAACCCCCTTCTCCATGTTTCCTCTGAGATCTTCAGTCTCACCTGTTGTTCTCTGCTTCTTTCAGTGAGTGTGGAAGATGCACTTAAAAGTGTTGACAGTTGTTGGGCAATAGGAATTTGCCTTCTTTCCCTTTTTTTTTTTCCTTTGTTGCTCAGTTAAAACCTTTTCACTGCTTGGGTGGACTCAGAGGGACTGACAAGCCTCTTCTGGATCTTCCCTTGAGGCAGGTTTTTCCGGGGTGTTCCTTCCTCATGGAGCAGGGCATGTGGCTGGCTTCAGCATTGGCCCTTCATAGCAGTAGCCATAGGCATGGGGGCCTTTTTGATCATCATTATGGGAGAGTCTGTTCATGATGCTCAGATAAAAGTTTATAATCTGGGGTTTTGGATCCATACCATATTCATAGTATTTCATTTTCTATCTATCTTGGAGAGCAGACTTGGGGAAAAGAAAGACAAAACCTGACACATTAAGTTCCTACAAACTTTGCTTCATTTATTTTTCACATCAGACCTTATTTTGCAGCTGAGAAAATTGAGGTATAGAGAGCTTGATGATGTACAGAAAGTCACATAGTAGAGCAGGGATTATATAAGATCAGTCTGATATCAAACTGAGCTTGTTTGTTTTTAATAATTCCAATGGACCAGAGATGAACACCTAAAGAATCTAGCTGGAGTTAGTTAACTTAGGGGTGGGAAAAGTGTTTTACTTATAGAAAATATCCTTCAAAAGAAGGAAATCCTGCCACTTGTGACAACATGAATAAACTCAGAGAGAATATTATGTTAGGTAAAGTAAGCTAGACACAGAAAGACAAACACTGCATGTGCTCACTTATATGTGGAAGATAAAGAGACTGAACTTACAGAAACACAGAGTAGAAAAGTGGTTGCCAGAGACTGGGGGTGGGGGAACTGGGCAGATTTTGATCAAAGGGTAGAAACTTTCAGTTACAAGATAGTAAGTTCTGGAGACAAAATATACAGCATGATGAGTATAGTTGATAATAATGTATTGTATGCTTGATATTTGCTAAGAGAGTAGATCTTAGATCTTAAGCATTTTCACCACATGCACGCACGCACACACACACACAGGCACAAAAGTAGTTACAGTCATGAGTCATTTAATGACAGGATGTATTCTGAGCAGTGTGTCATTAGGTGATTTCATCGTGGTGTGAACATCATAGAGTGTGCTTACACAAACCTAGATGGCAGAGCCTACTACACACCCAGGCTGTATGATCTAGCCTATTGTTCTTAGGCTACAAACCTGTACAGCATGTGCTGGATACTGTAGGCAATTGTAAAACAATGGTGTTTGTGTATCTAAACATAGAAAAGGTAAAGTAAAAATGCAGTATAATCCTATGAGACCACTGTTGCATATGCCATCCGTCCACTGAAATGTTGTGATTTGGTGCATACCTGTATAGGAGGTGGTGAATGTGTTAATTAGCTTGACTGTGGTAATCGCTTCACAGTGTATATGTATATCAAAACATCACATTGTACACGTTAAATATCTACATTTTTTGTCAATTATAACTCAATAAACACGGGGGGATATCTACGAGCCTCTATTTTTTCCTTCTGAGCAAGAAATAAGAAGAGACAAAAACTGTCACTTGAGGAGATGAGGGTAGTAATTAAGTAAAAAAGAATCCTTGACAATGATGTGACATTCGTTGGACATTGGAATTGGTTGCCAAGTATTTAAACAGGCTGAGCTTTTCCTTAAGAGTGATCTTATCTATTAACTGCCAGAGAGGGGAAAGCATAGACAAGATGATGTCTTCAGCCCCTTGAAAGCTGTGTTTGGCAAAGAATGGTCTGAGACCATGTATATCAAAATTGCCTGGGGTGCTTGAACTGGAGATTTACACTTTTTACAAGTTTCCTTTATCAATCATGGTCCAGTCAGAAAAACAGCACTGGAGAGAGATTTAATGTATGGAATAAGTTACTGTATCAATTATTTATTTTAGGGTAACAAAACATACTAATACCAGTAGCTTAAAACAGAATGTTAGAAATAAAATTTCGGTGCTGCAAAAGAAATAGCATTTGAGCATAAGTTTTTTCAGCAAGGCAATTTACTTCTATAGAAGGGTGCATCTCACAAATGGAGCAATGGTGAGAGCACACCGGACAAGGGAGGGGGAAGGGGTTCTTATCCTAATGCAGCTAGTCCCTACTGCTGTGTCTTTCCCTTATTGGCTAGGGTTGGACCGCACAGTCTAAGCTAATTACGATTGGCTATTTTAAAGAGAGCAGGGGTATGAGCCAGAGTGGTGGGGTGAGTAGTTTGGTGGGAAGGATGGTTACAGAACAGGTGACTCAGGATGACTAGGAACAGAGCAGGTGACCAAGGATGACTAAGGTCAGAGCAAGTGACCAAGGGTGACTAAGGTCACAGCAGGTGATAGAGGCTGGGAGGGGGTTGTTTACTGAAACTAGGGGCAAGGAGAAGTAAAGAACAGGGAGTTAAACTTTAAAATGAGGAACAAAGAACAGGGGAGCTGAACATATTGATATATTGGTTTTTTATCTCAGAACTCATTGTACTTAAAAATTTACAGGCTAAAACCTTTGAAGAGAAATTTATTATATCCTATACAGAACAACCATTTATTACTGCTCATAAGTCTACTGGTAATTGGAATTGTACTGGGTTCCCTTGTATGCCTGAGGTGAGTGTCAGGCCAGTGGGGTGGCTCTGATTCTGGGGTCTGGATGGTGTATTAGTCTGTTTTCATGCTGCTGATAAAGACATACTCAAGACTGGGTAATTTATAAAGAAAAAGAGGTTTAACGGACTCACAGTTCCATGTGACTAGGGAGGCCTAACAATCATGGCGGAAAGCAAAAGGCACGTCTTACATGGCGACAGACAAGAGAGAATCAGAGGGCCAAGTGGAAGGGGTTTCCTCTTATAAAACCATCAGATCTTGTGAGACGTATTTGATACTATGCGAACAGTATGGGGGAAACTGCACCCATGATTCAATTATCTCCCACTGGCTCCCTCCCACAACATGTGGGAATTATGGGAGCTACAATTCAAGAGGAGATTTGGGAGGGGACACAGCAAAACCATATCAGATGGTTATTGGCTGGGACCACTTGCTTCTACTGCATGTTGTCTCTCATCTTCTACCAGGCTAGCCTGGACTTGTTCATATGGCAGCACAGCAGGATTCCCAAAGTAACAGTGGAAGCATGCAAAATCTCTTTAGATCTAGAATCAGAACAGATACCATAATGCTTTGGCTGCAATTTATTGGCCAAAGAAATTCATAAGGCCAGCCCAGATTTAACAGGTGGAGAAAAGGCCAGCTCAGACTCAAGAGGTGGAGAAATGGAATTAATATTTTGACAGGAGAAGCTTTAAAGTCACATTGCAAAGCATTGTGGAGAGAGGGAAGGGATCAATTGGGACCACTTTCTGCCAATCATCTACCATAGTTATAAAGGTGTTAAGAGGGCTGGAGGAATAGAAGGAAGGAGTATGCTAAGGATTAAAAAGAAGAAAGAGGCTTCTTGGTGAGGAAGCTGCTGGTCTGGAGTTTCATAGGCAGTGCTGAGGCCTCAGAGGGACATGTATCATGCTGCTGCTGCTAGAATTGCTGAAGAGACAGCAAACTCTGCCGATGCTAGAATCAGGATGACTTCTTTCTTGCTGCCAATGAGTCACATTGGCTGAACCTTACCAACAGCCCTGGCAAGGGAATCTGGGAAGTGCAGCATGTAGGCTTCCAGTGCTGGCAGTATAGAGCAGAGTACAGAAGCCATGGAATTCTTACCATTGCAAAGTTTGAAGACCCATTGCTCTAATATGCTATGATTCCAGGGCATTAGTAAAATGTAAGCCCCATTCTATAGAGGAACACTGGCTAAGTCAACTGTGAACTGGCGAAGGATTCCTGGGGAATTACTCTTGTTGATTTTGCACTGTGGCTTGGCTATGGGTAGAGATGTGATTAGATAACTCATTTGAAAGGGCAAGAAAGTCAGATTTTAATCACCTCCTTATCTTGAAAGAGGTTGTCTCTACGGAGAAAGAATAGATATAAAAATCTGATGTTTGCCAGCTGATGTGCTGTTTGGTGAATTGTCTTAGCTATTAAGACAGAGAATATTCGCATGCACGTGTACGTGAGTGGGGTGTAGAGGGATGGACAATCAGAATGAAAAACTTCAAGGATGTGAATCACATGGAAATGATTAAGCAAAAAGTCAGTCTGCCAAAAGTCTGTCAGAAGACACAACTCTAGATTCTTTAATGAGAAGAAGAGATTTATAGGCATATTATTAGAGAAATCCAGTAGCTGCCACTTAGAGCCAATTACTAACTACTGCAGTTGTGTGGACACCCACAGGATGGGGTAAGTGGCAGGAAGGCAGAAGAGAGGGGAACAAATGGCACAAGGATGAGTTTGCTACTGGGTAGTTTATAAAAATTCCACACCGAACATCTCAGATGCTTACTTATGGCTCCTGTTGACATTTAAACACACAATGGACTAATCTGGAAGACTAATGTGTTGAAAATATGCATTACTTTCCTATAAGAACTATTTATCAGTGATTTACCCTGGTCAATTGCTGTTTAAAATTGGCTTGCAAATGTGAAAAAACATAGCTACATAATCTTAGCTCTTTAAGACACTTTAGAAATCACTGGGCCAGGTGCAGGGGCTCATGCCTGTAATCTCAGCACTCTGGGAGGCCAAGGCAGGTGGATCATGAAGTCAAGAGATCGAGACCATCCTGGCCAACATGGTGAAACCCTGTCTCTACTACAAATACAAAAATTAGCTGGGTGTGGTGGCACACGCCTGTAGTCCCAGCAACTCGAGAGGCTGAGGCAGGAGAATTGCTTGAACCCAGGAGGCAGTAGTTGCAGTAAGCCAAGATTGTGCCACTGCACTCTAGCCTGGTGACAGAGCAAGACTCCGTCTCAAAAAAAAAAAAAAAAGAAAAAAAAAATCGTTGACCACTTTCCCCTCATTGTGCATGTAATGAAACCAGAACCCAGAAACTAAAGCAGATAGTCTGACGCCACACAGCTGTCTAGAACTCAAGCTTCATGGCTCCCAGCCCAGTGGGTTTATATTGCCCCCAACTTTGACAATATTTGTAACTTGTAACTTTTTTTTTTGTTGTTTTCTTGAGACAGGGTCTCACTCTGTAGCCCAGGCTGGAGTGCAGTGGTGTGATCACAGTTCACTAAAAACTTGAACTCCTGGGTTCAAGCAATCCTCCCACCTCAGGTGCTACCATGCCTGGCTGTACCTTGTGTTTTGACAGAGGCTTGGCCTATATCTAAGTGAAACTTGAATGCCATGTTTTCTAGATTCATCAGAATCACCTATGGGGACTTTTTCAAAATAGATATGACTTAGACCCAACCCAAGTCTTCAGAGGCAGAACTCAGAGGTGAGGGAACAGAGACTTAGGAGTGTTTATTTAAAAATAAACCTTGCTATGAGATTCTGATGTCCTGCCTGCCATTTCCCTTGCCCCACCTTGTGCTAAGAATATATTTTAAGGCACTGTTTAGCAGAAAGGAGATTTCTTTCCTGTCTACATACTTTCAGTTGGGTAAGTCTTTTGCCCAAAGCTGATCCTCCACTGAGGGACTTCTTGGGAGGCTCACATGGAATACACACCCTCAGTAGAGATCTCCGTGGGCCCATTTTTTGCATTGAAGGATCAGCATGGAGTCATGATAAAGGCATTAGCCATCATCAAGTTGACTCCTTCAAGCTTCTGGAGTCCAGAGAACTATGGAATAATGTCCAGTTCAGGCTACCTTGAGGACCGATCCCCAGGCACCAGGCTGTTGGTGTGTTCACTCAATGGTGAGTGCCAGTTATAATCAGTGAGGGGAGCCAGCGCTAGGGCTAAGTGGGTCTGAGGAGACCTTGTATTTCTTGTCCAGTGCAATATCTGCAGCTCCTGGAACATTTCCTGGCACATGCTAGGTGTTCAGTAAATATTTGTTGATTGAATGAATGAAAGGGAGTCCCTTATGGGTGTCAATGGTGAAACATCTGATTTTAATGTATCTTGAGTCACTCCATGTTCTCTTTCTAGAAGTGTGGTTGGATTCTGAGTATAGTTGGGATTCATCCAGTAAAGCTCCACAAGGCTTAATATGTGATGACAAATCATAACCCTCCTAGGTGCTCAGAATCAATTTCACACCTCATCTGTTATCATGAGCAGAATGTGTGAGAAAGTCCCCTCACCGTGGTAATACATCAGTTCAGACAAATCAAAAAATGCCTGAAGATTAGAGAAGGGAACTCTGTTATAGTCCAGGGTGCTTAATCAGCTACCCAGACATTGATGGATTTCAGGGGATATTTGAATCATGGCATCCAGAATGTCCCAAGCAGAACCCATAGTTTATGGGCAGCATAGAAGCAATTTATAAAATTCATTTCTTACTATCTATAGTCAGAAACTAGGTCTCTCTTTGTAGAAATATTCTCTAACTAGAAAAATGAGAACAGAACTGGAGATGAAGCACTCTCTAGAACAATGAGAGTGCAAGGCTGCCAGAATCCTCACTGTGCCCACGACAGATAGGACTAACTGGTCATAGTTTATTTTCCTGCCATGCCTGGGAGCAGCCTCATTGCTTCTTCTTCTTTTTTTTTTTTTTATAAGTTTTATTTTAACTTCAGAGGTATCTGTGCAGGTTTGTTACATAGGTAAACTTGTGTCATGGGGGTTTGTTGTACAGATTATTTCAGGTATTATGCCTAATATCCATTAGTTATTTTTCCTGATCCTCTCCCTCCTCCCACCCTCCAATAGGTCCCATTATGTGTTGTTCCCCTCTATGTGTCTATGTATTCTCATCATTTAGCTCCCACTTATAAGAGAGAACATGCAGCATTTGCTGTTCTGTTCCTGTGTTAGTTTGCTAAGGGTAATGGCCTCCAGCTACATCCATGTCCCTGCAAGGGACATGATCTTGTTCTTTTTTAGCCTCATTGCTTCTTAATCCAAGGCTCTGAGAAGACACTGCTGGTTGATTTGAGGTGGAATGCTGAACTGAAATTCATTGACCATCACTGATCTGGAGTTTGTCTTTGATTATTATTTCTCTGGAAAGATATTAGCAGGCAATAAGAGAGAGTAAAGGGGAAAGCAAACGAAATACCAGGGGTTTGGAAAGGATCTTGAATTAGATCAGCTGGTCCTTTCCCTTTCTTCTGGGGCAGGGTAATATTCAAAGTAATTGACTGAAGAATTCCTCAATGGCGGTGTTTCACTAATGGAAATTTTGGGGTCATATGCATCAGAATCACAGTGGTGATAATGAAGGTACTCGTGCTTCTCTCAAGACTTACGGAATCAGGACCTCTGGGTTTGAAGCCAAGGACACTGCATTAGGACAAGCATCCCAGTGTATCTTAGTGACTTTAAAGTTGGAGAGACACTACCCTATGGAGACCTGGATTCTCGTCCCAGCTCTGTCATGCAGTTGCTGTGTGAACTTGGGAAAGTCTCTTTCCTAAGCCTCAGTTTCCTCATCTTAAAGAGGAATAATAACATTTGTTCCATCTGTGTGCCTCGTAGGGCTGTCATGAGGCTCAATTGAGATGAAGGCACCTGAGAATGCTTTGGAAAGAAATAAGTGCTGTAAACGTGGGATATATTTTTGTCCACCTGTAATACTTGATGGAGAGTTGGGAAACTAAGTTGGATTTTTAAAGGTGCATTATAAATTTACCAGGAGTCAGTGATCTACGAAAAAACATGAAGACAGAAAAAAAAAACAACGAAAACAATTCTGTCGAATAGACCAGAGCAGTTGTTATCAACCATGGTTACAAATTAGAATCATCTGGGGGATATTTTAAAACTACTTAAGCCAGGGCCCCATCAAAGCAGAGTTAAAAGAGAACCCAGGGAGTGGGACCTGGGCAATGGTGAGTTGTTGCATTTGGCTGACGTCTAATACTGGATTTGAGAACAAGTTGTTGGTAGTAAGGTGCTATTGAAACTTTCTAAGCAGGTAAGTGATGTCTCCTGTCATGATAGAAGCTTAAGACTGATCTGGAACAATCCAGACTTTGGTGGGTAGGAACACAGGTTTTGGGATTGGAGGAACTAAAGTTAAAATCCAGCTTTGCCTCATACTAGCCATGTGGCTATTTGTAAATAATGTCTGTGAGCTTTAGTTTCCTCTCTAAAACAGAAATGGCGATACCTTATATGAATATCCAAGATAAGAGCTGTAGGCAGAGCGTCAGTACAGGACCTAAAATACTGTAAATGCTTAAGAAACGGTAATTATCATGGTGGGCACGCTTATTATCCTTCTTAATCCCAAACTTTCTGAGTTCTGGATAGTTGTCAGGGTTAGACGGGCTTGGTGGCCTGGGCTCTAATTGGTAAACTGTGCATCCTGATGTGATTTAGCACTGTGTTCAATGCCACCTCCTTTCTCTGAAGGACTTCTGGAGAAGTTGCTATGCTTAAGCAAACTTCTTTCCCTACAGCCATGTCTCAGGGATACAGAGTCAAAGTGTTCCCATTTAGGATGACAATACATAAATCACATGCACATTTATAATTTAAAATGCAAGGGAGAAGGTAGAACTTTTCAGAAGGCCACAAAGAATAAAAATATAATGCACATAAAGACATTGACATTTTCTTGGTGCTTATTGGCAGGTGGTTCCATTTTGGCCATTCTCAAGTGAGAACTCCTGGGCTGGGCATAGTGGCTCACTCTTGTAATCCCAGAACTTTAGGAGGCTGAGGTAGGAGGATTGCTTGAGCTTAGGAGTTTAAGACCAGGCTGGGTGACATAGACTCCATTTCTACTAAAACAAAAAAAGCCAGACGTAGTGGCACATGCCTGTAGTCCCAGCTACTTAGGAGGCTGAGGCAGGAGGATGGCTTGAGCTTGGGAGGTTGAGGCTGCAGTGAGCCGTGGTCATGCCACTGTACTCCAGCTTGGGTCACAGAGCAAGAGTCTGTCTTAAAAAACAAACGGCTGCAACAAAAACACCCCAAACCCAAACCAAAAAAGTGAGAAATTCTCAGCCAAGACTTACTGATGTCAGAAACACAAATAACTGATTTCATCTTGGAGGATCCAAGGAGATGTCTTTTAGGTTTTGGAGTTTTCCTGTATAAAATTTTCACTAAAGGTGGGGGATACCTTCCTTATTATCAAAGCTTATGTGGGTGAGCAATACATCCCTTCAAGAGATAAGGGGCAGAAAAATCTTATCGATCTGGGTCTATCTGCCTGCACCAGGGGACTTTGCTGGGATTTCACGTTCATCTTTTTCCTTCTTCTGTCTCCCTCTCATATCTCTGTGGCCTTTCAAAATATACAGCTGCTTCGGTACTAGCATGGTGGAGTCCTTACACCTCTGCAGTCCTTACTACTTCATCGACTCTAGAGGTTTGGAGGATTTTAGAGATCATCTGGTGGCTTCAAACTTGTGTCCTACAGATTAAAACAAAGAATTTTCTTTACACAAAATCATAGGGGAATGCCTGGAATGTGAAACAGGATGAAAGCAGCTTTAGTGATGTAGGGAAGGAGGCCTGACCCTCTGCACCCTATGAATGGGAAACACATCTGAAAGCAATAACTTAAGCATGCCCTGAGGATGACCCTGAAAGGGAGACACACCTGAATGTGTCTTCTGAGTTTGAGAGTCTGGGAGTGGCCAACCTGGAGATTTGTTCCTTGTCTATGAGGAACATCTGAGCCACTGGCTCATCCTGTAGGAATACAGGCCATACAGGGGATTGAGGCCCCAAGTTTTGGGTTGAATGAAGTTTGAAAGGTGGAGATTGTTAGGGGGAGTGTTAAGTGAAAATGCTATAGAAACTGCATGCATTTTGCAAGTGGTTGTGGTTCTGCCCAGGCTACCAGCACTGGACTCTATGTAAGGTGGTTTTCCTGTCCATCTCGCTGCCACTGGACTGTATGTAAGGTGGTTCTCCTGTCCATTTCGCTGCTTCTGGACTGTATATAAGGTAGTTCTCCTGTCCATCTCACTGCCACTGGACTCTCTCCCTGTATTTAAGCCCTCAGTCAAACTCCACATCTTGTTTTCTGTCTCTGGGTCTGTCTGCAGACTCTCAAACCTGCAGTCACTCACAGTTGCTCACATCTCCCCAGGGATTTTGCAGAGCTAGGTTTAATACAACTGAACACAACTGGTCCCATGAACTCTCATTTTGAAAATGAGCTGAGTCCCCAACAGGGAAAGTAATTGGCTCAAGGTCACGCACTGGATTAGTCCAGGACTTGAAATGAGACTTCTTACCCTTTGCCACCATCCCTAGATCCACAGATAGAGAAATCTGAAGGGTGACTGGAGACTGGAAAGTGAATGGCCCAACAGTGGATGCCTCCTCTTAGCCAGGCTGCCCCTTTCTTCAAAGCCTTATAACCCTCCACTCCATCTAGAGTCTTGAATGAAAAATCATAAATAAAACTTCTCCCTGAACTGGCCTCTTTCCTGCCCAATATTTGTGTCCTTCTGGCTTGTTAATTTTAGTTTGGGAGTCAGAGACCTAGTGACAACCACTATCGTGCAGGGCTCCTTTGCTGCTCAATAAATGCTAATAAACCATAATCTGCAATCCTATCAATCGCTGCTGCCTGAACCAAAATGAAAGGGCAAAGATTACTTTGGTCTGAATTGGATTTGAAAAGGCTGAAAGAACAGGCTTTGAGTGCACAATGGAAATGCCAGTTGAATATTAATTATGGCGGTACCGCTGGCCTGCAGAAGATGCAGTGGTTTAGCAATGAGAACTGGAGAGGGGTGATCAAGTGTGGAAAACATACTTGCACATGTGGAAGCCCAGAGTGTGGTTTCAAATGGAGCCAAGGGAGCCTTGGGGTTGCTTTCTGCAGCTCTCCTGCTGCTCAGAGAGGGCTTTCTGGCCTTCTAATTTGCTCTTATTTACTGCTCAGTATCACCAGGAAGACTCAGCCAGGAGCTATCTTAGGGGCATGTTTTAATTAGTGGCCTGGGGATTCAGTATGGAGCAGCAAGGTAGATGAGGGTTCCAGACCCTCTTTGCCCCACTAATTATTTTCTACATTCCAGGAATGAGATGCTCATGTCTCCAGTGATCCAGACACATAATTACAATAAGTCTGCTTTGCGCAGTGGGTGCCTGCACACACACACACGAAGCATTAATGGGATGGGGGCAGGGGACAGGGAAAGAAATTTGCTTATGGTCCTAGTTAGCCATAGGCAAGGGATGATTTCTGTCTATCCCAACCCATGGCAAACTTTTAAATTATGTATACTGAATAATTTCCTACAGATCTAACTGCCCAATAGATTGTGTGACTAATTGTTTCTTTCCACTTAAAATGGGAACCTCTTGGTAGGCTGTATGTTCTGGTGCAATTATGTCAGCCCCAGGCCAGGGCCAGGCCATTTTAGCCACCTGAGGAGTGTGCTAATTGTCCTGAAGTATGCTGCCTGGTGTGTGTCTCATTGCTGTAGTGGTTTTAATGGAAACTTCTAATTAAAAATGAGAGAGTCAGGGCTGGTGCATTCCTCCGGCATCAGAGGTTCAGGCAGGGCCCCTTTGAGCATGCCGATGAGAGCCGGCCCATGATAGGAGCCAGCTGGGGCAGAAATTAATGTGCCCATGGTTTGGTTTGTCTACCAGGCATGGCTCTGGCTGTTAGAGCTGTAATTAGAACTGGGCCAGCATTAACATGTCTTCTAGGGCGCCAATCCTTCCCTCGGCTCTGTGTCAGTGTTTGTTGACTATGTGCCTGTGCAGAAGCTGGGAGGGAAGGAGCTGGGAAGTTTGAGCAACTGCCTGGGCCGTGCCTCATAGACCAGAACCACCGATTTTCCCAGAATTTTGACAATTGGATCATCATCTGGTCTTTGCTTATGGGAAAAAGAAGGGGAGGCCAAGATAGAGACTACCTGGTATGGGGAAAGTCGGGGTGGGGGAAAAGTCTCTCCACATCTCTGCCTCCTAGTTTTGTGGTCAGGACTAGATGAGAGAACATTTTTATGAGCTAGTCCACTACTTTCATTGGCCAAGGCCTGGTGCTAGCTTTGGGAAGACCTAAGGTTGAATCATTCATGACCTGTGACTTCAGGCTCTGACATTCTAGCAGGAATGACTAAAAAACCCAACATAGACATGAGTAACTAGAAGCTTGTCTATATTAGGTTCCACAGTGATGTACGAAGAACTTTGGAAGTTCAGCGAGAGTAGGGATAGCTTTATAGAGAAAGTGGTCCTTAGAGGTCTGAATTTGAGATTTGGGCTTTAAGCAGACATTCTAGGGAAACAAAATGGCTAGAGCAAAAGCACGAGGTTGTAAAGTACAAAATGTGTTCAGAATGCCAACAGTGTGTAAGGGTCCCTGTAAGGTTCCCATGAGCATGGGCTCTGGGCTTGGTGAGGTGGGTCAAAGTCAGGTGATGGTGGCTGAGGGAGCACCTGGTTCAGGAATTGGGGCATGAATTCATGATTTTTAACTTACTTACTTTAGGAATTATCTTAATATCCTTCAGGTTCCTTTCTTACCACCTGCGTACCCTGTCTGCCTCTCCCATCCAAAATCTATATTTGTGATTTGCTAATGCTTAGCCAGTCAGCATGTTTTCAGTTGACTTACTGGTGGCTTTAATTATCCTTTCCAGGAGCTGGATCAGTCTGGCTTCTAACATGTCTACTTAAA
Source organism: Nomascus leucogenys (assembly GCF_006542625.1). Lineage (NCBI taxonomy): Eukaryota > Metazoa > Chordata > Mammalia > Primates > Hylobatidae > Nomascus > Nomascus leucogenys. The sequence continues at coordinate 18,151,663 of NC_044382.1, read as the reverse complement.
AAAAACAACAACAAAAAAACAAAAAAAAATTTCTCATTGATAGCTTGAGTGAAAGCCTCAAGGGCATTTAGGTGTAAACTGAATATGAGAACCATTAATTCAGAAAAATTTGGAACCCTGAGAAGTCCTCTAGGCTAACCTCCTCATTTTAAAGGAGGAGAAGGAGAGGAGAAGAAAAGTCTCACAAGAAATTTGCAGATCTAGGAGCCCAGATCTCTTGACTCTAAATTCAGCCAGTTTTTTTCACTACGCTATAGAAGGAGGGCTGCCTAGTGGGTGATATTTTGGACCCTGAAGTTGGGCAACTTGAGCTTGAATCTTGGCTGTCAGCCACATACTTGTCTGTCGACTTTGGGAATGGTATCAGGCCTCAGGTTGCTCATCTATAAAATGGAACAAGGAAGTCAAATGGAAAAACACATTAGCATTTGCAGGGAACAAGGAAAGGAGGTATATTCCCTGTTTATCCTGTTGTATCAGCAGCAGTCTGATGTGTAGGCAGTCACCTCCATGGGGTCTTCTGGCCAAAGGTGATTATCTCCCCACCATGGCCTGCTACCCTGCCCTGAGACCTCTCACTCCTGCTCCTTCTTCAGGATGAAGTACTCTAAACAGCTGATAAAATAGATGAGTTATCAAGACAGAATCTCACATTAGGTCATGATGTTCATTAAAACCATGGTCTGACTGATATCCTCTGATTATCTTGAGCCAGTTGACTGATGGTGGGGCCAGAAGGATGATGCCCTGGACCCTCATCAGGTATTTGCAGCTTCTTAATACCCACAAATCTGAAAAAGGCAACCCAGGACCTCAAAAAGCTACAGGGGTCCAACCCATTATCTCCCCTTTACCTCTGTCTCTGAGAGCAACCCTCACTTATGATTTTCTTCAGTAGCAACAATCATAGTATTCCTGGGTACTTCCTACTTGGAAAAGCATCAATAGGTCCATTTGGTAAAAGCCCCCATTGAGTGGTATCCCAGAAGTTCCATTTCAACATGAAACAGACTTTCTAAATCACTCTTCTGGCCACCAGGCAGGCTCATGGGGGTAACTGAGAGTAAAAGAGGTGACTCTCAGCCTCTGCTAAGTTCACATCTCTCTCGACCTCTATTCCTTGCTCTTTAAGAGGAGGGCGTGTCTAGAAGCCTAGCAGATGTTAAGCAGGTCTTGGATTTCCTTCTTAAAAGGAAATCCTCACTGTCCGACATACCAGTCTGCTATAACTGGGGAAAACAAATGTATGCTTCTCGTTACACATTTGTCTTGTGCATCCAGTAAAAAGAACAAATGCTTATAAATATACATTTCTTTTTCCTGTGGGAAGAAGGTAAGGTCATTTTAAGCACTCAGAGGCAACAGTTGGGGGTGCTTTGGAATTCATTTCTGCCTCTGCAGATGAGAAAAGAAAACACTGAGAGGTGCCTTCTTACTAGCATAGGCCACCCTTCAATTCCAGGCTGCCCTCTGCAAACAAGGTGATATGAGGAGTTCCAGAAAGATCTTCTTGTCAAACAGATCTACTGAATCCCCTGCCATGTAGCCTAATACTTTATTATTTTACCCTTTTGGGCAAATCTTTGTATTTTTAAACATTCAAACAACCTTGGAAAGAATTGCCTGTTCATGTCTGATGAGATTGTTGAAGAGCCCTTGTTGAGGGGTGTCAGGAGACCTCAATTCTAGTCCCAGCTTTGCCTCCAAATTGCTGGGTGACCCCAGTCACATCTGCCTATCTCTTACTTAAGTTTCATTATCTGCATGAAATAGTGGCATTTTACATGCAGGAATATCTTTCCCCTCGTCTTGTGGGCACATAGGTTAGCTGGGATAGGAAGAGCTCTTGACATTGGAGAAAAACATTTTCCCCAAAGTCAAGTACTTGCTCAGCCAGCCTCCCTTTGCTGTTCTGGGGTCTTCAGACCAGAAGAGAAGCACACATTTGCTTTCCCCAGGCTCTGAGGATCCTACTGTATCCCAGGTGGTCTTGGTCCCTGCACCACCTGGGCTTGCTTTTCCATAGGCCTGACCTGTGAGGAGTTGGCCCCTCTCACAGACCTACTAAGAGTCAGGGGAGAGACCGTGGCAGTCTGCATATCCTCAGAGGAGGGGCTTCCAGGCAGGGCAGTGCTTGGACAGGGGCACTAGAGACTTGTCTTGGTGTTTTAATTACATAGTAAGCAATTATGTTTTGTTGGGGGTGTGTAAGCGCAGGTGTTGATGGAGGTTACAGGAGATGAAAGCTCCTCTTCCCCACTCCTTAGCATACCTTAGGGCCTGCATGAGGAAAAGAGGTGTTCTGGCTTGGGTTTGCCTCCTGACAGTTGGGGACGGCAGCTGCCCCGGACCCTCATCAGGTATTTGCAGCTTCTTAATGGCCACTAATCTGAAAAAGGCAACCCAGGACCTCAAAAAGGCATAGGGGGCCAACCCATTATCTCCCCTTTACCTCTGTCTGAGAGCAGACCTCACTTATGATTTTCTTCAGTAGCAACAATCACAGTATTCTTGGGCACTGCCATGTGCCAAGCACTGGGAACACAGCAGGGAATGAGTCCAGGGTCCTTCCTTCATGGGATTTTCCACTGGGGTGTGTGTGTGTGTATGAGGGAGAGAGGGAGGGGAGGGGAGGGAGGCAGAGAGAGAGAGATAGCTGCAAAATAGTAAATCACAAGGCCTTGAATGTACTAGAGGTCATTCCTACCCCGTAATCAGCCTCCCCAAATAGCTTGAAGAATCACAGCATGTTGGAACCAGTCTGGTTCCCACCTCGACAGTTTGAGGAAACAGGTTGAAACCTGGTGAAAGGATTTGCCCAGAGGCCTCATGGAAACTGCTGGCAGACCCAAACTTGAAACCTGGCCTCTGACTTCTGGCTTCATCACCCCACACTGTCTTCACACAACCTGCCACCCTCAGTCCTGTTTCCCCTGCTCCTGATACAGGAAGAACGCCCAGTGAGGCACCTCCTCCACCGATGCTAGGTGGCACCAGAACACCTTCCAACAAAAAGACTCCTGGACTTGGCTCCTGTCTGAAAATGCCCACAATCTCACTGTGGGTGTCTTGAAGTTTTGGCTGAGCAGTACTCCTCTGATAGTGCCCTCAAAAGGCCTGCCTGCTCAGGGCATTGCCCCAGCTTATAGGTCCCACCTCCTTTATCAGTGGAGTCCTGCCTGGGTCCCAGGTTCCCTTGGGGGTTCTCTTTTTGGGGTACCTGGGAGGATTCACTCCTGTGTGACTGCCTTCTCCTGGGGGCTCTCCATGCCCATGGGAAGGTCTGGCTGGGTGCCCAACTTAGGGCAAGATATGTTAGGGCAATACAGGCATGAATTCTGGTTCTTCCTAGGTGCTAGTATCTTCCTTACTTACAGAAGCTTTAGTCTTGGCAGCAACCTGGCTGGACATGTTGTGCTGTGGTCCTTTCCTAGGTCACGCTGTAGGTCTATGACAGTTGGATGAAATTCAGGCTTGCTAATTTTCAAGCCTGCACTGCACCACCTTGCCTCTCAAGAGAATGTTGATATGACAGGACAAGACCCTCTGTGATCTGGTCCCCACCTGCCCTCCAGCTTCATCTTGCAGTTGTGTAGCCCTGTGATCAAAAGTACAGCCTCAGCCAGGTGCAGTGGCTCATGCCTATAATCCCAGCACTTTGGGAGGCCGAGGCAGGTGGATCACCTGAGGTCAGGAGTTTGAGATCAGCCTGGTCAACATGGCAAAACCTCATCTCTACTAAAAAAAAAATTAGCTGAGTGTGGTGGCAGACACCTATAATCCCAGCTACACGGGAGGCTGAGGCAAGAGAATTGCTTGAACCCAGGAGGCAGAGGTTGCAGTGAGCTGAGATCATGCCACTGTACTCTAGCCTGGGTGAAAGAGTGAAACTTCAACTCAAAAACAAAAGAGTACAGCCTCTGGTTTCAGACTCCACGGATTAGAATGCCACCTCGCTGCTGTTAATTGTATGACTGTGATATGTTTATAACACATCAGGTTCAGCTTCTCTCTGAGAATGAGGGTGTGGTAGATTTCAAATGGCCTCAAGTTTATTTACAGCTCTTCTCATTAAAAGTGGAATATATTTTCCTATACCCTTGAAACTGGGCTGGCCTTGGGACTCGCTTCCATAGAATGTGGTGGGCAGTGATGATGTGTGAGTTTGAGCTTAGATCTCAAAGGCTTTGCAGCTTCTATTCTCACTCCCAGAATGTTGCTGCTATGTGACAAGGCCAGGCAGGCCTCCTTGAGGATGAGACGTTACGTGGAGAGAGATCCCAGTCATACCAGCCAAGGCCCCAGACAGAAGCAAGTTCAGCTGATTCTGTGTGGAGCAGAGGTGAGATTTCCTGGTGGAGTCCAGCCCAAGTTGCCTACACGCAGCATCATGGGCACAGAAATGATTGTTGCATTAACTTACCAAGTGTTGGGGTGGTTATGCAGCAGAAGCTAACTGAAAGAGGGGAGGGTAACTACCCTTACCTTATAAAGCTGCTGTGAGGTTTCCATGATGATGTGTGCTTAGACCATCACCTAGCACACAGCGAGCAAATACAGTCGTTACTACTAACGTGATCCTGTGGTACCTCCTCTGTCTTACTGGCTTCTAGCCACACCAACCTCCTTCCTTTTCCTTAAATATGACAAACTCTTCTTCTTTGGGGCTTTTGTACTTAATTCTCTGAAAGGGCCCTTCTTTGCTGCCTTGTTCTCATGATTAAGGTCTCAGCTGAAATGTCTCCTTCTTGGAGAAGCCTTCTCTGATTATCCTGGGAACCTTCCTCTCTCTTCATCTCCATTCTCGCTTCCTCTCACAATGTGTAATATCACATTGATTGACTTCCTTAATATTATCTGTCTCCCTTTCTAGATTGGGAATTTTTTTAAGGGCAGGAACTGAGCCTGTTTTTATTCCCTATTTTATCCTTGCTGCCTATCACAGTGCTATGTCTAACAGGCACTTAGTTGATACTGATTGAATAAAAAGAGGCACCCAAATCAGTCTCGATTTGAGGTTGGTGCTGGACCAAATCAGTCTTGATTCAAGGTTGGTGCTGGGCTTCCAGAAGGAGAGGAGTACCTAGGTTAGAGTTCCAGACTGCATGTGCTGCTTCTAATTCTTACAGCCCTTTTGGTTTGTGTCATACTTCCATGTTGGTTCAAATAGCCAAATATGTTCCTGATACTCTATATACGTTCAGTGGGGGTTGGCAGCATTGGATGCTCAACAAACATGTGAGCTTCTCAAAGACAGATTGAGCTTCTCACAGCACCTCACACATTGTCAGATATCTAGTAGGGGCTTAACATAAATTTATTGGATAGATGAATGAATGAATAAATGAATGAATGCAAAAGAGGATAGGTGGATGGGAAAGTCCTCAGAACTAGTGATGATGATATAAAAGAAGAATAATATGAACTTAGGTTGGCAGGCAACTATGGAAAACCATGTTTATTTTTAATAAAGGATGACATTTCCAATCAGTAAAATATCATAAAAGTATAAAAATGTACTAAGTACAATCATTAGCATTATGTTATAGGGGAATAGTTGTTATAACTTTTCCCTGTAGGATGGCACATTGGATGGTCACAGTTGGCTTGATTTACAGAGGGGCAAGATTAGGTGACCAGTTGTACCAGTTGCTCCAGTTTCCTAGGATTTGGCACTGTGTAAAAATGAGAAAGTCCCAGGCAAACTGGGATGGTTGGTCCTACAAAAAAAAGAGCAGCATCAGAGTGTTGGCTATAGTTTGGAACTTAGGAAGAGGATCAGACATTAGTTTTTAACTTCTCCACCTCTTTTCCCTTTAGCTGTGAAATAAAAATCCCTTTTGTTATTACTGAGGGTGTTACAGCTTTCAGAGGCTTTTTTTTACCACTGGGTTCCATGTAATTTTGACTTAATACCTATGTCAAGCCTGGGAAGAAAGGCAGTTCTAACGAACTTGCAGGTGTGGCATTCTGCTTCAAGCCACCTGCATCCTAGAGAGCAAGGATTCAAACTTAGATCTCCTGAGGCCACTGTTCTGTTCTTTCTGGCTTTTAGTCATAGCCAGAAATTGGGGGAAAAATTGGGGTGCCTGAGATCCAAGTTTTGACTCAATCCCCTCACTGGAAACAATTCAAATCATCACCACTTTGCCAGGTATGTGTACCTGTCCCTTCTTGGGCAGTCCTCTGCAGGATTCCCCCAAATACCCACCCGCTGGCTAGTGCTGGCATCATTATGTGGCAGAGGCAGTGAAACAGTGTATTAGCTCCTGGGCAGTGCTGCAAATGGCTCTTCCAGTCCAGGTTTGCCAGGAAGATGGTCAGAGGGCCAGCTCCCTGTGCCATTTGCCAACTTGATTGAATGTTTTCTGGCATCTTTGCTGAGGAGGTTCTCGAGTGATAGGTCAATTTATGGCTGGTGGCATGACTCATAGGCTCAAAGACTCACCACACTTATTGCATCTATTTCTGTACTTTTTGCCTACTATATAGGTACTAGCTTAAGGTGGCTCAGTAACCCTTTCTGGCTTATTTTACAAGACTAGGGTTAGGCTATACTTGCCCACAGCAGACCTCGCTTCTTTGGACGGCCTATTAAAATTCTACTGTTCATTCCTCTAACCCTGTTTTGAGCTCTTTTATATGGTTGACATTTATAAACTCTAGGGATAGGAAGTCTATATAATCCTTCTTTTCCCTGTGAAGTGACACTTCCTCTGACTCTAACTGATGCAGGCCAGTGTCTTCCAGAGGGTGGTATTCTGGAATAGGCTGAATGGGGTTTCATATTAGTTCTACCCTTGAAGATGTCATTGTTTAAGCTCAGGGTTGCCCTATCATATGGGCCTATTCTGGGTGCAGATGTGCTTATATCTCCTGATTTACAGGGTTTTGTTCTTTTGTTCTAAGAGCTGAATGAGGATGGGCAATTTTATTTAAAAATAAATACAATAAATAGCTTTTAAAAAAAGAGTGCCACCTATGCCCTCTTGTCAGATTCCCCAGATGGTGGGACATATGGTCTGTCAGCCAAAACAGGGGTCTCTGGTGCACCTGTTCTCTTTTGCATGTCTAGTCTTCATGCCTCTTACACTAACTGTGACCCTAAAACCCTCAGAAGAGTCTGTGACACTGAGTTCAAATCTACTTTTCTTTCTGGCTTTTAGTAGTAGCTTTTTACACGTGGCTTTTCTTTGGCTTACAGGCAAAAAGCAGAACCAACTCGCTGTGCCCAGAAGAGATATTAACCCTGACTCAGCCATTACTGCAATACACTTGAGATGAAGCCCTTATGTGCACAAGTCTCTTCTGAAACTTTAACTCTGGGCACTGAGGGGTAAATAAGCCCAGAAACTTCCATATCCTGAGATATTGCCTGGGTTGATACACTTGTTGGAATCTTGGAAACTTATGGCCCAGTTGCACTGGGTTGTAGGCTATGCTTATCTAGAGGGTCAGAAGAATGGCTTTGGGCTAAACTGATTTGAGAACTCGATGCAACAAAAACAGCCTCCTTCTCCAAACTTTACAAGATGTGCTGCCTGAGAGCAGCAGAAAACCAGAGGCCGACTGGGTTTCCAGTCTTTGTGTCAGACTCCTTGGGGCCAGCACTTCCTCCACGGAAGTCAAGGTTGTTGGAGAAAAAGACTGGCACGTTGTTTCCTCTATGAAGAGGAAGGGGTCAAGGGTTATGTGGGCCAGTGACTGGCTGGCCGTTGTTGAGTTTGTACAGATTTCTGCAGCTCCTCATATGGTCAGTGAACTCTGGGATCGGCGATGGCTGCCCCTCTTTGAGCACCGGGACATATCAGTTTGTCCTCTTGGGTAGGCCATTGTCCTATTAGGCCCCAGCAGGTGCTTCCCGGATGAGAGTTGAGCTGAGGAGTCCCCTGAGCATGAGTCATCCTTCATGCACTCTATGCCACATCTCTGTTCGTGGAGCACTGACTCTTCCACATGCTTCCACTTGGGAGGGTTAGAGCTCTTTGGGGTGCTGGCACTGAAGTCCTGTCCTGTGATAGATGACACTGGGTGGTGGGTGGGTCGAGCCACTTTGGGGACAGGGGCAGGCCTCTGTCTGCTTCTCCAACTCTGGATTTCCAGGTTTCTTTTGTCTGGGGGGAGTTTGTCAATTTTCTGAGCTTTCGAGATTAGAGACTTCCCATAGGTTCCTTGTAGAGACAGGAAAAAGTATCTGGTGGGAAATAACAGAATAAAGATATTTCTGATTTCCATTGACTTCATAAACTTCAGCATTAAAAGGTGGTCTTTAGAATCCAACTCCCTGCCTGGAGCAAGATCCTCTTTACTGCTATTAAATCCATGTCTGGGCACCTCTAGTCTTGGGTAGCTCACAACAAAAATAACAACAAAACATAACTGCTAACATTTATTATACACCAGGTCTATTCTAAGTGCTTTATGTATTATTAACTCATTTTCTTTTCCCAACAATCCCATGCGGTTATTACTTTTGTTTGCCTCTGAGTACAGATGAGGAAACTGAGAGACTGAGAGAGTTAATGATTTGTCCACAGCCACACAGTGGTTGAGCTATGGTCAGAACCACACACTCTGAATCCAAAGACTAGTCTCTTATTTGCCATGCACAAAGCAGTCCATTCTATTTCTGGGCTACTCCAATTTAGGCAAATTTAATTGCTCTGTCGTGTTAAGCCTTTGTGAAACTTGATGATTTTAAAGTAGTTTTGGAATCCACATTCTTTTCTTGAATCTGTGGGCCTTGCTGACTTGACAGTGTCATCATATTACTGTGATTTGCCAGATAAAGAAATAGGGGCCCCAAGAGGTGAGGTGAGATTCCCAAGGTCTCCTGAGACGTTAACTCATCTCCCTGTTGACTGACTCAAGGTTTTTTTCCTCCTGCCAAGCTGCATGCAGTCTGTAGTAGACTCTGGAATTGGAAGTCTTTATCTGTGTCTAGAATCTTCTCTCTGTTCAAAGTGTAGGCAAGGAAAGGGGTGACAATGTGAATATAACTATGTGGTGTATGGAGAAAATATACAAAAGCCGTGACAGTGGGCAACTCACATCCACTTTCCAGATGTCCGTTGCCTTATCTAAAAAGTAAAAAAGTAATCTATCTGACCTGGAGGACATCTAAGGTCATTCCCAAAGATAGTCTTTAAACATTTTTTATGTTTGAAGTCTTATAGGCAGGAAGGATCCTATTCTTCTACTATGCCTAAAAGCTGCAAGGTGACCCCCTGCCCCCCCCCCCCACCCCCCGGCCAACCCCTGCCAGTGGACAAGAGATTTCTGAAAATTACAGTAGATCTCATGGAACCAGATAAACTGTGTTTTGTTCTCTCACATCTCACCCAGTGAGGTAGTAGGGGCCATGTATGTGTCCCAGGAAATATTTGACTTTTTGCTTCAAAACTGGAATTTCCTTAGTGTAAACCTTTTCCTCAAGCCATTGCCTTCCTCCTCTATTCGTTTATTCAACAAATGCTTTTCAAGTTCCCACAATGGGCCAGGCCCCCAAGGGATTAAGCTATGAATAGGAAAGACAAGGTCCTTGCTGTCATGTAACATGTGAATATAGTTATAAATGGAGAAGGCAATGAGAGTGCCAAACACCTGATCACTGATATTAAATATTTCTTCCTCAAGGAAGGAAGTGCTGACAGTTCCACCTGCTATGTATTTCTCAAACCCATGCCCTATTAGCCCTTAAATGTCTTCCTTGAGGAAATGCCCCCTCCATTTATAACTATATTCACATGTTTATTTATTTATTTTTAATTTTATTATTATTATACTTTAAGTTTTAGGGTACATGTGAACAATGTGCAGATTTGTTACATATGTATACATGTGCCATGTTGGTGTGCTGTACCCATTAATTCGTCATTTAGCATTAGGTATATCTCCTAATGCTATCCCTCCCCCCTCCCCCCACCCCACAACAGTCCCCGGTGTGTGATATTCCCCTTCCTGTGTCCATGTGTTCTTAAATGACAGCAAAAACCTTGTCTCTTGTGTTTGTGGCTTAATCCTTTGGGGGCCTGGCCCATTGTGGGGACTTGATAAGTATTTGTTGAATAAATGAATGGAGGAGGAAGGTAGTGGCTTGGGGAAAAGGTTTACACAAAGTAACCTTTTAAAGCTGAAAGCTGCAGGATGCATAGGAGGTAGCCATGCCAAGGGGATGAGAATCAAAACCTAGGCACGATGGCTGAAGCTTGGGGAGTGATGATAAGAGTAGGGGAATATGTCCCAGGAGGGTTTGGCACAAGCAGAGAAGGGAGGAATTGTGGACCAGGTTTATGGTTTTTGTGCTTTATTGCAGAGGTCTTGGGAAGCCCTTGGAGGGTTAGAAATAGGTGACATCACGCTTTGAGCCAATGATAATGGACTAGAGTAAGATCCAATAGGAGACTACTGAAATAATTTGGGGTGTAAGGGTAATAGTCTATTGGTAGTAGTGGCTGTAGAAATGGAAATAGTAGATGGGTTTGAGAAATACGTAGTGGACAGAACTGTCAGTACTTGGTGAAAGGCTAGATATGGCCATGAGTTAGCAGGTGATGTCAAGAATAATTCCCTGGGGCCTGACTTTGTCCTAAGTGGGTAGCATTTTCTGAAAGAAACTCTGGAGATACCCAGATTTCTGGGGTGGTGCCAGTGATAGAGGGTGGAACCATGAATTCAATTAGAAATGTCTCCATTTCCTCAGACTTAATATGACCAGTGGAGGTGATGAATAGGTAGCTAGAAAGATGTGTCTTGAATTCATAAGAGAGGTCTGGGCCGGGAATTTATGGTGAAGAGTCGTCTGCTAAAAATAATTTTTAAATCCATGATAGTGATTGCTGTTTATGGAGAGAACATAAAGTTAGAAGACAAGAGAACCCAGGGCCAAGAGAACCTAGGGACAAGGGAAACTAGGTTAAGCAAACCACCAAACTTATTAAAGGAAGTAAGGCCTGTTGACGGGTCTCTAATTTTGGGATAAAAAAGTTTTGTATAATTGTCTGTTTTCTATTGCTTAAAAAGATAAAATGGCTTGATTGTGATGTTCAGAGTGGTGAGATCCTAGGGATGGAGAGAGGCTAAGTCTTGCCCGTGGGAACATCATCGTCAAGTTCACTGCTCTGACTGGAGAGTGTGGGCTGCAGAATAGAACACTGGCCTTTGAGTTGGGAGAACCTAGCTCCCACTATCATCAGTGGTAGGCCTGTGAACACATTCTGGTCCCTCTTGGTACTTCAGCTGTCCCATGAGTGGGGTACTAGAACCATAGCTCTGCCCAACACTTAGCTCATGGCAAAAACAAAATGAGAGGCTAGATGGGAGAGCCTATGTCAAGAGTGAGCTCCAAGGAAAGGCAAGGCATTTATAGTTGCTGTTGCTATTTTTCTGGAAAAGGTACATTTACTGCAGAGGGTTTAACCTGGAAATAGCTGACATAGTCCCTGGGCATGGATAATTTGTCTAAGGCAGGTCTTGTATGGAAGGTGTGTGTTTAAACAAATTTGAATAATATTTAAACGTTGGCAATTTCATGCAAAATTTGAATTTCTGGGAAAACTCTGAAGCTCTGGAATGTTTGACTTGATCTTTCCTTGTGGCCATGATAGAAGCTGAGAAGCTCTTTCTTCCAATGTCTGTACTCCAGCTGGCCTGCTGAACTTGCTGGCCTATCCCTGTAGGCATTTGAGTATGAGATTCCTAGACTAATACAAAAAAGGACCATAGAGCCTCTCAAAATAATTCTTTATCACACAAAAAATTTGTAAGGCAGGAGGGTAGGAATTGATACTCCCATTTTATAGATGTCACAACTGAGGTCACACTGATTTGGTGACTTCACTACTTTGTGGCTAACCTGGGAACACAGTCCATGTTATTTGCCTCCTTGGTTGTTCATTGTTCTTTCTGTCCCAGCTCTCTGTTTCTGAAACAGTAGCCTCAAGTATCCCAGCAAAAGTCAAACTCCTGACTCTTGGGTTATAAAAATGGCTTATTAAAGGGAGATTGGTAATTTTAGGAAAGAAACACAGCCCCAGTGCTCAAACCTTGGGAGAAGAGCAACAACTGGTGTGAGAAAGCAGACGAGGTAGAAAGTGGGGTTTGAGAGCTGGCCTTCCATCACCCAATAGGGATTGGTGGGGCTGTTGCAGATGACGCAGGTGGCATTGTACAGGAGGGATACCACAAAGTACATCAGGAAGCTGCCGAGGAGCACGACTCCGTGAAAAATGGTCTGTGGAGGGAAATAAGCAAACACTGTTGAAGGTATAGCTGAGATTAGGAGGCAGGGTGATCAAACTACTTGATTAACTTTGTTTCAAACTGTTTTTGAAATGGAACACACACAAAATTCAAAAAAGTGTGCAGCTTAATCTATCGTTATAAAGCAAACACCCAGATTGCTGCCATGTAGAATTGAACACACATACCCCAGAAGACCCTATTCTTCTGTCTCACCCCTGCTTTTGGTGATAATTTCTATGCTATCCTTTGTAGGTTTACCACCTATCTAGGTTTTCCTACATAGCCTGTTTTTAAATGGATAAATAGAATCATGTTTCATATGACTTTTTGTCTTTTTTCCTTCAATATTATGTTTGTGTGATGAGCCCATTTTTTCCACGTGGCAGTAGTTTATTCATTTTCAAAGCAGCGCAGTATTCTGTATTTTGATTGTATTTTGTCCTGCCTGTTTTGTGCTTTTCTTTTCCCATCCTTGTTGTCTTTTACTTTTATTTAATTTTAAAAATTGATACTAGATGTATATATTTTCAGGGTACATGTGATAATTAGGTATATTCATATATAATTAGGGTAATCATGACATCCATGACTTTAAATATTTCTTTTCTTCTAGGAACATTCAAATTATTCTCTTCTAGCTATTTTGAAATACACAATCAGCTAATGTTAACTATAGTCATTCTATTGTTCTTTTAAACGTATTGACTATTTTGCATAATTTTGGGACTATTCTTTTAGTGATTACTCAATAAGTGAAAACCAGCAAACGTACTGCAGTCTAAACCAGCAAACGTACTGCAGTCTAAACCAGCAAACGTACTGCAGTCTAAACCAGCAAACGTACTGCAGTCTAAACCAGCAAACGTACTGCAGTCTAAACCAGCAAACGTACTGCAGTCTAAAGCTTACAACTAGTTTTCCATCCTCCTGAATTACACACGAGATTTAGAGCACTTTAACTCTCTTTACACCTCTCCTGGCTAATATGCTTTTGCTGCTGTTTTAATTCTGTCATCTTTTAAAATCATTCAACTCACTGGCATTATTGTTTTTATGGTCAGTATTCACTAAGATCTACTCACATGCTTATCACTTCTCATGCCTTCATTCCTTGGACCCACCACCCGAGGTATCTTTTTAAGTATATCCTGTAAAATGTCCTTTTTGGGAGTCTGATAGTGATATGCTCTCTGATGCTTTATTTCGTTGTTCTTGAAATTCATCTTTTGATGAATGCGGAATTCTTGTTAGGCAGCTATTTTCTTTCAATGTGTTTAATATGGCATTCCACTGTCTTCTGGCTTCCATTACTGCTATTAAGAAGTTATTAATCTAATCTCCACCTGTTCTTCCTTAGAAGGAAATCTTTATCTCTTAAAGTCTGCTTGCTTTTATAACTTTTTTTGTCTTTTTTGTTCTATAGTTTCCTATGACAGAATAAGTATGAATTTTTTATTTATCTTGCTTGAGTTTTGCTGAGCTGGAATCTTTCATCACTTCCGCAAAATTCTCATCACAATCTTTTCAAAGATTGCCTGTATTTCATTCCCTCTCTTTCTTTCTGAGACTCTGATTAAATGTTTGTCAGACCACTTAAAATATAATTCTATTTTCTTAATATTGCTTCTATAATTTTCATTACTTTTCCTGTTTTATAGTCTGAATACTTCTTTTGACCAATTCAATAATTCTTCCCTTAGCTATATCTAATTTTCTATTAAGCCGACCATTGAAACTTATAGTTATTGTAGTCTTTATTTCTAAACTTTCTATTGATTTTTCAAATCTGCTAGGTTGCTTTATATAGTTTACCAATCCCTGCAGATATTTTAAAGCTTATTCTTTGTTTCTTTAGACATAGTAAACATAGATTTACCTTTTATTTATATTTGATAATTCCAGTTTCTAAAATATTTGTTTCTGATATTTGGTTTTTCACTCATGGACGCATTCTTTTATGAGGTTCATTATTTTTGAATGTGCTTATTGTGCTCAAAGTTAGACACAACTTGAGGCTTAGAATAAAGGTAACTTTCTCTAGAAAGGAATTGTGTACATCTGCATATGTGTGTGTGTGTGTGTGTGAGTGTGTGTGTGTGTATTTTGCAATCGTTGGGCACTGCTAATCTTGAGGCACTTTAAGCTGAATTCATAGGTGAAAGTTTGGCTCACCCAGGTGACGTGAACCTGGGCTACATATGTACCCGAGGCCAGTCTGTGGTCACAATTTCCCCAGGGCAAATTGGTGCTGATTCTTTCTGCCCTCTTCAGCACAGAAGAAAAAAATCTTTGCAGTCCCAGCTGGGGAGGGGGTATAACTGGGTGTATTTTTGAGTATATCCTTACCCTGAAGTCATAGCCTTTGGGATCCTATTTTAATGTTGTCTCTTAGACTCCCAACTTAGGAGCCTAGGTATTGATTTCTGAAATTTTTGCTCAATCAAGTCTGCCAAAACAAAAGTTCATTTTTAGGAGAGTTGCCAATACCCTTAAGAAAGGCATTGGCTCTATTTGTTTCTCTAGCATCTCCCTTTCCCTGAGGTTTGGTCTTTGCTTTCTTGTCACCTTGCTCATGCTTTTAAAGAGTTTTTTTTTTTTTTTTTTTTTTTTTTCCTTTTTTAAAGTTATCCAGTATTTTTTGTTGTTCTCAGTGAGGGATGTGATCTAAATAACCTAGCGCCGTTTCCTGAAGAAGAAAGCAATTAGCTAACTTTTTCAATTGCTTTAATGGGGACTAAAACTGTCAAAGCTCTTAAAATTCTTGTTATATTTCTACCCAGGGAAGAAATAGGTTCTTTTCCTGCTTCAAGTACTTTCAAAAGGGAAGCATATTTTTCATAATTATTTTAGTAGCTGACTCCTTTCCCCAAATCACCAGAAATCACCAGTAACTATTGAGGGTACCTAGTCTGAAGATAGATTAGGTGGGTTAATAGTGCTAAAAGAGTACTTTTTTAAAGCAGATGGCTTCAGTGCTTTGAGAAAGAGGACTGAGTGTTCAATCAGAATACAGAATCTTTAGTCTCACCACTCATTTAATATAATGTTGAGGCCTGATTAAAAATCTTTCAGGGCATTAAATCTTTTGAATGGTTTTAAAAAATCTAATGATTAAGAGAGTAATAGAGAGGAGAATTCCTTTTGGAAAATATCTTGGACTAGTTTTTAAAAGTGTAATTAAATTGCTGTGAAATATTTCAAGCTTATAGACAATAAACCTCATACACCCAACATTCAGCTTCATCAGTTTTAACCTTATATTTACTTCAGATTTTATGGAAAGATTAAGTCTTACAGATACAATTAAAGCAAGTGTATATCTCTTGCAAATGACCTCTTTAATCTTGAACACAAATTCAGTGTGTATCAGTCTGACACGTTTCATACACATACATGTACATGTTTACCCATGTTTATGGATGCTTTTTTGCTTTATCATATATGGATCCTTCTAGTATGGGCTGAATGTTTATGTCCTCCTCCCAAGTTAATATTTAAATCCTAATCTCCAATGTGATAGCATTTTGATGTGGGACCTTTTGAAGGTGATTAGGGGGAGTACCCATGAATGGGATTAGTGCTCTTATAAGAAAAGACATGAGAGATTTGATCCTTCTCTCTTTCATTCAGCCATGTGAGTGATAATATAGCTGGAAGGCAGCTGTCCAGGAAGGAAGAGGGCCTGAACCAGATGCTGAATCAGCTGCTGCACCGATATTGGGCTTCTAGCCTCCAGAACCATGAGAAATAAATCTGTTATTTAAGCCACCCGGTCTATGGTATTTGTTATGACAGCCTGAGAAGACAAAGACAATTCTGAGGCTTTTTTCACTTGATTTGATACTTTAAAGAAGGGGTGTCCCCAGCTCCTGGGCCATGGACTAGTACCAGTCCACAGCCCATTAGGAACTGGGCCGCACAGCAGGAGATGAGTGGCTGGTGAGTGAGCATTACTGCCTGAGCTCCATCTCCTGTCAGATTAGTGGTGACATTAGATTCTCATAGGAGCACAAGAACTCTATTGTGAACGTGGATTGAGGGATCTAGGTTGCATGCTCCTTATGAGACTCAAATGCCTGATGATCTGAGGTAGAACAGTTTCATTCCAAACCACCTCCACCCCTCAATTCTATGGAAAAATGGTCTTCTGTGAAACTGGTCCCTGGTGCCAAAAAGGTTGGGGACCACTGCTTTAAAATTTTATCTATGTTGAAAGACAGCTCTAGTGGATTCATTTTAACTATTATATGGTATGAACATGCCACAGCTTATTTTTCTCATTGATGAATATTTAGGCCCCCCTTTTGGCTATTAAGAACGATGTAACATTCCTGTACATGTCTCCATATATATGTGTGCAAGAGTGTTTCTGAGGTATGTACTTAGAATTGTGCCAAAAAATATGAGTACTTTAAATTCCTCTAGCTGTTTTCAAATAACTCTTCAGAGTTTATCATCTACTAACAGGATAGGGAAGTTCCTTGGCTATGCTTTATCATCTTTAACACACTCCCAAAATGACTTGTCACTACTTTATTTAGAATTTTCTACATCTGGCTGGGTGCGGTGGCTCATGCCTGTAATCCCAGCACTTTGGGAGGCCATGGTGGGTGGATCATTTGAGGTCAGGAGTTCAAGACAAGCCTGGGAAACACGATGAAACCCTGTCTCTACTACAAATACAAAATATTAGCTGGGCTTGGTGGTGTGTGCCTATAATCCCAGCTGATTGGGAGGGCGAGGCAGGAGAATCACTTGAACTCGGAGGCAACGGTTGCAGTGAGCCCAGGTTGTGCCACTGCACTGCAGCCTAGGTGACAAGAGTGAGATTCCATCTCAAAAAAAATTTTTTTTTTTCTACATCTAATGTTAGTGAGATTGGTCTGTAATTTTCTTTCCTTGAACTGCCCATGCCCATTTTGATATCAGTTATTATAGCCATGAAAAACAAATTGCTTATTGCTATGGTTTAAATGTATGTGCCCCCTCTAAACTCATATGTTGGAACCTAATACCCACTGTGATAGTGTTAAGAGGATGAGCCTTTTGGAAGTGATTAAGTCATGAAAGATCTTCCTTCATGAATGAATTAGATGCCCTTATAAAAGAGGATGATGGAAGCATCCTAGTGCCTTTTTTGCCCTTCTACCATGTGAGGACACAGTGTTAGTTTCATCTCTTTTTGCCTTGTGAGGACACAGCATTCATCTTTTTTTTTTTTTTTTTTTTTTTTTGTGCCCTTCCCAAAGATGCAGCAAGAGGACACCATTTGAAGCAGGGAGCAGTGCTCACTGGACTGTGAACCTGCTGGTGCTTTGGTCTTGGACTTATTAGCCCCTAGAGCTATGAGAAATATATTTCTATTCTTTGTAAATTACCCAGTCTCAGGTGCTCTGTTGCAGTAGCACAAACTGTCTATTTTTTTATTCCATGAAAAAATTGATATAATAGAGATTACTTGTTCTTTACAAGTTTGATCAAACTTTAAATCCTTTGGGTCTGATGTTTTTGGGGATAGGATTTGGTTTATTCAGGCTTGCTGAGTGATCTTGACTGCATTTTGGTAAATTTTATGAAACTTAACATTGCTAAAATTAATTTAACATAGCTAAAATTTTTTTATATTCATATTTTGTTAATCCAATAATGTCCTAATGGTGTGTTTTTTTTCCCTTCAGTACAGAATCCAGTTTAGGGTCGAATATTACATTTAGTTTTCATGTCTCCTTAGTCTCCTTTAATCTGGAATATTTCATAGCCTTTGGTTTTTTATGGCGTTGACATTTTTGAAAAATACTGGAATATCCTCACCCTACCTACCACCTTTTTGTTTAAAGAAATAATAATGCTCATTTTGTATTTGTCTGATGTTTCCTTATGAGCATATTCAGATTATACATTCTCTACCTGGCCATGTGATCCTGGAAAGTTAGATACCCTCTTTGAGCCTCAATTTCCATATTGGTAATTTAAAAAAGCATTGGATTAAATGATGATTAAAATCCCTTCCTAGGATTCTATCTAGGATTCATTTTTCATATAACAATGACCCTCTAAATTCTTTTTTTCTTCTAAAAACAAAACAATGGATTAAACAAATAAAAAAAAAACCCTAAATAGCCACAGCCAATTTGAGATTCATTTATTTAACAGATAGTTATTCACACATTGGCCAGGCTCTTTTGACTAGATGGTACAAAAAACCAACTATGACTGAATTGAGCTATAATAAGCCTAGAGGTAGGATTAGCTTCAGGCAAAGATGGATGCAGGCACTCAGCAATGTCCCATGGAATCTGCACCTCTCCCTTTCTTCATCCTGCTTTCCTCTCTGTTGGCCTCATTCTCCAGTAGTCCTTTCTACATTATGGCAAGAAATTGCCAGTTGCTCCAGGCTTCCAAACAACTGGCTCAGCAACCACAGCGGAAAGACTGCTCCTGTTTTCCAACAAAAATCCTAAGGCAGGTTCTCATTGGCCAGGACTGGGTCATATGTACATGCCTAAACCAATCACTGTGAATGGGGTGGGGTAGAATTGTTTGGATGGGGTTCTGGGTCATGTCTCCATCTCCAAAACCAGGAGACGGTGTCTGCTCTGGATTGTGTTATCAGTCAGGGGAGAAGAGTTACTGCAAGTGTCTAGGATAAGAGATTTACCACAGGGACTAGACCTCCCATAATTGTGAGAGGAGTGAGAAAGTGAAACCCAGAAGAGGACTTAAAGGATAAAAGTCACCAAATTGAGAAACCAAGCATATCCAACTGCAGACGTGACTGCAAAAAAAGTGATGGAGGGGTCTATGGGAAGTAGTTGTCTTTGAGTCTACAGCCAAGAATCTGGCCATGAGCCTAAGCTCACATTTGGTAATCAGGGCCAGAAGTTAGGAAAGGGAGCTGGAAGCAGCAGCATAGTGCAGAGCAGTTATGAAAACAATCACAATCCAGTTCAATAAGTGTTTAATAAGAGAAATCACAAGGCACAATGGGAGCCCCAACGGGTTACAGAATCCAGCCTAGACACCAAGGAAGGCCTCTTGGAGGAGACAACATTTGAGATGAGGCCCGAAGGATGAGGAGAGAGCCAGAGGAAATGAGAGAGAAATTAGCAAATGCAGAGGCCTAGAAGCGAGATAGGGTATTTGAGAACTAAAAGTAGCTTGGTCTGGCTGGGGTCTAAGTAGGAAGTAGGAAGCATCACTGGTGATGCCAGGGGGCCAGCAGGAGCCAGCTATTACAGGCTCGTAAGTGAGGAGTTTAGACTCTGTCCTAAGAGCAATGGGGAGCCATGGTAGGATGTGAAGCAAAGGAGAGGTAAGTATCATAGGTAGATGTTGGCACATTGGAGATGGGAGGATCTTCTGAACACATTTCCCTCCCAGGGAAAGTCCAAACACCTCAGCTGGAATGCTGATCCCTGTACCTTCAAGGGTTTGCTAGCTTTAGTTTCCTTCTCTGAAGATGATCTGAGAAATACAGCATTGGGAATGTGATGGCATTCATTATATTTTCAACTGCAAGTGATAGTGTGCCTGAAAGTGGCTTAAGCAAAAAAAAAAATATCATCTTTTATAGCAAAACATCTTAAGGTTGGCAGCCGGGGGCTCAGTGTGTCCAAGAATCCAGGCTCTTCTCATCTTTCTGCTCTGGGATCTCTAGCAGTAGTTGGCTTTGTCCTTAAACTCATTGCCCAAAACAGTGGCTGCAGTGCCACACATCATTTGGTCACAGGGCACTGACAAAAGCAGGAAGGAAAAGGTGGGACAAAAGGCTTTAACCTCATGACTCTATCTTATTAATAATAATTAAAAAAACAGGTTTCCCTTGACCTCCCATTGGCTAAGAGCTGGATCATGTGCCCACCCTGGACCAATCACTGCTGAAGGGAAAGGAATTATGGCTCCTACTTAAGACAGATCATTATTGATTTTCTGGGGCTGGAGAGCACCGTGCCCTAGGGGATTTCTAATCCTTAGGTTGGTACATAAGTAATCGTGGATTTTGCCATTAAAAGTACTAGTATTTTTATAGTCATTCAGCAAGAGGTATTTAGAATTTCCATCATGACTTACTCTTTATTTCATAAGTTGTTTAGAAGTACATTTTGAAATTTCTAAGCTTGTTAGGTTTTATGTGGCTACCTGTTTATTGGTGGTTTCTAATTTAAATAACTTGTCAGAGAACATAAACTTTATGATTTTTTTTTTCTTTCAAATTCCTTTGTGATTTAGAATTGTCTCTCTGGTAAATGGTCTGTGTATGTTTGAAAAAATGTTATCTGTTTTGAGCAAAGTTTTATATATTAGATCAAACATAATTTATTAAAAGTTTCTATACCCCTTCTATTTTTTTGTCTATTTGATCTATACCAGTTTCTTATAGAGTTGTATGAAAATCTCAAACTATGATTGTGAATTTGTCCATTTCTTATTTTTGCTGGATGAAAAAAATCCAATCTGTAATTTTTTTAAAAGAAGAATTTAATCTACTTACATCTACTATGACTACTGATGTATTTCAATTTAGTTAAACATCTCCTTTTGCATTTTTTGTTTGCCATCTTTTTTTTGCTCTCATTTTTTTTTAAATTAAAATGCATTTTTTCATTATACTTTAAGTTCTGGGCTACATGTACAAAATGTGCAGGTTTGTTACATAGGCATACACATGCCATGGTGGTTTGCTGCACCCATCAACCCATCTACATTAGGTTTTTCTCCTAATGCTATCCCTCCCCTAGCACCACCTGACAGGCCCAAGTGTGTGATGTTGCCCTACCTGTGTCCATGTGTTCTCATTGTTCAACTCTCACTTATGAGAACATGCAGTATTTTTGGTTTTCTGTTCCTGTGTTAGTTTCCTGAGAATGATGGTTTCCAGCTTCATCCATGTCCCTTCAAAGGACATGAACTCATCCTTTTTTATGGTTGCATACTATTCCATGGTATATATATGTCACATTTTCTTTATCCAGTCTATCATCAGTGGGCATTTGGGTTGGTTCCAAGTCTTTGCTATTGTGAACAGTGCTGCAATAAACGTGTGTGCATGTGTCTTTATAGTAGAATGATTTACAGTGCTTTGGGTATATACCCAGTAATGGGATTGCTGGGTCAAATGGTATGTCTGGTTCTAGATCCTTGAGGAATCACCACACTCTCTTCCACAACGGTTCAACTTGTTTATGGTCCCACCAACAGTGTAAAAGTGTTCCTATTTCTCCACATCCTCTCCAGCATCTGTTATTTCCTGACTTTTTAATGATCGCCATTCTAACTGGAGTGAGATGGTATTTCATTATGGTTTTGATTTGCATTTCTCTAATGACCAGTGATGATGAGCTTTTTTCATGTTTGTTGGCCACATAAATGTCTTCTTTTGAGAAGTGTCTGTTCATATCCTTTGCCCACTTTTTGATGGGATTGTTTTTTCTTGTAAATTTAAGTTCCTTGTAGATTGTGGATATTAGCCCTTTGTCAGATGGATAGATTGCAAAAATTTTCTGCCATTCTGTAGGTTGCCTGTTCATTCTGATAATAGTTTCTTTTGCTGTGCAGAAGTTCTTTAATTAGATCCCATTGTCAATTTTGGCTCTTGTTGCCATTGCTTTTGGTGTTTTAGTCATAAAGTCTTTGCCCATGCCTATGTCCTGAATGGTATTGCCTAGGTTTTCTTCTAGGGTTTTTATGGTTTCAGGTCTAACGTTTAAGTCTTTAATCCATCTTGAGTGAATTTTTGTATAAGGTGTAAGGAAGGGGTCCAGTTTGTTTTCTGCATATGGCTAGCCAGTTTTCCCAACAACATTTATTAAATAGGGAATCCTTTCCCCATTACTTGTTTCTGTCAGATTTGTCAAAGATCAGATGGTTGTAGATGTGTGATGTGATTTCTGAGGCCTGTGTTCTGTTCCATTGGTCTATATATCTGTTTTGTACCAGTACCATGCTGTTTTGGTTACTGTAGCCTTGTAGCATAGTTTGAAGTCAGGTAGCATGATGCCTCCAGCTTTGTGTTTTTTGCTTAGCATTGTCGTGTCTATATGGGCTGTTTTGGTTCCATATGAAATTTAAAGTAGATATTTCCAGTTCTGTGGAGAAAGTCAGTGGTAGCTTGATGGGGATAGCATTGATTCTATAAATTAATTTGGGCAGTATGGCCATTTTCACAGTATTGATTCTTCCTATCCATGAGCATGGAATGTTTTTCCATTTGTTTGTGTCATCTGTTATTTCTTTGAACAGTGGTTTGTAGTTCTCCTTGAAGATGTCCTTCACTTCCCTTGTTAGCTGTATTCCTAGGTATTTTATTGTCTTTGTAGCAATTGTGAATGGGAGAGTTCACTCATGATTTGGCTCTCTGTTTGTCTATTATTGGTCTATAGGAATGCTTGTGATTTTTGCACATTGACTTTTTATCCCAAGACTTTGCTGAAGTTGCTTATCAGCTTAAGATTTGGGCCTGAGACAATGGGGTTTCCCAGATATACAATCATGTTATCTGCAAAGAGAGACAATTTGACTTCCTCTTCTCCTATTTGAATATCCTTTATTACTTTCTCTTGCCTGATTTCCCTGGCCAGAACTTCCAATACTGTGTTGAATAGGAGTGGTGAGAGAGGGCAGCATCTTGTTTTGTGTTGGTATTCAAAGGGAATGTTTCCAGCTTTTGCCCGTTCAGTATGATATTGGCTGTGGGTTTGTCATAAGTAGCTCTTATTATTTTGAGATATGTTCCATCAATACCTAGTTTATTGAGAGTTTTTAGCATTAAGAGGTGAATTTTATTGAAGGCCTTTTCTGCATCTATTGAGGTAATTGTGTGGTGTTTGTCATTGGTTCTGTTTATGTGATGGATTACATTTATTGTTTACGTGTGTTGAACCAGCCTTGCATCCCAGGGATGAAGCTGACTTGATTGTGTTGGATAAGCTTTTTGATGTGCTGCTGGATTTGGTTTGCCAGTATTTTATTCAGGATTTTTGCATCAATGTTTAACAGGGATATTGGCCTGAAATTTTTTTTTGTTGTGTCTTTGCCAGGTTTTGGTATCAGGATGATGCTGGCCTCACAAAATGAGTTAAGGAGGAGTCCCTCTTTTTTTATTGTTTGGAATAGTTTCAGAAGAAATGATATCAGCTCCTTTTTGTACCTCTGGTAGAATTCGGCTGTGAATCTGTCTGGTCCTGGGCTTTCTTTGGTTGGTAGGCTATTAATTACTGCCTCAATTTCAGAACTTGTTATTGGTCTGTTCAGGGATTTGACTGCTTCCTGGTTTAGTCCTGGAAGAGTGTATGTGTCCAGGAATTTATCTATTTCTTCTTGATTTTCCAGTACATTTGTGTAGAGGTGTTTATAGTATTCTATGATGGTAGTTTGTATTTCTGTGGGATCAGTGGTGATATCCCCTTTATCATTTTTTATTGTCTGTTTGATTTTTCTCTTATTAGTCTGGCTAGTGGTCTATTTTGTTAATCTTTTCAAAACACCAGTTCCTGGATTCATTGATTTTTTTTTTTTTGAAGGGTTTTTTGTGTCTCTATTTCCTTCAGTTCTGCTCTGATCTTAGTTATTGCTTGTTTTCTGCTAGCTTTTGAATTTGTTTGCTTTTGCTTCTCTAGTTCTTTTAATTGTGATGTTAGGGTGTTGATTTTAGATCTTTCCCACTTTCTCCTCTGGGCATTTAGTGCTTTAAATGTCCCTCTAAACACTGCTTTAGCTGTGTCCAGAGATTCTGGTACGTTGTGTCTTTGTTCTCATTGGCTTCAAAGAACTTCTTTATTTCTGCCTTCATTTCATTATTTACCCAGTGGTCATTCAGGAGCAGGTTGTTCAGTTTCCATGTAGTTGTTCAGTTTCAAGTGAGTTTCTTAATGCCGAGTTCTAACTTGATTGTGCTGTGGTCTGAGAGACTGTTTGTTATGATTTCCATTCTTTTGTATTTGCTGAGGAGTGTTTTACTTCCAATTATGTGGTCAAGTTTAGAATAAGTGTGATGTGGTGCTGAGAAGAATGTATATTGTGTTGATTTGGGGTGTAGAGTTCTGTAGATGTCTATTAGGTCTGCTTAGTGCAGAGCTGAGTTCAAGTCCTGAATATCCTTGTTAATTTTCTGTCTTGTTGATCTGTCTACTATCGACAGTGGGGTATTAAAGTCTCCCATTATTATTGTGTGGGAGTCTAAGTCTCTTTGTAGGTCTCTAAGAACTTGATTTATGAATCTGGGTGCCCTGTATTGAGTGCATATATATTTAGGATAGTTAGCCCTTCTTGTTTCATTGATCCCTTTACAATTATGTAATACCCTTCTTTGTCTTTTTTGATCTTTGTTGGTTTAAAGTCTGTTTTATCAGAGACTAGGATTGCAACCCTGCTTTGCTTTCCATTTGCTTGGTAAGCATTCCTCCATCCCTTTATTTTGAGCCTATGTGTGTCTTTGCATGTGAGATGGGTGTCCTGAATACAGCACACCAATGGGTCTTGACTCCTTATCCAATTTGCCAGTCTGTGTCTTTTAATTGGAGCATTTAGCCCATTTACATTTAAGGTTAATATTGTTATGTGTGAATTTGATCCTGTTGTGATGTTAACTGGTTATTTTGCCCACTAGTTGATGCAGTTTCTTCATAGTGTCAATGGTCTTTACAATTTGGTATGTTTTTGCAGTAGCTGCTACTGGTTTTTCCTTTCCATACTTAGTGCTTCCTTCAGGAGCTCTTGTAAGGTAGGCCTGGTGGTGACAAAATCTCTCATCATTTGCTTGTCTGTAAAGGATTTTATTTCTCCTTTGCTTATGAAGCTTAGTTTGGCTGGATATGAAATTCTGGGTTGAAAATTCTTTAAGAGTGTTGAATATTGGCCCCCACTCTCTTCTGGCTTGTAGGAGTTTTGCAGAGAGACCTGCTGTTAATCCAATGGACTTCTCTTTGTGGGTAACCCAACCTTTCTCTCTGGCTGCCCTTAATATTTTTTCCTTCATTTCAACCTTGGTGAATCTGACAATTATGTGTCTTGGCCTGTCTTGCTAGGTTGGAGAAGTTCTCCTGGATAACATCCTGAAGAGTGTTTTCCAAGTTGGTTCCATTCTCCCCATCACTTTCAGGTACACCAATCAAATATCGGTTTGGTCTTTTCACATAGTCCCATATTTCTTGGAGGCTTTGTTCATTCCTTTCCATTTTTCTCTAATCTTCATGCTTTATTTCATTAAGTTTATCTTCAGTCTCTGATATCCTTTCTTCCACTTCATCGATTCAGCTATTGATACTTGTGTATGCTTCACGAAGTTCCCATACTGTGTTTGTCAGCTCCATTAGGTCATTTATGTTCTTCTCTAAACTGGTTGTTTTAGTTAGCCATTCCTCTAATCTTTTCTCAAGGTTCTTAGCTTCCTTGCATTGCATTAGAACATGCTCCTTTAGCTTGGAGATGTTTGTTATTACCCACCTTCTGAAGCCTACTTCTGTCAGTTCATCAAACTCATTCTCCAACCAGTTTTGTTCCCTTGCTGGTGAGGAGTTGTGATCCTTTGGAGGAGAAATGGCATTCTGGTTTTTGGAATTTTCAGCCTTTTTGTGCTGTTTTTTTCTCATCTTCATGGATTTATCTATCTTTGGGTCTTTGATGTTAGTGAACTTCAGATGGGGTTTCTGTGTGGACTTTTTTTTGTTGATGTTGATGCTATTCCTTTCTGTTCGTTAGTTTCCTTCTAACTGTCAGGCCTGTCTGCTGGAGTTTGCTGGAGGTCCACTCCAGACCCTGTTTGCCTGGGTATCACCAGCAGAGGCTGCAGAACAGCAAAGATTGCTGCCTGTTCCTTCCTCTGGAAGCTTCATCCCAGAGGGGCACCTACCAGATGTCAGCCAGAGCTCTCCTGCATGAGGTGTCTCCCAATCAGGAATCACAGTGGTCAGGGACCCACTGGAGGAGGCAATTTGTCCCTTAGCAGAGCTCGAGCGCTGTGCTTCAGAGCTGGCAGTCAGGAATGTTTAAGTCTGCTGAAGCTGTGCCTACAGCCACCCCTACCCCCAGGTGCTCTGTCCCAGGGAGAGGGGAGTTTTATCTATAAGCCTCTGACTGGAGCTGCTGCCTTTCTTTCAGAGATGCCCCACCCAGAGAGGAGGAATCTAGAGAGGCAGTCTGGCTACAGAAGCTTTGAGGTGCTGTAGTGGGCTCTGCCCAGTTCAAATTTCCTGGTGTCTTTGTTTACACGGTGAGGGGAAAACTGCCTACTGAAGCCTCAGTAATGGTGGACACCCCTCTCCCAACCAAGCTGGAGTGTACCAGGTCAACTTCAGACTGCTGTGCTAGCAGTGAGAATTTCAAGCCAGTGGATCTTAGCTTACTGGGCTCCTTGGGGGTGGGATCTGCTGAACTAGACCACTTGGCTCCCTGGCTTCAGCCCCCTTTCCAGGGGAGTGAACAGTTCTATCTCTCTGGCATTCCAGGCACCACTGGGGTATGAAAAAAAAAAAAAAAAACACTCCTGCAGCTAGCTCAGTGTCTGCCCAAACGGCCACCCAGTTTTGTGATTGAAACCCAGGGCCATGGTGATGTAGGCACCCGAGAGAATCTCCTGGTCTGTGGGTTGGGAAGACTGTGGGAAAAGTGTAGTATCTGGGCGGGAGTGGACTGTTCCTCATGGCTCCTCATGGCTTCCCTTGGCTAGGGCAGGGAGTTACCCAACCCCTTGTGCTTTCCGGGTGAGGCAATGCCCCACTCTACTTTGGCTCGCTCTCCGTGGGCTGCAACCACTGTCTAAGCACTCCCAGTAAGATGAGCTGGGTACCTCAGTTGGAAATGTGGAAATCACCCACCTTCTGTGTTGATCTTGCTGGGAACTGCAGGCTGGAGCTCTTCCTATTTGGCCATCTCACCAGCCACCCCTGCTCTCATTTTTTCATCTTTCCTACATCTGCAGAATTGACAGTTTTCTAGATTTTTTTCTCTTTCCCTTTTAGTGATTAATCTTAAGATACTAAAAAAAGTGAACTCTTATGGAAAAATGTATAGTTAAATGTGTATTTTTATTCTTCTATCCACTATGAAGGCTTTAGCATAAATTACCTACCTATTGAATAGCCCTTCTTTATGTTGTATCTTATAGTTTTAGCTTTTGTTTATGTTCTTGCAGAAGTATGTTCCTTTTTTTGGGAGGGCCTATGGGTAGTTAACCTTATAGAGTTTATTTGAAAATAGGATTTATTTTGCCTTACTCTTAATAGTGTAGCTTTTCTAGTTTTATTTTCTCCTTCAGGATTTTTGAAGATAATTACTCCATTGTCTCCTGGCTTTTATTGTTTGGTCACCAGTGTAGCTGTTGCTTTTCAAGTAATCTGTCTATAGTCTCTGGCAGACTTAAGGGATGCCTCTGTATATTTTATATTATGCAATTTAATTATGATATATCCAGGCAATACATCCAGAGTTTTGATAAATTCTCATTCTCAATGACAATTTCTTCAAATATTGCTTCTCCATCATTCTTTTTTCCTCCTGAGATTCCTTTTTAGAGAGGCTGAAGCCATTTGTTCTAGCCACCATTTCCTCTTAATTATTTTTCATATTTGTGTATCATTCTGGATAAGCTCCCAAAACTACATTTCAATTTGGCAGTTTATTTTTTGCCAGTGTTTGATCTAGAGCGGATCCTACAAATTGTAGTCTTAATTTCAATGACAATATTTTATTTTCAAGAATTCTAAATGTTTCATTAGCTTGGTGGTTTCTAGTGTCAAACAGCTTCTGATAAAACTATACCTTCTTGGGAGGCTGAGGCCATCGGATCACGAGGTCAGGAGATTGAGACCATCTTGGCTAACACATTGAAACCCTGTCTCTACTAAAATTACAAAAAATTAGCTGGGCATGGTGGCACGCGCCATAGTCCCAGCTACTCAGGAGGCTGAGGCAGAAGAATCTCTTGAACCCAGGAGGCGGAGGTGCAATGAGCCAAGATGGTGCCACTGCACTCCGGCCTGGATGACAGAGCGAGACTTCATCTCCAAAAACAAACAAACAAACCAAAAACTATACCTCCAAACAGCTTGCCATTGTTATCTTTTCTTTAGATTTCTTTCTTGAGTAGGAGAATTTTAGACCCAGCAGTAGATGGGGTTCCAGTCTGCCCTACCCCACACCATGATCTGTGTCCTGTCCCAGTTCCCAGAAAGTCTGCAGTATGAGCCTTCCCAGTGCCTTCTCTTCCTCTTTATTTCCTCATTGTATTGCAGCCTCTTCTGGTGTTTCTGGCCCATGAAGAAATTTGTCCTGTACTTAAGCTTGGCTATGCCTTTTTTTGTCTTATCACTTCGTTCTGTCATTGGCACACATTGGAGCAGAGGATTTTTAAAAACTTTTATTTTCAGTCCCGGGATACATGTACAGAACGTGCAAGTTTATTACATAGGTATACATGTGCCACGATGGTTTGCTGTATCTATCAACCTGTCATCTAGGTTTTAAGCCCTGCATTCATTAGGTATTTGTCCTAATGCTCTCCCTCCACTTGTTCCCCACCTCCTGACAGTCCCCAGTGTGTGTTGTTCCCCTCCCTGTGTCCACGTGTTCTCATTGTTGAACTCCCAATTATCAGTGAGAACATGTGGTGTTTGGTTTTCTGTTCCTGTGTTAGTTTGCTGAGGACAATGGCTTCCAGCTTCATCTATGTCCCTGCAAAAGACATGATCTCATTCTTTTTTATGGCTGCATAGTATTCTATGGTGGGTGTGTGTACCACATTTTCTTTATCCTATCTGTCACTGGGTGTTTGAGTTGGTTCCATGTCTTTGCTATTGTAAATAGTGCTGCAATAAACGTTTGTATGCATGTGTCTTTATAGTAGAATGATTTATAATGCTTTGGGTATATCCCCAGTAATGGGATTGCTGGGTCAAATGGTATTTCTGGTTCTAGATCCTTGAGGAATCACCACACTATCTTCCATAATGGTTGAACTAATTTACATTCCCACCAACAGTGTAAAAGCGTTCCTATTTCTCCACTGCCTTGCCATCTACTGTTTCTTGACTTTTTAATAATAGCCATTCTGACTGGTGTGAGATGGTATCTCATTATGATTTTGATTTGCATTTCTCTAACGATCAGGGATGTTGAGCTTTTTTTCATGTTTTTGGCCACATAAATATCATCTTTTGAGAAGTATGTGTTCATATCCTTTGCCCACTTTTTGATGGGGTTTTTTCTTGTAAATTTGTGGAAGTTCCTTGTAGATTCTAGATATTAGCCCTTTGTCAGATGGTTAGATTGCAAAAATTTTCTCCCATTCTGTAGATTGCCTTTTCACTCTGATGATAGTTTCTTTTGATGTGCAGAAGCTCTTTAGTCAATTTTCATTTTTGTTGCAATTGCTTTTGGTGTTTTTGTCACGAATCTTTGCCTATGTCTATGTCTTGAATGGTATTGCCTAGGTTTTCTTCTAGGGCTTTTATGGTTTTGGGTTTTATGTTTAAGTCTTTAATCCATCTTGAGTTAATTTTTGTATAAGGTGTAAGGAAGGGGTCCGGTTTGTGTTCTGCATATGGATAACCAGTTTTCCCCGTACCATTTATTAAATAGTGAATCTTTTCCGTATTGCTAGTGTTTGTCTGGTTTGTTGAAGATCAGATGGTTGTAGATGTGTGGTGTTATTTGAGGTCTCTGCTCTGTTCCATTGGTGTATATGTCTGTTTTGGTTATTGCAGCCTTGTAGTAGTTTGAAGTCAGGTAGCATGGTGCCTCCAGTTTTGTTCTTTTTACTTAGGATTGTCTTGGGTATATGAGCTCCTTTTTGGTTTCATATGAAATTTAAAGTAGGTTTTTCTAATTCTGTGAATAATGTTGATGGTAGTTTGGGAATAGCATTGAATCTATAAATTACTTTGGGCAGTATGGCCATTTTCACAATATTGATTCTTCCTATCCATGAGCATGGAATGTTTTTCCATTTGTCTGTGTCCTCTTTTATTTCCTTGACCAGTGGTTTGTAGTTCTCCTTGAAGAGGTCCTTCACTTCTACTGTTAGCTGTATTCCTAGGTATTTTATTCTCTTTGTAGCAATTGTGATTGGATGTTCATTCATGATTTGGTGCTCTGTTTGTCTTTGTTGGTGTATAGGAATGCTTATGATTTTTGTACATTGATTTTCTATCCTAAGACTTTGCTGAAGTTGCTCATCAGCTTAAGGAGTTTTTGGGCTGAGATAGTTTTTTTTTTTTTTTTTTTTTTTTTTTCTTTTTGAGACGGAGTCTTGCTCCATAGCCCAGACTGGAGTGTAGTGGCACAATCTTGGCTCACTGCAACCTCTGTCTCTCAGGTCCCAATTTAAGCAATTCTCCTGCTTCAGCCTCCCGAGCTCCTGAGTAGCTGGGATTACGGGCACATGCCATCATGCCCAGCTAATTTTTGTATTTTTAGTAGAGATGGGGTTTCACCATGTTGGCCAGGCTGGTCTTGAACTCCTGACCTTGTGATCTGCCCACCTCGGCCTCCCAAAGTGCTGGGATTACAGGCATGAGCCACCGCGCCTGCCCCGAAAATGGGGTTTTCTAAATATACAATCATGTCATCTGTAAACAGACAATTTTACTTTCTCTCTTTCTATTTGAATACCCTTTATTTCTTTCTCATGCTTGATTGCCCTGGCCAGAACTTTAATACTATGTTGAATAGGAGAAGGGGGTTTTCAAAATGAGAACTCCATGATCCAAAACTACCTTTGAGTGGCTCTTATCAGCCACTGCCCAGCTGGTTATGGCCTGCTTTAGCTCGTGATAGTGGTGGTGGGAGGTTGGGGTGGAGGGTTCCATTGCAGAATGTAGGAACATGCTGAGCCTACCTGGGGCTATTTTCCAAATTTTTAATGCTTGTACTTCCAGAAAGCCATTTGAGCTTGGCTAAGGACAAATCTTTCTGTAAAGTGTTCCCTGTGTACCATTCAATCTTATCTACTTACACTATTAGCATGGATGTTAAAGGCTCACATTAAACTGCCAGGGTTCAAAACTTGCTTCTGTCTTGCACTGCTTGGGGGCAAGTTAAACCTTATTGCATCTACCATATTTCTAAATCTGTAAAATGGGAATATAAAAACACCTAACACAAAGGGCTCTAGAGGTTAAATAATACATGCTAATCATGTAGAGAGACACTTGGTGTAGAATTGTAACCTATTAGTTTTTATAGTTATTACTGACAAGAGGAATCTAATCAGAAAGGTGACATTGCCTTCTTAGATATCAAAATGTGATATTTGGATATGCTTGAGATATGGTTACCTGGAGGCACGTTTCTAATCATTCACCCTAAAATTAAATGGGGAGAATTCCTCCCTAACACAGCCTCAGGTATGTATGGTCAATGTTTTCCTTGAACTTATTTTGTTTTTTTGAGATGGAGTCTCACTCTGTCACCCAGGCTGGAGTGTGGTGGCACGATCTTGGCTCACTGCAACCTCCGCCTCCCACGTTCAAGCAATTTTCCTGCCTCAGCCTCCCGAGTAGCTGTGACCACAGGCGCCTGCTACCACACCCAGCTAATTTTTTTATTTTTAGTAGAGATGGGATTTCACCATGTTGGCCAGGCTGGTCTCGAACTCCTGACCTCAGGTGATCTGTCCACCTCGGCCTCCCAAAGTGCTGGGATTACAGGCATAAGCCACTATGCCTGGCCATACCCCTGCACTTTTTATCAATTATCTATTTTTGCAACTAATTGTCTCATTGTTTTATATATGTTAGTTTTAACATCCTGGCTAGATGAAAAGCAAGTTGACGCCAGAATTTTATTTTTTTCACCGCTTTCATCTCTGTACAGGTAGGACATAGGTAGGAGCTTAGTGTGTATTTATTGAGTGGATTGATAACACCGAATGAAACAATTCAGAAATTTGAGTATAGTCAATGGACAGGAGCACAGTTTTGAAGCCAAAGGGGCTCTGGGACACTTACCCATGTCTTCATTTCCATTGCCTGGTGCAAAAGGATTGTGGTGAGGGAGATGGTGTTGATTGGTGTCCCAAAGGTAAAGACGTCTATATCAGAGCCCTTATAGGTCTGCAGAGGAGGAACAGACAGGCATTGTCAGGTATGTCTGTGGACTTAAAACTTTGGCTTTGACACAGTGATTATAAAGCATCAGTGAAGGCAGTTGTCAATGGAGAAGGAGGTACCCAGCTGCCATCCGTGTGGTACTGATCCGAGGAACAGGTCAAGATAAGAAAGGAATTGACAGGACTAATTCAGAAATGGTGTTTGCAGGAGTAAGCCAAGATGGGGATTGTGAAACCATTGTGGAATGAATGAAGAAAGAATTCATTGAGAGCCCATCAGCCACTATGCTAACAGCTGAGGATACTTCTGTGTTTGCCTACAATGAGTTTAGTCTATTAGGCAGGGCGGATGTGGTACAATTTAAGGAAGTAAGTGCTATAATAGAGGCAAGTACAAGGTACCCTGGGAACACAGCCTGGGAACACAGAAGAGAGGAGATATTAGCTGAGAACAGAATAAGAGGAGTTAATCACTTGGAAAGAGAGGGTAAATGCAGTTCCAGCAAAGGTCAGAACTGAGGGTGAACACAGACGGTTTGTAGAACTCCAGAGGCCTACATTGTAGGTCTGTTGAGCATATTCAAGGGCAAAAGATATAGCAGGAAAGCCAAGCAGAGGCCTGGCCAGGGAGGGTATTGTAAGCCAGAAAATTCAAGCAAAGCACAAGATCCCTGCCTCCCCTAACCCCATCATCTTGCTAATTATGAAAGAATATGAGCCCAGAGGTTGGATAAGCAACAGTGTTTACCTGGTGGCAATTGCTTCCCATCCTGTACCCTGTGTCCAGGAAGAAGACATATATTGTTTGCTACCTAAATTCTCACTATTTAAACTGAGAAATCAAACTGAGATTGGGCTGGTATCCCTTGCTATCTGCATTCTTGCTACTTTTTTCAGATAATGTAGTATCTCATTATCGGAACTTGCTGCCTCTGAAGGCTAGCTTCCTTGACCTTCAAAACACAGGTATATATAAAAATCAAGGGTAGTAAATTCAAATACCTTCAGTGTTCAAGTAGGAAACAGTTAATGAGTAAAGATAGCCAGGTGTAAGACAAAAGGGGAATGGTAGAGACTAAGGCAAACTGGAGAACATGCTCACAAGGTGAGCCTGGCTGCAAAGTCGAGTCCAGATTTTTGCTATGAGGGAAAAAATGACCCAGTATAAATATAGCTTTCAGTTTTTCAAGAGCCTGCAGAAATCAAAATGTTTGGGTAGTGTTTGACTTTTCAAACACCTTGGGTTGGATGTAACCTGCAGGCTACCTGTTTGAGCCTCTGCTCTAAAGTGTTCAGAAGGACACTACTAGTCTGGAACTTTACATAAAAAGGACCAGTTCTTCTCTGCAATTTATGTGGTTAGAATGGGACTATATGACTTACCAGGTAAGGGATAAAGAAACAGATGAGGCTCTGGTAGAATGCATCCACCATAGAAATCCAGAAAGTTGACAGGTTATAGCACTGCCAGGAGAGAACACACCAATAATTATCACCCTTATAGCAAGCCTCTATTCTTTGCAAGCAACTTTCTTGCATGTGACTGTGACAGACAACCAGACGCTTACAATGCCTCTTGTATTTGTGGTAGTAGAATGGAGTAATTAGGAGCGTAGACTTGGGGGTGACAGACTTCAGTTCAACTAACTGTGTGATCTTGTGAAAATTACTAAACTGTGCGGAGAACTAATTTCTTCTTCCATGAAATGTGGGCAAAAATAACACAGCCTATCTCCTTGGGGTTCAAGAGGACTAAATGCAATCGTGCCTTAGTACCTAGTAAGTACTAAGGCCTTAGTGCCTAGCCAAGTACTCAGTTATTCATTGTTATCACTCATTAGTTCTTTTGCTAGTGTTGCTACAAACCTGGCAAGTGTAAAGATTCTAAAGTTTCTGAGTGGCATCTGAGAGATCTCAATCATAGCCCAGATCACAGGTTCCCAAGTGTCTGAAGTTCAACGGCTCCAGAAACAAGGCTTCTCAGGCATCAATCTTTGTGCCTTCCCTGGGAAAAGTGAAACCTTTACAGTTTTGGGGTCTTGCTTTATTAACTTCTTTTAGATACTCAAGGAATTTGCTATGCAGTCAGCACGTTGATGGGAAGGGTAAACTTAGAAAAGCCCAAGATGAACACATGCTCCTACCAAGCCCCCTTCATGTGGACTGCTTGGGCTTCTGTGTTGCTCTCTCCTCTTGTCTTTGGGTTACAACTGGGCTTGCTGTTAGTCTATAAATAATTGCCAGATCTCAAACACCACAGCTGGCTTTGCCCTTCTTTCCTCCAGGTGCAAGATACTCTCTGGCATTGCAAAGTCCCTCTTCCCAGAGCTCCCTCTTCGAGGCATCCAGGGTCCCTTGATCCAGCTTCTTGCTGGTGCTGGGAGTGCATGCTGTCTGACTTCTCCAAATCGTTCAGGGCTGCAGTGTGGCCTCTCTGGGCCTCCTAGGATGCCACCTGATGGCTTCTCAGGCCTGCCTTAGTCTATTTGATACCAGCAAGTTCTAAAGCACATGTAATTTTGAGTTCTAAGTTTTGCCTTCCCTAATATGAAATAGAACCATTGTATACCTTACCCAGTGAAAAGCAAAGTAGCTATAAATCCCAAGGGTTCTCAAACTGCACTTTGGGGGTTCTATAGATGCATCTCAGAGCTTGGAGGGGCCTGCTGAAAGGTATAGAATCCTTCTGCATGCCTCTTCCCCTTCGACTAGGGCAGTCCCATATTAATGGGTGATATAATTAAGAAATAATTAAAAATACCCACTAGTCTGGCCCAACACCCTCAATAGCAAATGGAAAACAGGTCAGGAAAGGAGAGAGGAGTTACTCAAAGTAAATGATGGAACAGTGGTCAGAGTGCAGGCTCCTGACCCCAGCATACAGCTCTTTCTCTGATGCCTCCAGAGGGCAGGGTAGAGGTCAGTAAGAAGCTGAAGTCACCACCCTTTGGCTGCCTGATCCCCTTACCTCAGAGTTCTGGCCACTCTTGTATAGCTCAGGCAATGCCAGGAGTGTTTCTGCAGAGATGTCTTTGTCAAGGACTCCAAAGATGAGAGGAGGCAAGGAGGTAAAGAAGAGATTGAAGAATATCATCTGCCAGTAATCAATCATGGTGGAGCTGGAGAAACCACAGAAGAACTGATACCAGAAGAGCAGGTTGACATAGCACTGCGGGCAAAGAGCATGGCCTTGTGAGTGGGACTCCATGTGCAGCCGGTCACCAGCTCCTGCTTGGGACCTGCTGGAGTGGCAGGTTCCTCATTTATAATACACAGGGTTGTGTAAGGATGAGAGATAATTCTAATCCTCGGAGCAGTAGCTACTGCTGTTACTACTACTACTATTGCTACTAACATTGTTCAGGACCGGAAGGGAAGTCCACCAACTTGTTTAAGGGGAGTGGACAGTAAGTCTTCACTTAACATTGCCAATAGGTTCTTAGAAACTGCAACTTAAAGCAAAATGACGTATGGCAAGCCCCGGAATAACATTGCTTAATTCAACATCACAGTTTCTAGGAACCTACTGATGACATTAAGTGAGGACTTACTGTACTATGATGGTTAAAACTACAGATTTTGGAGGCAGACAGGCCTGGTTTTGAATCCCCAGTTCTGTCACTTATTAGCTGTGTGACCTTGGACAAACTACTTAACCTTTCTGAACATCATTTTATCATCTGTCAGCTGGGAATAGTAGTACTTAGACCAATGGCATGTGAAATATGAATGGCAGTGGAGTGGTAATAGAAAGGGATGTCACTGATAAAGGGGTAATAGAAAGATTGAACCATGAGCAGGACACCTGGTAGGACGGTGACCTCGTGAGAAGGTTGACTTCACTATACTTTCCTAATGGTCATGCAGCTCAGAAGGGTGAATGAGACAATCTGCCTAAATGTTGTTCTTTTTTTTTCTAAAGCTCTTTCTCACTCAAGATCTCCTCTCTTGCGGGTGGGCTGGGTCACTGTTATTGTCTACCATATTGCGATATGGTTTGGTGATTTGACCAAGGTCATACATATAAGCAGCTCGTCCTGGAGTTAGAACTAGAACTTCTCAGTTATGTGGGGCTGAGGCACAGAGATGTGAAGGGTCTTGCAAGAAATCATTCAGCAGGTTTGTGTTCACGCTGTAACTCCTATTTCTGGACTGCTGGGTCAATGTTATTTTGGAGGGGCTCTCTATTTTAACAAACATATTGCCACTAGTAGTAACATCAGTTATAAAATTTGACCTTGTATATCTCACTCCTGGCACATATAGATCAGTATATTAGCATATAGTACGTCATTGGATGTACAATACACACTATAGATTGTCCTAACAACCTTGCAAGGTTAGTATTGCTAATAGTAGTACTATGTTATTGTACTGATATATCACATGTCGATATTAACAATAATATGAACATTATTAGGCCCACTCTACAGATGAAGAATCCCAGGTTCTGACATACTGTTGCCCCCTGCCCAAATTCAGAGCTAGAGAGTGGTACAATCAGCATCTGAATTTTCACAGTTCTTTCTAACTACCTCTAAACTTTCTCAGTCCTATCTTTGGCTTATACGATTACACTTTTCTAGACATATACAGCCTGCAAAGCTGAAAATATTTATTATCTAGCTCTTTGAAGAAAAAGCTTCCTGAGACCTGATGTAGACGGCCTCACACGGGCCATGATTGGCTTGATTCCTGCTCTATACCCATTGCTCAGCCCTGTTCCCGACACACAGCAGGCATTCAATTGTTATTTGAATCAATGTAGTTAATCTTAGCTCTATGCTAACACCCATCCTGGAGTTTTAACGTTACAGGGTGCTTCTTTCCTCCTGAAGCCCTGGTAAGATCTTGTTTTTCACTTCTGCCTAACTGGAATCTTTGTACCTTGCAGGGAGTGCATTGAACCCCATGGCAGCATTGCTGAGATTGGATGCCTGCTCTTTCTCTCAAGAAGCTACAGTGCAGTAATTAATTCATTGTTCAAATTTCAGAGCAGGCTAGGTTTTAATCCCCTCTGAAATTAGGTTCGGATGTGGAAGTCATAGTTCTCCACCTTCTAATTGCAACAGGGAGATAATGCGGCATCAGTATCGCAATTTTGAGCATGGCATTGGGCTGGAAATAAATATCATTTAAGCTTTGAAAGCGTGGCTGCTTGGAAACGTTTTCTTTCCTATTTCACAAATTTAGTGCAGAGAAGAGGCTGTGCTTATTCAAAAGAATTATTCCCTGAGCTGCCAAAAAAATTAAACAGGAGCATTTTGAATTCTAAGTAAACAGTCTTTCACTCTCAGAGTTTCAAGTCAGATGGAGTGACTTGTTTGCGTAGCCTTGCTGAGATAATATTACCATCAAGTTGATTGAATTTACATTACTTTTTGTCATGCTGTTTATCTACATATACATTGAACTTTGCACAGAAAGTCATTCCTGAGCAAGGGTGACTGTGTCAGAGTCTGAAAGAAAGACTGCAGCAAGAGGAAAAAAAATGCAATTTTGTAGCTACTACCTGGCTAATGTTTCTCTTCCATCACCTTGGTCTTAATCCTCCCCTTTTACTTATGCAAAGATGAGTCATTCTGTTTGGAAGATCTTGGGGTTTATTAAAAGCCTTTGAACTAGATAATGAAAAACTCTGTCTTTTGTTCCCTCCATTAGTATAGCAATGTTCTGACTTCTTCCTATATCCATTGTTAATAAAGGGCTTTTCAAACAAGAGTCTTCTGACCATTTTAATACCTCAGTTGGTATGTGTTTGCTTTGGGCCCTCATCAACAAGACAGAAGCCAACCTAGTTTTTAGGAGACACAACTTATTGTTTGTATTTTTATAGGGCTATATGCTTTTCAGAGCTCTGACACTGAGGCCTCTTGACACAGAATTATAGTTTCCCCATATTATTGATGAAAAGATTAATTAATCTCTGTGAGCTTCAGTTTCTTCAAGGTCATACAGCATGTTGGAGTCAGGTAAGACTACCCAGACAACCTCTGCACCTCAAACATCTTTGCCAAGTAGATATTTTATTTAGTATCCTGCCCTCCAGGAAATCCCTGAAAGCAAGCCCAGGGGCACTGAAGTGATATGCAAGTCCCGAGTTGATGCCATGGGCTCCAGCCTTATATTCTGTGAGGTACTTTTCACCTTCACTCTTCCAAGGCATGGGGTATAGCGCTTATACTGAGCTGGCTCTATATAGAGAGGAAATCTAAGATACAGGTCAGACTAGCTCTTCAAATCCTTCTTTGTTACAATAAGAAAATCTCATTTATGAGACTTAATTCCAAGAGTAATGACAGCAACAATAACAACAAAAAATGGCTAACTTTATAAATGATTATGATATGCTAATCACTTTATATACAAGTTCTCATTTAGTCCTCATAGCAAATATATGAGAAAGGTACTATTACCACCCATTTTACAGATGGTGAAACTGAGATTTGGGGACATTATCACATATGGGCATCTGGATTTGAACCCAATGTGTCTGACTCCAGAGTCTACACTTGTAGCTATTCATGCTGCCCTCTGTGTGCCAGGTGCTTTTCATACAGCATTGCCAATTCTCATAATAACTTCACAAAAATAGAAAGTGAAGAGTCTAGCTCAAGGTCACAGAGCTATTAAGGAACAGTTTCAAGATCCAACACTATGCCAGCCTGACTCCTTCCTTTAGGCTGAGGTGCTTTGCCCACTGCTACGGGGAGATCTGGCCCTGTGGCAAGGACTGCCAAGGCCTGGGTGGGAGGACGCCATAGGCTACTTACCACGTTCTTGTAGAGGTAGTACACCACCATCCTGGCCAGGCGCGAGTAACACCAGTGGCCATGCACGAGCAGCAGCTTCTTGAGATGCTTAAAGCGGGCGATGGCAAAGTCGCTGGACATGACAGCCTGAGAGGGGAGAGAAGACACATCAGCTTCCATCCATGGCTGCCAGTGCCCCAGAGGGACTCTCTCAAGGGCGTTGCTTTGGTCTAGGCCTGTGGCCAGCAGAGTCCTAAAGACCCCTTGTTGTGGTCACTCTTGGGTAGCTTTTTGGATTCTGACACCCCACCCTCCCTTCTGGGAAATCCAAACTTCTCTAGAATCCAAGGAGGGCAGATCAGAAGGGATCAGTGGTCTAGGCTGGCTCTTTATCTGTTTATCCAGCAAGCATTGACTGTGACCCAGTGTCAGGCACCGTGCTAGGGATGTGATGGTTAACCAGAGAGAAGGGGCTTCCATTCAAGCAATTTTCAATCCTCTGAACACCTTTCACCACCCCCTGAGACAGGCCATTGGCTCCATTCACAGGTGGAGCTAAGTGACAGCTCTTCCTTTACCTGGAGCTGAAATAGGTCTTCTGCCCCTGGGATTACTCAGAACAAGACACAGTTTATAGTACTCTTTTAAAAACATGAACACTGAACATGCCTGTTTATAAATCCTGGTATAAATTTTGATCTAATTCCCTGTGCCTCAGTTTCCCCATCTAAAAAATGGAATAGCAATCCCTTACAGGGTGTGATGATTATTAAAATTCAATGAGATCCTAAATGTGAAGTGTCTAACACAAGCTTGCCCAACCTGCAGGTTGCATGTGGCCCAGGATAGCTTTGAATGTGGCCCAAAATTATGAGACTTTTTTTGCAATTTTTTTAAGTTCATCAGCTATTGTTAGTGTGTTTTATGTGTAGCCCAATACAATTCTTCGTCCAGTGTGGCCCAGGGAAGCCAAAAGATTGGATACCCCTGGTCTACAGATTGCTGGTGTATAGGAGATATGCAAAGGGTAACATTTGAGAACTATTCTGCAGCGTCCCAGTCAATGCTCTCTATCCTCATCAACAAATTTAAGCAGCACCAAGTGTTTACACTGGTGGTGGAAATACAATTGTTAATGGCTGAAAACCCACAAAATGTCTGTTTAAATGGGAAAATTTAGCAGTCAAGTTAGTTTGCTTCTTCGAAGCTGAATTTTGACACTACGAAAGTGTACATTTGCAAAATGATTTCAAATGTCCTTATGGTCTGTCATTGTTTATGGAGGGCATTGCAACTTTGGATGTGGGTGGAAGTTCTCAGGGAGAAGTTTCTCCAATACTCTGGAGATTTCCTTATATCTCAACTAAGGACCAAAGAAAGGAAGGGAGAAACAAGAACAGTTGCAGAGAACAATACCTGCATGCCTTCCTGTCCAGATATTCCAATTCCAATATCAGCAGCTTGAATCATGCTTACATCATTTGCTCCATCACCTGAAAGAAGAGAGGTCTTGAGGTGTCTTTATTTTTGGTCCAACTGCTCAGTGACAATGAGGTAGCTCTGAAGTGTCCCCAGTTATGTACAATTGAATCCTTTTAACATTACTCTAGTTCTATAGAAAGTCATTGCTATAGTACTTAGCTTGAGAGATGTCTTTTCTTCTTTGGACAATAAGTCCTACCATTTTCTTTACCATTCAACAAATATAGGAGTTACTAAGTGTCTTTTTTTCTAGGCACAGTGTTAGGTATTGGGGATATAATGGTAATCAAGAGACTTGGGCAGTTTTCAAAAAAATGCCTTCACAAATGTTACAATGAACTTTACTGATGAGCAAATGGAGAATTTCAGCAACTTAGAGACTTGGCAAGGGTAATTCCACTAGAGAAAGGACCCAGGAGAAATGGAACTCAGATCTTTCAGATTCCAGGGCCAACACACTTCCCTCAGTCAGACTTGAAATACTGACCATATCAAGACAATTGGACAGTTTGGAGAGTGAAATCATCAGAAATTGTCAATGGTTTCCAAGGAGAGGGATGATATTGTTTTGTTTCTCAGTGTAGAAAAATGAGATTGATTCATGTTTTTGAAATATATTTAGTCACACTGGGTTTCCATTCAATGAACTGAGTTGTTTCAGGAAACTGGAGGTAAGGCATAGACACACACACACACACACACACACACACACACACACACACACACACACAGTCTCCTTCTATACTAAGACTGTTCAAGATCTTTCCATGATGAAGGAAATGTTCTATATCTGCACTGTCCAATATAGAAACCAGTAGCCACATGTGTCTATGGAAATTTTGCTGGTGAAATTCGATTTAAATTTAAGTAGCCACAGATAGCTCTATACAGTGAGGCCTTCCCCAGAAGCCGAACTCCCC
This sequence comes from Nomascus leucogenys, assembly GCF_006542625.1. Taxonomy (NCBI): domain Eukaryota; kingdom Metazoa; phylum Chordata; class Mammalia; order Primates; family Hylobatidae; genus Nomascus; species Nomascus leucogenys. Next base: position 18,110,225 of record NC_044382.1, on the reverse strand, counting down.
CCAGTGCTTTTTCTGTAAAGGGTCAGGTGGTAAATATTTTAGGCTTTGTGAGCCAAGAAGCAAAATTAAACAGTTATTCTTGCTGAAAGACTATTAATCCTTCATAAATTTTACATTGAAAAATAGAAAAATAATTCTTAGTATCCATACAAAAACATGCCATGGGTTGGATTCAGCCTGCAGGCCATAGTTTGCCAACCCTTGTTGTAGACTATGCTGCCTTCATTCTTTTCCTGGCCCTACCTGTTTTCTAGTGGTTTCTCAGAATAAGCCACAATTAAATTTATATTATTATGATATAGAACATAAAATGGGAGGGAGAGAATAATTCTTCTAGTTATCTGATGACATATTTATTGGTCTTAAAAGTTTTGTCATAAGTAGCCTTTATTCTAAAATATTTTTTTGATTGCATAGCAATGCATAATTTTAATCTTTCCCATGGCAAGACAAATCCAACCTTTAACCTCTTCTGTTAGTGAATCAGGAGAAGTAGAGGTGTGAAACCATGCTATTTCTCGTCACACTGGTTTTGTTTCTGGTGCTATGGGAGTGAAGCCAATATCTGACCTCAGAGAAAATCATTCTTGGGCTATTGCCTTGTGGGTGTCTGAATTTCTGAAGAGGACAATTCCAGGCATAAAAGTAGGATGTCGTTGCTAAATTTGTTCTCTGCTTTCTTTCTGCCCCACTCTTGTTATTCTCTACTGTTCTTACCTGAAAACCAGGAACAAAACCATCATGTTTAATAGGGTTTCTATTTGAAATGTCAGGAAAGAAAATCTTTTCCCATGCCTGTGTAGCAGGAGGAGAGGCTGGCACCATCTGTAAGAATATCTCTAAGAGAAGGCAATATTTACTATGTGCTTGGTACGTGCTGGGCAGGGGATCCAAAAGTGAATAAAGCTGACATCTATCTACTCCAGGAACTCATGGTATGCTGAAGAGGCCATCACAGAAGGTATGACAGTGCTTTGAGCTATAAGTACTCGGTGCTGTGGGAGCCCCCAGGGGAAAGCAAAGTTAGGTGGGATTGGAAGGAGTGTTTTACAGAGGAAATAACTTGTGCAAAGGCCCAGAAGTGAGACAGGACAAGGCCCATGGAGAATGGTAAACAGTTTCATTTGTTGGAACATGGAAAGCAAATGTTGGAGAAAGAAATGTGGCCACAATAAGAGACGCAGGTGAGGGTAACAGAAGATCACAAAGATTCTTTTAAACCAGGTTTGGTTGTTCCTGAAAGGTGTTAAATAAGTGCAGTTTTCATTTCTCTGTCCCAACATGATTAAAGTTTAGCCCCCTCTGAAAAATTCTTTATCAACCAATGCTAGCATCTATTGGTGATACGCTTTGTGCTGGCCTCTTATTTAGAAATAAACACACAAATTAAACATGAGACAGTACCAATCTTTAAAATCTCCCCACCAGCCATCAACACTCAGAATATCAAATCCCTAAACACCTGAAGTTGTGGCATGCATAAAGTATTAAAGGGAAAATGATCTGTATCCCAGAATTAAGATGGTCTGAGTATCATTAATGGCAACATTCTTGAGCTACCTGGATGCACTGAATTCAAGGCCCCTCTTGGTTTTGACCTCCATCTAAATCCTGATTTATCTTTAGCTGTCTTGCTAGTCCCAAGAACTTTGATGCACTGTCCCACTTCATCTCGTAGTTGCTGCATCTTGATTGTCATTTTGAACTCTCTCCCTCTAAGACAATGACTCACAGCCTAAGCATTCTGACTTTGAGACCTGACCTCCCACATCTGGTCCAGCCTTCCATCAGATCATCCCTGCCAAGGTGCCACCCGCATCTCAGTATGATGGGTACCTATGGAAAGGGTCATGACGTGCAACTTGTCTCGCACCAGCTTGACTATCATGCTCTTCTGGAGTGGCGTGGAGCGGCAGCACAGGACGGACCGACAATACTGGGTCAATTCCAGAAACTTCTTCTCTAGCTTTCCCTGGAAGATGGCATTCAATGTCTTCCCGTCGATGACCAATCCAGCTTCTGGAACCACAGCTTCTGAGGTGATGGATGGTGTCTTGGAAGGTAAGTGGAACCCAAAGAGCTTGCGGTCTGGCTTCTGTAGTTCATGAAATTGCTTTAGCTCTTCCAATGCACAATTGAGGATGGATTCACAGGTCTCCTATAAAGAAGCATAATAATACAGTATTTGTAGCAACCTTGGAAATGCATGTTAACAATTTCACTTTATTCTTTAGTAAGATAGTCATAAAACTCCACTACCATAGAGATTATTTACAAGCTATTCTCCAATTTTTACATTTCTCTGCAATATTTGACATAACATCAAAGGAATATTAATTTGGAACCAAATTAACAGCCAAAATAGAAGACACTGCTTGTGAATGGGAGTGAAAATAGCTCAGCAAGATGGAGATAGATACAAGAATGGCATAAGATAATAAATAATACTAATATAATGGTAAATAATGACAATATGTCATGCTGGTATGGTGCTTTCTATTTCTCACAGGTCATTTAAGTTCCCCTTTGTTCCTCAGAACATTCCTGTGTGGTAGATAGGGTGTGTATTCCCGAGCTTAGAGATGAGGAGATTGAAATGAGATCTTTAGTAACTCACCCAAGATCATCCAAACTTAGTAGTGGAGTCAGAATCATTACTACTTGAACTGTGGCTTCCTAATTGAAAAAAATACATTGTACCTGTGTTTATCAATTGTTGTATTCCATGAAGGGTGCTAAGAACTGTGGCATGAAGCATTGATCACATTGGTTTGAACAGACTATGGTTATGAAAGTCTTATTGATGGAAATAAACTTATTAATTTTTTTTCTGGTGTTTGCCTTGAAATATAGTGAGAAAGTATTTCCTTTTTCAATTTTTTCTTCCATTACATCAAAGATGGTCATATTTTGATTCAAATTTATTCTTGATATCAACTTCTCTGAACGTCACTTTTTAATAAAGTCATGGCAGAAAACAGCATTATTTTTATTATACTTTAAGTTCTAGGGTACATGTGCACAACGTGCAGGTTTGTTACATATCTATACATGTGCCATGTTGGTTTGCTTCACCCATTAACTCGTAATTTACATCAGGTATTTCTCCTAATGCTATCCCTCCTCCATCCCCCAACCCCACCACAGGCCCCGGTGTCTGATGTTCCCTGCCCTGTGTCCAAGTGTTTTCATTGTTCACCCCACCTATGAGTGAGAACATGCGGTGTTTGGTTTTCTGTCCTTGTGATAGTTTGCTCAGAATGATAGTTTCCAGCTTCATCCATGTCCCTACAAAGGACATGAACTCATCCTTTTTTATGGCTGCATAGTATTCCATAGTGTGTATGTGGCACATTCGCTTAATCCAGTCTATCATTGATGGACATTTGGGTTGGTTCCAAGTCTCTGCTATTGTGAATAGTGCCACAATAAACATATGTATGCATGTGTCTTTATAGTCGCACGATTTATAATGCTTTTGGGTATATACCCAGTAATGGGATGGCTGAGTCAAATGGTGTTTCTAGTTCTAGATCCTTGAGGAATTGCCACACTGTCTTCCACAATGGTTGAACTAGTTTATATTCCCACCAATAGTGTAAAAGCATTCCAAATTCTCCACATCCTCTCTAGCACCTGTTGTTTCCTGACTTTTTAATGATCTCCATTCTAGCTGGTGTAAGATGGTATCTCATTGTGGTTTTGATTTGCATTTCTCTGATGGCCAGTGATGATGAGCATTTTTGCATGTGTCTGTTGGCTGCATAAATGTCTTCTTGTGAGACGTGTCTGTTCATATCCTTTGCCCACTTTTTGGTGGGGTTGATTTTTTTCTTGTAAATTTCTTTAAGTTCTTTGTAGATGCTGGATACTAGCCCTTTGTCAGATGGGTAGATTGCAAAAATTTTCTCCCATTCTGTAGGTTGCCTGTTCACTCTGATGGCAGTTTCTTTTGCTGTTCAGGAGCTCTTTAATTTAATTAGATCCTATTTGTCAATTTTGGCTTTTGTTGCCTTTGCCTTTGGTGTTTTAGTCATGAAGTCTTTGCCCATGCCTTTGTTCTGAATGGCATTGCCTAGGTTTTCTTTTAGGGTTTTTATGGTTTTAGGTCTAACATTTAAATCTTTAATTCATCTTGAATTAATTTTATCAATTTTAGTAGCATTGTTTTCTTCACATAGGTCTTCATTTTACAGTGTTTCTTCATCCATGGCAAGGGATGATGATTTTACATTTATTGAAGTGCTAAAAGTTTCTTCTAAAAATAATATTCAAAGTGAATCAAATTATTAAGTAAAGAAACAGTACAAGTCATATACAGATTTTGGAAAAAATTGTGAAAGCAGTTCTGAAGGGCCAGGGTTGGGGAACATTAATCTAGAGATTTCTGTCTGGGGGAAAATATCTGCCATAACTTTTTTTTTTTTTTTTTTTTTTTTGAGGCAGAGTCTCACTCTGTCACCCAGGCTGGAGTGCAGTGGCATAATCTCGGCTCACTGCAACCTCTGCCTCCTGGGTTCAAGTGATTTTTGTGCCTCAGCCTCCCAAGTAACTGGGATTACCAGCATGCGCCACCATACCTGGCTAATTTTTATATTTTTAGTAAAGACAGGGTTTCACTATTTTGGCCAGGCTGGTCTTGAACTCCTGACCTCAAGTGATCCACCTGCCTTGGCCTCCAAAGTGCTGGGATTACAGGTGTGAGTCACTGCACCCTGCCCTGGCATAATTTATTTTGGAAAGAATAAAGACATAGTTTATTATTCCTGTGTCTACCTTTTAAGATGCTAAATTGAGTGTTGCAGGCACTAGAATATGCATCGAGACCAGAGGGGCCACAGGAAGCAGTTCTAGGAATGTATGCTTATACCAGAGGCACTTATCTGGAAAGAGATTAAAGTAGTCCTTTGGAAGCTGGGACTGGCACCAATTATATAAATTCCTCCAATATATGACTAAAGCAAGTCATTGGAGACATAAGCTTTAAAATTAAATCATCTCTGAATTTACTTATTTCCAGCTTTTAAAGTAGCACAATAATTACCACTCACTGAACATTTAGCATACCTCCTATACTGTGGTAGGAAGCCCCTAATATGGTGGTTCCCAGTGATCTCCACTTCCTGGTATTCATGCCCTTGTGTAATCTCCTTTTATTGACTGTGGTCTAGACCTAGAGACTCCTTTCTAATAAAGGGAATTCTGCAAAAAGTGATGGGATGTCACCTCCCATAATAGGTTATAAAAAGACAGTGGCTTCCAATTTGGTGCTCTTTCTCACTTTCTCTTGGATGATTAGCCCTGAGGAAACCCAGCTGCCATGTTGTATAGCAGCCCTGTGGAGAGGCCCACAGAGTGAGAAACTGAGGCCTGCTAACAGTCATGTAGGTGAACTTGGAAGCAGAACTCCTTCCCATGCCCAAACCACCCACCTGTTGAGCCTTCAGATGAGCCCACAGCCCTGACCAACAGCTTGAGTGCAACCTCAAGAGAGACCTTGAGCTAGGAGTGCCCAGGTAAGATGCTCCTGAACTCATAATCCACAGAAACCATAAGATAATAAATGTCTGTTGTTTTAGCTCCTGAGGTTTGGAGTAATTTGTTATGTAGCAATAGATAATTAACATAGGTACTGTACTAAGTAGGTAGTTTCCTTCTGTGATCTTATTTAATCCTACCAGTAATCTGTGAAGTTAATATTTTTTATCTGTTTTATAGATGAAGAGAATAGAAGTTCAAGAATGGTGTTTGAGCCATATTAAAACTTCAATATAGGTTGTTAATTATTAACAATATTGCAATAGCAATAATAGTGGTTTTAGTATTAGTTCCTATCTAATACTTTAGTTCCTTTTAAGATTCCCTGACTGATGAACACTTCAGCGATTAGTTAGTAATTCTCTCATCTTTGGGATAAGAATTCTGAGGTCTAGGTAGATCCTATAACATGATTATTGCTTTAATACACCTAGCAAAGAGATAATAATCCTAAATCAATTTATAGTGAATTAGGCAAATTAAAAACCTTGGAGGAAATATCCATGGGATATGTAACTACATTAAACCAAGGTTTAAATAAGTCTAAGACTTAGAATGTATTTCCCCACTTTCTGGCTTAACATATTATTTTTCATCCCAAGTAAAGAGATGAAAAGACTAATCTTACAGGTTTAGTGAGCCCAAGGGTGTAGGCATGGCTGAGGATTCAGGCACTATCCTGGAGGATACTGGACAGAAAGAATCATCACTGACTGAATTAAAGGTGGAGTATGGCTGACTGTTCCTTAGGAGCTTTGGCTGTTTAACCAATGAGCAGGAGTGCATGGCATTTAGCAGAACACAGGGAAGCCCACTCAATCTCCCTCTGGCTGGCTGCCTCACTGGTTTGCAGATGTTCTCCTTCTAGAATTACCTGGAGTGAAAGAATCATTGCAAATCGAATTTCCATTACAAGCAGGACAGGCAGGCATGGGGATCAAGCATTCAAGCAAGCTGAAAATTACTTTCCTTCCTAAGCATAATATTAAAGCCTAAGTTTTCCCTGAGCTTATTTTCATTTTGAAAATTCATTAAGGTTTAATCTAATAATCTGTGCACCTGACAGGAAAGTAAAAGATTTTTCCAATTCATCTAAAGTTCCTCTGGCATTTTTCATAATCTACACTAGTTTTATTTTTTAAAAAGAGGTGTATATTGTTGCTTCATGGAATAAAAATGAAATATAAACCTCCCCAACATTCTACTGTAGTCTACATCAGCCTCAGGCAAAACTTAGAGTCCGGTGTCCTCCCTCCCTCCATCTTCTTCCCTTTTCTCCATGGTATGGCCTAGGTGTAGGTGCCCTATGGGCCCTACAGCCCACACCCCTGCAGCAGAGTGCTCTTCTGATTAATATCCTCCATGGAATCCAATCCCTGCTTCCTTCTGATAGGAGCACACATCTCAGTGCCCACTTCCCATCTTCATCAGCCAAGAAGATGTGGTGGAACTTTACCTTCTGCAATTTGAATTGTGAAAACAGATACTTCCCCCTAAAATCAAAATGGTGTTATAGCTTTGAATATGCCTCTTCAGCTTTCCCAATCTTCTCTCCAAATCTCACTGCCACCCATAATCTATTCCAGTTGAAAAGTGCTGTTTTTAGAACTTTGCTTCATTCTTTCTCTTTCTTATCCCATAAAAACATATTGGCTTCATGCATTATTCCTTTCAGGTTTTTACTCTGTGGCAGACCAGCTTGACATATAAATTGACGCTGAAAATTTAAGCTCTGAATAATTTCAAGTTAATTGGGGCTGTTTCAATGGATAAGTTAGTCTTAAATAGTAAGAAACTGACAGTTGAGTTTCCATGAGCAAACAGTGTGGTAGAATGTAAATAGCACTAGCTCAGTTCTAGACTTAGTTCTACCTATCAGAAACCAGCAGGGTAAACCTGAGCAAGTGACTTAGCCCCAGTAGTCTTCAGTTTCCTTATCTGTGGGGAAATGGGGAGACTGGACCAATAGTAGAATTTGGGAGAGGTAAAACTTTCTAACAAGCAGTGCCAGAAGTAATATAAAAGAGACCAGCTAGCCATGTGTGGGGATGAGATAAAGGATATTGGGCTGGATGACTTCCAGGGTCCTCTAGACTCCAAGATTCAGTGATCTGTTGGGGGTTGGGTGCTTCCCTGGTGTACCGAAATCCCACCTAGAAGCCTGTGTCCTCTTGGTCAAGGGGTTGCTCTACACTTTGATATCTGCAGATATCAATGCAGAGAATCACCTCACCTGATTCTCTGTATTGATGGTATAAACAGTGTCGGTCTGATTTAACAGTCTGCAGGAATGGGCAATGTTGACCGCTGTCTCCTGCTTATCTCCGGTCAAGACCCAGAGCTGGATCCCAGCCTCCCGCAGAGTGGCAATCGTATCTGGAACTCCTTCCTGAAGCCGGTCTTCGATCCCAGTGGCTCCTGGATTGACGAAAAACAACAGAGTTCACATTTATCTTAAAAGAGTAGTTGCTTAATTCCCCCAGAGCCATGTGAAACTAGGCAATGTTTATTGGATAGCATCACTGTGCTAGGCTGTGCACCCAGGATATAACAGTGAACTAGATGGAGCTGGTCTCTACCTCTGAGTTCAATGGTCATTGAATAAGAATTTATAAGTGAGCTATATAATGAGAGAAAGTCAGGCTACCATGCGAATATACACCAGGAGACCTGAACTTCACCTGGAAAATCAGGGGGGGCTTTGCTGAGGAAGTGCTACTTAAACTGAGACCTGGGAGATAATGCAAAGAGGTGGCAGAGGAGTAAAATTCCAGGTAGAGGGATCAGCATGTGTGAAGCCCCAGAGGTTACAGTAGAGGAAGATCAGAAATGGAGGCAGAGCAAGGTGAGAGATGAGGCCAGAAAAGGAGCTTAGGGGTGCTGAATTGTGCAGAGCCTTGTCAGGGCCTCAAAGGATTTGCAATTTATTTGTTAGTAGCGAAAGCTATTCAAGGGTGTTATGCTGGGGAGTGATAGAATCAGTTTTGACTTTTAAGAATATCATTCTAGAGAATAGGCTGGAGACTGGAAAAGCAGGATGAGATTCAGAGCTAAAAGCTACTTAGGAGGCCAGGCAGGACTGCAGAGGAGAGGCAACAGTAACCTGGACTGGCCTAGCAGCAATAGGAATAGAAGTGGAAAGACTGAAATCTTTGCCCTGTAACTGATCAAAGCAGAATTAATAGGGACTCACATTTTTGATAATATTCTTGGAGGGAATTAAACAGGCAGATTCCATATTTTTGAAGGATCTCAAGCTTTGCACCAGCCCTGATGAATAGATATCCAAATATTGAATAGTTGCTAAGTGATTAAGCAAAAATAAATCTGCTTTTCAATTGAGATTCATTTCAGATCACAGACTAATGGCTACCCATTTCACTCTGGGCAGGAGCACGGCATTTTGTTTCTTTTAATAATCCAGAGTGACAATAGGTTGGCAAAGCGGTTACGTTGGATGCATATTGAAAAGATTATTTCATATTTTGAGACAGCATGAAGGCATTACAGCTTTTTAGTGGTGTGCCAATTTCTCGGTGGCAAGTGGAATTCTCTTCTCAGCCCAGACCTCTCCAGGCCATCTTGAGGGGAGACAAAGAACCCCACTATCCTGAAATGTGCCTGTTTTGCATCTGAAGGCCATATGCACAGGTAAACAACCCCATAAAAAGTGATGGCTTGAGCCTCATCTTCCCCTACAAGCGTTAGTCTGGAAGGTGAGAGGAAGCTCACTTATTACAGTGAGGTGGACTGAAGGAGAGAGGAGGAAAAACACATTTGTGTGAAAGAGAAAAGGAAACAGCAAGGTTGTGACAGCCTTTCCCAGCTAGGGGAAGCCAACAGGTTCTGCCAAGTGTGTTCTCTTCACCCAGAAGAACCGGAGGAACACCTCTCACAGACTGAGCCTAGAGTGCTGTCATGAAACAAAAGAAACCTCTGGGAAGGGAGAAAGGGATCAGGTGCCTGAATGGGGTGACTTTCTAGTGGTATCATCTGGCAGATAGAGTTGTCTGGCCCAGCCATCCTCTGGTTCTTGTTCAAGTGAGTTCTTGTGTTCAGCTTTAAAGGGGACCTTATGAGGCAGCAAGCAGAGGCCTCTGCAGCCGAGACATAGGAAACCAAAGGCTGAAGGATGTGGGGAGTTAATGCATGCCCCAACCCCATTCCCCCTCCTCGGCTTGTCAGCCATCCTACTTGCCAGCATCACCACTTTACAGTGACCTTGGGTCTTTCCCCTTGGAACTCCTATTTGGCTGGGCAGCTGGAGGCATGTGACTCATCCAGAGGAGAAGCCAAGTCTCAGAGGAGTGTGTCTCTGTCTAGAACTTGGTCCGCATCCCCAGGTCAACATTGTCCACCAAGAATAAAGAAGGCTTTTTGCCATGCGGCCAGTGCATGCTGTTTGGGTTTGCTTACCCAGGTTTTGCTCCTGAGGTGCGAGGACATTAATCCTGTTGAATAAAGCTACCCCCTTGCTTCTTGGCAATGCTTTTCCTCCAACAGAAGCATAGCCTGTCTCTTAATCAGTCTCTGTGCTTCTCTTCTCTCTCTCAGCACAGCAATCTAACTTCCATGCTGCAGTAATCAGTTTTTGTAAAGCACAGATCTGTCCCTGCTTTTACCCTCTGCCCTCTCCAAACTTTTAGCAGCTGATTGACGTGACCCTTCACAATCTGGGTCCTACTGACCTTTCCTGCCTTCCATCATTTCCCCTGACTCTGTTTCCCACCAGCCCGGAACCTCCAGGCCTTCAATTGGGTCCTCGCCCTCTGCCTAACCAGCTTCTCCTTTTGCTTTCAGTTCATTGCCTTCCTAGACCCTCCCTCACCCCTGTGCTAGGCTGGCATCTCCTCCTTTTTGTGCTTCCATCCCACCAGGCCCATCTGCTAGCCCAGCTCTCACCACAGTCTGTTGAAATTGCTTGCTCAATCATCTAGTATCCTCACTAGACTCCAAGCTCTGGGAGGGCAGACTTTTTGGCTCTTGTCCCTTGTTGCAGCCCCAAAGCCTAGCATGTCACTTGGCACATAGTAGATGCTTAGCAAACATTTGAATGAAGGGAAGAGTGTGCTATTGGAAAAGCCGCCAAACTCAGAGGCTTCTTCCAGCGGGGAATGTAGGAATGCTCCCAGAGCATCTTCAGGAAGCTGTGTGTGGTGTCTGGGTTGGGTATTGGCATGGCCCATTTGTGCCAAATACCTGGAAGGGAACCCCAGGGAAGGCTGCTAATGGAGACATATTAGTAGTGTCAGAATTGGGGCCAAGAGCTCCCTTCTCAACTGGCTGCATTCCTTTTTTCCTATAATGATGACTTATTTTTAGCTACCAAGTAAGGTGAGTTGATTCTCCAGATGCTGTGCAGTTTCCATGAGAAGCTCATCTCGGTTGTCGAGGGATGCCTCAGCCTCACGCCGGAAACTGGCCCATCTCCGGAAGTCCTCTTCACTTACAACCTACAGGATGGGAAAAGGCTCCTTAACAATCTTGGGTGGACCAACAAGATAATTTCCTCTCTCTTCCCACCTGCTGGGCTTCCTATTGGCCTGTTTGAAGTTCCCTACATAATTAGATGGGGCTTTCTTCTCAATGATTTTTTTTAAAAATATGTAAATTAATGAAGATTTATCCTTGTGTTCCATTATCCCTAAAAATCTGTTGTGCTCAGATCACTGGAGATGATCTGGACAGACAAGGTCCCTGCATGCCTGGGCTTATATGCTGATGGAAGGTGAGTGACATTATCCAAATAAATAATTATTTCAGGGAATGCTAGGTAGAAAATGAGTGATATGAGAAAGTGTGATGGGATAGAAGAATAACTGAATAGGGGGCTGCCTTCTTTTGGAAGTTTAGGTTTCCTTGACAAAATGACCTGCAAGCTGAGATCCAATGACAGAGGGTCAATCATGGGCAAGAGCAAGAGTTAAGGCTGTGGAACGGCAATGAACTTGGCCTTCCTTCTGTTCCTTGAATGAAAGATGGAGAAAGTTCAGAAATGAGGCTGGAAAGAAAGCAGCAGCCTGTGGAGCACTCCACCAGGCATGGTGTCATACACATGGAGTGCCCAGCAGCTGGAATAATCCAGCTAGCGGCCACATCTTCTTCCCTCAGAGTCCCATTTTAGACCCTCCTGTTGACATTACATGTATATGGTGTCTTATAGCAATGAAAAATTATTTTGTTCAAGCATCAAATATTCCTTGAGTCCCTCTGCATGGCACTATAGAGAAAACCAAAGGGACACAAGTAGGTCTTTTGCTTTTGAGGAATGTATAGTCCATTAGGGGAGGCAAAATATGCACAAATAACTTCAATAGAAAATGGTGGTAAGGGTGTAATTCTGATTCAGAGTAGTGGTAAGCATTTGTTGCTGTCCCAGGTGCTGCACATGTGGTTATTTTAATCTCCATGAAAACTGCATGAGGGAGGGCTGATCAGCACCATTTTACAGATAAAACTCAGAAGTGAAGAAATTGCTCAAGGTCACACATCTAAAAGTAGTGAGATTGGGATTAGTATCCAGGTGGTTCTGGCTTTAAAGTGGGCACTCCTGATCTCTAATGCTGCCCTAAGAACCATAAAAGACATGAAAAGCCCTAGGGATTTATGTAAGAGAACCCATGTCTAGCCATCTAGAAATGTATGCCCATCATAGCACCCCATTAGCTTTGCTTTTAGGTGACTCATTTGGTGTCCACACTCTGCAATTCACAGCCCTCACTGCCTGCCTGTCTGCCTGCCTTGCAGAAGCTGCAAAGTCAAAGATCTTGCAAAGCATGAGTTAGGTAATCTACAAAACTATGGCTGGGCTGAGTGCAATGTGATAGGGAATGGTAGGGACTGTGGCCAACCACAGAACACAGCGGAACATATCCCTCATCACAGGAATCAACTTCTTCCCGGTTGTAGCTGATTGCTTCCATTCCAGAATGAAAACACAGTGGGCCAGATCCTCAACATTTTTAAAAGAAACCAGAAATCTAGATTTTTATGTGACCATATAAAAGCTCCCCAAATTTAAAGGAAAATAATGCATATCTAAAAAATATAATTGGAATTCAAAATTATAACTGAAAAAATGTCATGAGTTGTGTGTTACCCATTACACACATAATGAAAAGCAGGGCATGGCAAAGCCACACTGCTATGGGACCTAGCTCTTCAGATTTTGGCTTCAACAAAATTGTCAGTGTCTTGGGTTTTTGTGGCAAGTCAGAACAGCTAATCTTGAAAATGTTAAAACAACCACCTCTAAGGGTCTTTTATAAAGAAAAAGAAGCAGGGTCAAGGCCATTCAGCTATTTAATGATATTCAAAGCATGCTTGGAGGAATTTGTTCTTACCTTCTTGGCAATGCATAGTGTGCGCAGGCCATCTCTTGCATACAAGTCTAGATGCTTTTGGGTCCGGGCTCGGATTTTTCTCAGCTGCTTTTCCATATTAATGTCAGGCACTGTCAAATAGCCATTGTCCCCCATGAGGCCACATACAAATGCTCAGGGATCCCCATCCCCAATACCCTAGAATCTCCTGTAGTAGACTACAAATTCTTTAGAGAAGGAATCCCTTACAGCCCACCTTAGAAACCTGAAGGAGCTCTCCTGACTGTCAGGTTGCCCTGGAAGATAATGCAGGGAGTCCTTAAGTTGTCTGCTCTCTACATCTTTTCATCAAAAGCCTGGCTGAATAAAGTGCTATGTAAGGAAGGTAGGTGGTCTAAGGTACTGTTCCCCAACAGCTGTTTACATGAGAACCGCCTGGGAATTTAATAATTGAGATTCTCAGGTCCAGTTAAAGCCCAACTGAATCAGGGGACTAGAAGTTTGAATCTTCATTGTTACCTAAGGTGTTTTTAGTTTATCCCTGGATGGCCAACTGACTTTGGAAACTGTTCTCTAAGTCTATTTATCATCTTCTCTGTCTTCTACTTGCGGTCTTATGTCAAGTTAGGTCCCAAGACATCTACAAGCCTGGATCTCATTAGTTAAGTTCCTCACCTCATTTGTTTTGCTGAGCTAGGCCTTCTCTCAATGCAAGAAATACGTTTAGAGAAAACATTCTTTTATGCATTTCCTATGAATGTAATGTGAAAAGTATGTGTGTTGCTCAAAGTCCCCTTTGAAAGTTGTACGTAAGTTTCTGTCAGAGGTAATTTGTCTTTTTCTCTTGAAATTCCAGTTCCTTTATCTAATTCTATAATAAGAATTTTTCAGCCAAGGTTGGCTGGTGTGGTGTGGGATTGATGCCATTACCACTTCCTGTATCTGAACTGCCACAGACATCATTTATCAGTCGCTTGTAAAACTGAGCTAAGCTTCAGAATCATTTTTTGCCAGGGCTGGATTGAGATTTTTAAAGGTCCTAAGATTGAACAGAATTTGTATACCTCACTCATCCTTGTATATAATACAAAATTAAAAATATAATTCTTAACAGAAAAGTATAACGAAGTCCAACAAAACTGATTTTTCCATGCTACTACTCCAAGGCTGTTTTTATATAATATAAAACTTGTTTCAAAGATTATTTTCTCATTTTTCAGATGTTGTTGCTGCCTTAAGCATAGTCTTCATTTGTGCATCTCCTGATTCGGCACTATTTACAATATTTTATTTTTAAAGCCACCAGCTCCTGGGATTAAACCTGTTTGTCTTTTACTTGTAAGCCTTGGAGTTTACCTTCTTGCTTAGGCTGCCAGGAACCTCAGCATCAAATTGAACATTTAAACACCATAAATATTATTAAACCTGAGGTTATTTCCTCCCTCCTTTCAAAGTTTTACTTCTCAATTCTTATAGTAACATTGTGTGTGTGTCTTCTATTGAAAGCATCTCTAATCCATTTTGCAATCAGGTGAGGAGCAAATAAAGAGACATCTCCAGGGCAGCTTGGATGACTGGCTGCTGAGGGATAGAGTGCCGTGGGTCCCTTGACTCAGAAGTACTGAATTCACTTGTCTGCCGAGTCTGGGGATAAAGAGAACTAATTAGTTCCCTTCCCATTCTACACACTAATCAATCCCCATAAACCTCTTGGCCCTGATCCATGGCTGATAATGCAGGAGGCACAGGGCTGCCTGGGCAATTCTGAAGCTTGGCTGGAATCTACTAACCTGGGAGAATCATAGCCCCATAACTGTCTTCTCCTTGTTAGCAATCAGGCAGCGGCTGCACACTAATTCATGCTGTTCCAAAATTGGACACTGATATGTAGGGACTTTGGAACATTTTTCTGGCTCAGTGAGAGTTTATGAAAATCATCTGGGGGAGGCTGGGGAAAAGAATAATAAAGAGGAACACCTGAGGCTTCCCAGAGTACACCAAGCCCTGTGCAGAATTCTGGCAGCATGAAGCAAGCTCTGACCTGGAATTCAGGATACCAGGGTCTGGGATTTAACATTAGTTAACCATGTTGCCTCTTGTAAGTCACTTTTCTTTCTGAGTTGAGTTTGCTTTTCTCCAAAATGAAGAGTTAGGACCACAATGTGTTCCATGGTAAGATAATGGATGCTCTAGTGCAAAAGACTGTGTGGATAATCCATATTTAAATAAGTTTAGAAAACTGGGATGAAGTTAAAGATGTTTATCTGCTACAAGACTGTACAGTCTTTAAATATGCTAATGGACACTGTGATTCCCTTGGTCCAGGAGCTGTAAAATGCAGCATGTTTTAAGGATATTTGAGGAAAGCCTCTTGTAGGTCTGTATTCCAGTTGGGACCTGCTGTACCAGGTGACACTACAACTTGAGCTTCTTACTACCATTCCACGCTGCTGCTTAAACTATAGAACTCTCTCTGTGCCTGGAACCCTGGTAAGGCAGGACTCACCGCAGGCTGGGTCTTCCAGCAGGTCCATGATGACCGAGTCAGTGCCCTTGGTGTAGACGACAATCTCGCCAGTCAGTGGGTGCCTCACAACCACAGACATTCTCTTCCTGACAGAGTCAAAGCCCAGGGTGCAGAGGAGGCTGAAGGTGAGGCAGGTGCCCTGGGGCAGGCGCACAGTCACCTGCTCAGGTGTCCGGGACACTAGTGTGAAGCTGTAGGCATGGGCAGCGTGCACCAGGGCGGCCTCATCAGGGCTCTCAGCCTCGTAACAGAACTCAGGCCTGGCCAGGTCTGGAGCTGGGGCCTCCAATGCCTCCTCCAAGGAAGTGCCTGACCCAGACTCCAGGATGTCACCCTGGTCCCACATGCTGCTCCTGTAGCCACCGTCATCGGTGGAGTCACCTCCACTGCACACAGACGCATCATCTCTCTCATCCGAGTCCATGGTGGCCAGGTTGGCCCCTAAGCTCTCTCCCAGGTCTGTGTCAGAGGGTGCAGTGGATGAGAATGACTGGCTGAGGCTCGATAGCTTCAACTTCTGGAAGAGCTGCTGAATCTTCTCCAGGGACATCCCCAGAGCCTTGCTTGAGGGTTTGATGGTGACCTTGTGGCCAAAGGAGGAAAATAGAATATTACTCTCAATGTTGGAAATAATACCAAGTTGTCTTATGCAGAATATGAAGGTACTTTTGCAATATGTGAAGCCAGATGTTTTCCTCCAGCCCTGAGATTCTAAGCATTGACAATGGTCATTTTCCACTATCTTTTGATCATCCCACTCTGAGCATGGAAAAAGGAAGGAAAAGGAGATGAGAATCAGAAACTCATAGTAAGGGTTCACATTTCCTGAACTCTCACCATAAATGCTTCTGCTTTGAGTGTGGTATCTCATTTCATCCTCCCAATAATTCTGTGGGTTGCTATCATCAACCCAACTTACGGCTGAGGACATTGAGGTACAAAAAGTCTACATAGATTGGCCATGATCACCCAGTGTGTAGTGAGTAGAGTTGGAACTCAAACCCAGGTCTGCTCGACTGCAGAGGCTGGGCTCTTGAGCTACCTGCCAGCTGAAGCTCCCACATTAACTTGAAAATTGGGAGTTGCATACTGTCTTTCCCCAAATGGTACTTCTTCCCCTCTTAAAAATGAGTTAATTTTTAAGATAAAGCTTTCTGCCTCCAAAAACTTCCTGAAGACTTCTGATAACTAGCTGACTTTTCAGTGCTGAAGTGATTTTCAGGGTGGTTTGGAATCTGGGCATAATGAAGGGAGGTTGTGGTTTAGTGCCTGGGTGAAACTTCTTGTCTTGGTTTCATAGTTGCAAGTTGTACCACCTAATTATTCTCTCAGTGACTCACAGGGGTGCTTGGCTAAGAGTCTGTGCAAGATTGAAGGCAAATCCACCTTTAGTAGATTTCAGAGTATAACTTTACATGCATGACCATTCAGCAGCATTTTTTCCATGGGAAGAACATTATACACAGTATTATTTTTAACCCATATATAAAAACAGAGAGCAATATAGCACAATTATTACTAGAAACCATTATGGAATCACATAGATGGTTCTGCCATGTATGAGCCATATGTCCTTCATTACCTTGAGTTTTCTGAGCCACTATTTCTTTGCTTGTTAAATCCAAGGTCCTGCCTCATAGATTTGCTGAGGTGAGAGGATTAAGTGATAATACAGGTAAAGTGCTGGGTATGGAGCCTGGCATAAAGCCAAGTGCTCAGTAATCACTAACTCTTAATGTCTACCTGCAGACACATAGACAAAGTTTGAAAGCTACACAGAAAGCTCATATATATCTTTTTCCATTTTATTTAAAAATGAGGAAACAGACCCAGGGAGGGTAAGAGACCTATTCTAGGTTTCACTGTGGTGAAATGACACTGTTGCTAGGACCCAAATTTCATGTCTCCCTGATCAGAACTTCTCCCCTCGCCCCTACCCTGGCTTCTACTTCTCTACCTCCTTTACCCGCCTTCCCCAGCCATCGCTGGTCCTTACCCTCTGCCTGGGCTCAGTGGTTGTGGATACCATGACAGAGTTGCAGATGGTTAAGGCAAGGAAGAAATCAGCAATGGAGGAGGTGGTGGAGAGGGAAGCCTTGGCAGGTCGGCTGTCTGATAAGGTCTCCAACCACAGGGCAGCATCTCGAACCTTGGTCAGTAGGTTTTTATCTGGAGTTACATCTTTTTCCTGGAAGAGAAAGGCCAGAATGAGAGTCGTTTCTGGGAAGGAAGCCCACTCCAGAAGAATCTTCATATGCCTGGGGAAAGGATGATGCAGCTTCATTGCAGTCTTGCATCCAGCATGTTTTTCTCTCCCACAGGTCTGGCCATTGCCAATTCTTATTTGAGTCCTTCCTGCCTCTCAGTGCCTCATGTCCATCCATGACCAGATGCTGACAGTTCTTCACTCTCAGTGTCTTCCCACCATTTGTGTTGCTTCCAGCCATGCTGAGACCCTCTACCCCTCAATCCTGAATTTCTGCACCAGCCTCTAAACTAATACTGTTGCCTCTCACCTTTTTTTTTTTTTTCTAATCCTTCCTATGTATCACCTGCACGGTCTTTTTAAAACTCCATTTCCTCCTGGCATTCTTGACTTCAAAAAACCTTCAGGAGATATCCATTGTTAGTGTGATCAATTATTTGGCATTTAGATACTTTCACAGTTTGCATTTCACTCTTTTTATTCCCACACTTCTCAACATGGACCCTCAGCTCAGCCTGGTGGTCTGTTTGCTGCCTCTTGGATGTATACTCCTGTATTCCTCTGATCACACTTTGCTTGAAAAATCCTCTTCTACCTACCAAAATCCTACCTAGACTTCAATAACCATAGGAAGTCCCACTTATCTGTGAGATTCTATATAGCTCACAATGAATTCTCTTTCTCCTGAACCACAATAGCAGATTCTTAACTCAGAATGTCCACAGGAGTCAGGCATGTAAAGTGAATGAGGAAGGTGGGCCAATGTAGAGTGGAGGACATTATGGGGTGGTGGGAGCTATGAGACCTAGCAAGTCCTACCGCTATCTAAAGGGTAGCTACTGCTCTGCTGAGTGTAATGCTCCAATACTGGTCTAGTTTGCCAAGTCTCTTGATTTTTCAAGATAAAGCAAAGATAATGCATGCCCTATTTTTTTTTCTTTTCTTCCTATTCTTTTTTTAGAAGAAAATAGAGGAAGGGCTGGATCTGACCCATGGATTTCCAAATTTTCACATCTTTGTAGAAGTTACCACTTGAACCATCCCTTTGGAATTCACTACATATTGACCTATATTTTACTTGTTGGTTTATTTTCTCTTGCTCTGGCTCCTCTATTTTACCCCAGGGATCTGATGCCAGAAAAGCTTCTCTCAGGCAGTGAGATCTTAACCAGAGCAGAGGTGGTGGTGGCAATGGCAGTAGTGGTGTCTGGCTTTGTCTGTTTCCCCGCTGGCATCTTGCTTTGGCCTGTATTTTAAATTCACTTTTCTTATGTCCATGTTTAATCTCTCTAGAGATAAGGTAAGAGCCTCAAAGATAGAGAGGTTGAGTTTTCCATGAGGCTGTATTTCCTAGAGCTCTAACTACAGCTTTTTTGAAGCAGAAGCTCAACAAATGCCAGCTCTCAATGGTTAGATATAACAAAAGCCATTTTGCACAACGCTTTCACATAAGACCATTCCTATCAGTGTTCAGAGTTCACAGCTAAATCACAGTTTAGAAGAGAGTCAATGGCTAAAAATGATAGACTGAGGGAATCTTGATTAATTTGTGCAGGGTGAAGACTGAGGGCCAATGAACTTTACCCAAGTTGAGAGTTAAAAAAAAAAAAAAAAAACCCATGGGAAAAGAGGCCTCAGACTTTTCTGACTACCAAATGCAATGACTCCCCAGAGGTCTGATTCTGTCCTCCCTAGGGCTGCTGGCACAGGAGAGAGCCAGAGGGGGAGGAAACTCAGACATACCCCCAAGAACGGAGCACACACTCTTCAAGAATGCCAGCCTTCATTCTGGGTGCTCTTCAAGAGTCCACAGTCACTCCCCAACTTGTTCATACCATCGTAAGAAGACAACTTCCAGAAAAAAAATCTGCTTATCAGAAGCAAGAGGGCTAATAAAACTGAATCAGACCTGCATTTCCTTCCATTGCCCTGAAAACAATTGTGTGAACCATCCGCACCATGTGGTGTCATTATTTCCAAAAACCTGAGAAGGGCGCGCACACACATTATCCATGCTCTCTGCCTTTGACTCCAGTCTTCCTAGTAGGAGCTCACATTTGTGAAACTCTTCCTACCTTCCCAAGCAATGTCATTTATATAACCTCATCAGATTCTCTCATAGTCCCAAGTTGAGATGAAATGAATCCCGACTTAACTAAAACCCATAGAGACAGGCTGATTTGACCAACGTCGCCTAGTGAGTTAGTGTAAAGCCAGAATCAGAGCTCAGACTCCTGAACTGCTAGTCTAAGGTTTTTCATTTCTGTGGTCACAGTATGTTCTCTTATTAATGTTTCTCTGCAAACTTCTAAAACCAGATTCCAGGGACCATCCAGTGTTTGTCATCAAGTCACCAACACCACTCAAGGAACTCCAAACCTATTTCTCAACAGAGTAATGACAGCTCGTATTCATGTGGTGTTTCTTATGTTCTGGTACATCCATGATCTCGTTATATCCCTGCAGTAACATTATCTATTTAGCACCATCATCCTCCCAATTGTCTCTGTATTTCAGATGAGGAGACTGATGCCCAAGGAAGTTGATTGTCTTGCCCAAGGTTACACAGTAAGTGGGAGGAATTCTTTCAGTTGATTTCAGTTAGTCTGACCCTAGAATTCATAATCTTAACACCTATATCAGGCAAGATCCTGTATGTGAAAGAAGTGGCCTTTGAGACTTGCTACCACCCAGGGTCTTTAGCGTCTGGGCATCTCAAACTCAATAGATGCATTTGTATATCTAATCCTTAAGGCTCAGCAGATAGTTCATGAGAGTAACAAAAGGGATTATGGAAAATTTCCTTTTTTCAGAAAATAGATTTCTTTTTTAGGGGGAGGGTACATAAATGAGGTGCTGTTAAATCTTACCATCACATGTACCCAAAGTTGAACAAACTTGGAGATGTCAAAGCTAAATCCCCTATTTTCCTGATGCCAAAATTGAGTGTCAGAGAGGAGGAAACTGCTTGAGATCACACATTGATTTAGGGTCAGAACTAGGACAGTTTTCACACCACCTGACTCCCATCCTCTTATAAACACACCGCTTTGTTCCAAGCTATGCATTATGTATTTCCAAATGCTGACACAGTTAAAATGTTTCAAGTTATTTAGTCCATATTCATTTACCCACTAGCCTGTAAGTGCTATGAGGGCAGAGACTGTCTCTGATGTATCCCTCGTGCCTGGTGGATTGTAAGCACTCAAAACATTTGTTAACTGACTCCTTTCTAGGATACCACAATAGCTCACCACTGATAACTCCTGCTGTCTGTTCATTAAAACTACTCTTTGATATATTTCCATCCAATCTTGTAGCAATGCATTAAAACAAAAGCCTTCTCTGTAAAAGGCTCTGGCTCATCCTGCAGGTGCCAGAACAGATGTCAGCTAACCTTTATCCAGTCACCACAGACTTGTTGCCACAGGGCAAGGCTCTTCATTGGCTCCTTTTGCTCCAGCTCACTGGTTTCCCATGTGGTCCATTAACATTTAGAAACTTGGCACTTAGAGCACTTAGAAAGAAAGCAGTGTCCTTACCCATTGCTGACCGTTGTCCAGACTATTTCTCGGAAGAAAAGGAAATATACATTTGTGGGGCCACCAGTTTTTTATGTAAGAGCTTTGTGGCAGGCAGACGCTCAACTAGTTGGATTTCTTTCCATTGTAGACCACCTAAAATGCATACAAACCCCCTTTGAGGAAGTTGATTTTTGAGCTCAAATGATATCCTCAAGGGTCCTATTATCATTGGATTACACTTATTGAGAATGCATAGCATAACAAAGTCAGGCACTGGGCTAAGTGCTCTCACATCCATTATCTAATCATCCTAAGAGCACTGATATAGTTAGTATCATTCCACTTTAATTATGAAGCAAGTGAGGCTCATTGAAGTTAAGTAACTTGTCCCAGGTCATAAAATCGCAGATAATGTGCTGGGACTTAAATTCGGTACTGCCTGATGCCAAAGTCTAAACCTTTTAACGCTATGCCAACATTTCTCAAACTTTAACATGTACACATGTCAACTGGGGATCTCATTAATATGCAGATTCGAATTCAGCAGCTCCGAGTGGGGCCTGAGCACTGGCAATTCTGACAAACTTTCACGTGTTCATGCTGCTGCTCCGAGGATCACAGTTTGAGTAGCAAGGCTCTGTGTTACATGGCAACCCTATTGTTTCCATTCCTTTCTGGCTGGGATGTGTTCCCACAATGAAGGCTGGGAAAAGTAGGCCAAACTCTACTCTGCTATTCTTCTTTCAGTTTTAATAATAACTCGCCCAAGTTCAGATGGGTGACTATCACAGGTTGGGTACAGCAGTTTGTTGCTACAGGAATCCAGAGAAGGAAATAAACAGGAACCCTGGTTCCTGAGCTTGGAAGAAAATCCTTCATGGCATAGTTCCTCTTATGTCTCTGTTTCCTCCTCCTCTCCCTGGATTGCACCTTTCATTCCAGCTACTCCGAAGAACTACAATTCTCCATCTTGCTTCTACAGATTGTCTCCTCTCTCAACCTGCACTCCTCACCCACTCCTCACTAGGTGGTCTCCTTATTCCTCTCTTTAATCTTTACTCCTGTCTCAAAATTGAGCCCAGGTGCCAACCTTTCCAGGAAGCTTCCTTGATGCCCCAGTATGATATAGCTGCACCTCTTCTAAGCTCCTATAGCACCTCTGCAACCACACATCCCAGCCCAGAGAGCATCGTCCCGTAGTCACTGGTGCTCCTTTTGCCCCTTCACTGAGCTGTAAGATCCTGAAAGCAGGAGCAATGTTCTATTAGACTTCATGTCCCTAGTCTCTAGGACAGTATATGCCACAGAGTAGATGCTTACTGAATGTTTGTTGACTGACCCAATAAATGAAAGGCTCTTCTAAAGAAATGTAGACACTGGCAGAGGTGGGAAGAAGCAGGCCCTTCTGTTTGTTGTTGGTGAGTGTCTCAACTGGTACAATGTCTTGGGAAGAATCAACCAGAATAAAAAAATGCACATACTGGCCAATTTAGCAATTATGCTCTAAGAATACTGTAGAGAAACTTAAACACATATATAAACAGATGATGGCTCAACCATCCAACAAATTCTAGCAGTCATTTAAAAAAAAAAGATGAGGCAGCTCTCTATTGAATGTCTACCTGTCTGTCTACACATAGGAAATATTCTTTAAAATTCATTAGGTTAAAAAAGCACAGTCCTAAAGAGAGGGAACGGTATGCTTCCACTTGTGAAAGATGTGCTTGTGTATATGCCATACTTGTCTGTTTCTGTACACCTTTGGGAAGGACACACAGAAGCTGCTAATCGTGGTTGCGCCTGAGGTGGTGGGAAGAGAGGAGGGAGGGACACTTTCCACCATCAGCCTTTGGTTCCTTTCAATTACGTAACCTTGTGGGCTAGGACTATTATGGAAACATTTTCCTGGTTGCTGGGGAGCTGGAGGCTAACACTATTTAGGGCAGTGATGGTTTTGTCCTGTCTAAGGCTCTGGCTTTAATGACATTAGGTTTGAATCAAAAACTGGGAAAGTCCAGTGTTAGTAAATGCTCACTTAAAAAGGAACACATGGATTGTTAGGGGAAGCTTTTCCCAAACGGGGCATAAGCCCAAAGAAAAAAACTCAGTGGTGAAGCAAGAAAGGAGTTTTCCAGATCTTGTCAGTTCCTACCTCTCGTGAACAGTGTCACTGAGGCTGGGTCCCCCCACCCCAATTTGAGACATGGGGACAAAGGGAGTACAGATAGGCTTCACTGCTTCCTGCCCTGTGTGATCACATCACTTCCAGAAAGATTCTGTATACTTGGCTAATTAAATCAGGACTCTTATCTAACCTTACAGTGGGAGTGTGTGTATGTGGGCTGTCCCACCGATTTGGAGCAGACTGGGAGTGCTGCATAAATCTCTTCCAAAGAAAGAAAGGCAGACCAAGATTAGTGAAAGGAGGCAGAGGTCCAATGACACCTCCTTCGCTCCTCTCTGTTGCATTCTCTTCGGAAGGGTGGGGTGGCGGGGGTGGGGGATGTCCACAAAGAAAGCAGTGTGGAAGTTTGGAGGAGCCTAACTGGCCCCAACACAAATTTTATGATTAGGAAGATATTCTTTGGTCTGATGGCGCTGAAAAACATTCTGCAAGTGGCATTTTTAAACAAAGACTCTCTGCGGAAATCTTGGCTGCTTACAGACAAGGAGAGAAAAAAAAACCATTTCATTTTCCATCTGCCAGTACTATTAAACATTGGCTTGGGACTCAACTCACCATTTTTATAAGTATATTACCCCCACCTTAAAGCCACAGATTTTATTGCAGGCAATTAGGTGACAATCACTGATGGTTTCTTGGTTTTTTGTAGTAAAAGAAAAAACAGCTTCTGTTGTTGCTGTTTTTGTTGATTCTTATTTTTGGTTTAGAGCAAAGGGCCAAGGAAACCAACAACTGGCTTCTTTAGAAGGTGGCAGAATGCTCCCTGGGGGTTTCAGAGGCAAATTTTGACTGAGTTCACTAAGGGAAGGTAAAGAACTGGTGGTTCCAAGAGATGATCAGAACAGATTGGGTGCCAGATGGGCAGGTGCAGGAAGGCACAGAAGGCAGGTGGAAGGGGACAAGTGCAGAGAGTGGGTGGGGGTGGGCACCGAGACAGCCACCTGGGGCTGCCACAGGAGCCTCTAGGGATGACTTCAAGGATCTGACACCAGCTAGAGGTATTTGATGGGTTAGCACAAGAGTCCTTAAAGGCTGCATACTTCACTCCCTTCAGCAAATGCCTCCCAAGCTGTAGAAAGTGCCAATTTGAGCCAAGTGAAGACTCTTTCCTGGTGGGGTGATGGCCTGCTTATGGAGGGTCCCCATCTTGGCTGCTCCCTAGAATCATCAGAAATTAAAATATAAGTGCTCAGGACTCACCCTAGACCAAATACACCAGGATCTCAGGGGAGAGGGTTCAACAATTGTATTTTATGGAAACTCCCCATTTTCTCTTTATGACATCAGATATGTGAACATTTGTTCAAGGCAGACAGCTTCCCTTTAGAAAGATCATTTAAAACTTCCATTAGGTATCTGTCCAGAACACACGATTTTAAGAATTAAATCCTCAAAATAAACTCATGAGCCAGAACAATTATCTCCATTTTAACAATGGGTAGGTTGAGGCTTCCATTTCAGTAAGCCCACCAAAGTCACAGAGCTAGTACATGGGGTAGCTGAGATGAAAACCTGACACGTTAGACTCCACATGTGCCTAATTCATAGCTGGAAGTTAGCTTGCAGGTCAGCAAAACATTATGTTATTTGATCTTTAGAACAGCCTGGTGAGAATTGTAAGTAAAGTATTTTCAGATGGTGACAGAGACCTAGAAGGAGGTTTAACATGTTGCTTAAGGTTAGCCAGCAAGCCAGTAGCAGAACTAAAACCAGAACCTCCATTTCCTAACTCTTAGCCCAGTGCCCTTCCTCAAAACTACTCAAAAATACAATTGTTCCACTAACCCCAGATTTTTAAGTGACCCGATTACATAAGAGTATACTTAGCTGTTGATAAAAAGAACATATCACCATCTTCCCTTCACTAGGCAACAAGAATTGTAACTTAACTCGTGTCAATTTCCTTATTGCTCCTGAATGAACTTAGTCAGAACTTGCCTTTGGGACTGCCAGCCAGGGCAGGATGATGACATCTGGGATCTGGAGATAGCTCTGGGGTTAGTGTGTCCCTCTCACTGACCATCAGCTAAAAGCCCTGCATTCAAGATTTACTGCCTGGTCCAGGGATGCAGTTTTTTTGGGCTGCTGAGACTTGTCAGACTGAACAAGGGGCAGTGAATTGATGTGACTCAACTGAGATCCACAAAGGAAAGCTTCCTTTTTCTCCCCCTCATTTTCTAGGGGAGACATACTCAGGCACGTGGGATGCCTGTGGTATCTAGAACTGGAAGCTGCCAACGAGACACATAGAATCTGTGCCTAATGAGAATCCACTGAGGTCATTTTACAAATATTTAAGAAGAGAACTAGGCTGGGCGCGGTGGCTCACGCTTGTAATCCCAGCACTTTGGGAGGCCGAGGCGGGTGGATCACGAGGTCAGGAGATCGAGACCATGGTGAAACCCCGTCTCTACTAAAAATACAAAAAATTAGCCGGGCGTGGTGGCGGGCGCCTGTAGTCCCAGCTACCAGGAGAGGCTGAGGCAGGAGAATGGCGTGAACCCGGGAGGCGGAGCTTGCAGTGAGCCTCGGCGCCACTGCACTACAGCCTGGGCGACAGAGCAAGACTCCTCTCAAAAAAAAAAAAAAAAAAAAAAAAAAAAAAAAAAAAAAAAAAAAAAGAACTCGGGAGAGAGCTTACTTTATGGGGGGCAAATTCAGAAGGATGTAGCCATTGCTCACCTTGTACTAAGCAACACCTTGTTTTTATCTCATTTGGGAAAATCAAAAAGGAAAAAAAAAACATGAAAATCTTCCTGAAGACATCTATGGATCATTTCGCTTGTGTATTCATGAAGGTCATATGTCTTAACACACTCTTCTTGTCTTATCCTTGCTAATATTGCATTTCTGTGCATGACAATAACCCGAGAGGGAACTCAACTTTGTCTTCACCCAAAGTAAGATGAGTAATGACCCAGAACACAGGCTCACAGTGTTTCTTCTTTGTCACAGTCAGAAAACACAGTCCTTGGTTATGAATACTAAGTAGCAATATGGAAAATGTTTTTGATATCAAGTTAAAGAAAATCCCAGCATCTACAATTGAGATGTACCATGATTACAAAAAATGTTAAATATATGTAGTTATGTGTGTGTGTATTCATGGGGGAAATAAAAGACTGGGAAAAAATGGGCCAAAAGGATCATTTTTATAATCCGATTTTCTAATAAAGGGATGGTAGTCCTTTAGGTCCCATCTGTTAGTATGTACCTCTTGTTCAAGATTGCTGGGGCTCCCTGTGGCCTCTTGTGCAAGTGCAGAGATTCCAGATGATGTGTTTTTATGTTCCCTGGAGAAAGAGTGTGTGCAAAGGAAAGAGGAATAGGACAGTGGGCAGAAGCCCTGGTCTTGCCTTGACTTCTAAGAATGCTGTGTAATCTCTGGGGAGAAACTTGGTTTTCTTTGCTTGCTACCTGGATGTTTGCTGATGGCTCTCCCAGTGGATCAAATGTGAAAGGACCATATGCAGAAAGCCCCAGACGAAAGCCACAAACAGCAATGCCCATAAGGGCCAAAGGGAGTTAGTTAAGGGAATGAAATGGGCTGGGTAATCTTGACATAGATATTATTTGCTTCATAACTATTTAAAACTTATTTTTCATCACCAAAAAGTATATTCTTCCATTTTTCTTTAAACACATATGCCTTACAGGCTTATCTGTTGTTTTTCTCCCTTATAGAAACATAAGCATAACAAATACTTCTAATTTCTCCTAACTGTATAATTTTAAAAACATGCATAATGAGTATGCAGTTGCCTCCACCTCAGTGACAGGATACATAGAGAAGGTGGGTGGAGGGCTGTGATGAGCTGAAGATGGCATGCCCAGTCTAAGAGTTAGGGACCTCTCAACACAAGCCAATTGTTGCCATGAGGAAATGCTGGCTTAGTGTAGAGAATTTTTATAATTCAATTTTTAAAAGAAGCAAAAAAATCTATATGCTTACATAAAATCTCTGATTTCTAAACATTGAACATTTCTAATGAACAAGAATTGTCTATGCCAACAAAACACATGTGTGGACTATGTACAAAACCAAGAGCACCATTTTGAAAGCTCTTCAGGGTTTGCACAATTTTTTCTTTTTCACATTCCAGAGCACCCTCCCATCTCTTCCCACAGAACACTTACAGTTCAAAGGGGAAAGTCAGAGACTTACTATGGAGCTGCTGAAGGCCACAGGAGGCTGTGAACTTTCGTGGTGCCCCATAGACCTTTGCCGGTAGTGGCCCTGGATGGGCACCCGGGCACTCTGGCTCCTCCTCAGAGGCTGAGCACCTTTTTGGCTTCTCATAGTTGCTGGATCCTGGGCCCATCTAGCCGGGAAGGACAGGCATTGGTATTGGGTCCACTCTTCACCATCTGAGTCCAGCTCCTTTGGGGTCTCCAGTCGCTTAGCTGCAAGAAAGGAGTCCTGTTAGTGTACCAGTTGTAACTTGGCTGGACCATGTTGGGGAAAGCCTAGACTTTGGGGTGGGGTAAGAGCATGGGAAGAGCCTATGCTACTCTGAAAAATTGGCATGTGGGCTACCAAGACTGGAGAAAGAAGGGTAAAACTAAGTCCCACAGATTCAAACTCTAGTGGACTACCTACTAGTTATGTGACTTTGAGCTTTGACATAACCTGTCACTTTATTTCCTCAGAATTTTTTTTTTGTTTTTTAGGTTTCTAACTCATAGGGATGTTTTGAAGATTTAATGATACAATGTGTTAAAATAACTAGCATACTCTAAGTACCTGTAATGTGGCTCTTATTATTATTACAAAGAGACCAGAAGCTCCCATGTAAATGCTCTGCTATCACCATGGCAAAGGGGATAGAGCTGCTTATAATATTCTCTCCACCTTTCTCTTTCTCCATCCCTCACACTCAAAAGAATGAATGCTGCTGTCTTAAGAGTTTCTTTTCTTCAAAAAGTGGGTGAAGGATGTGAACAGACACTTCTCAAAAGAAGACATTTATGCGGCCAACAAACATATGAAAAAAAGCTCATCATTACTGGTCATTAGAGAAATGCAAATCAAAACCACAATGAGATAACATCTCACACCAGTGAGAATAGCGATCATTAAAATGTCAGGACACAACAGATGCTGGAGAGGATGTGGAGAAATAGGAACGCTTTTACACTGTTGGTGGGAGTGTAAATTAGTTCAACCATTGTGGAAGACAAAGATTCCTCAAGGATCTAGAACCAGAAATACCATTTGACCAGCAATCCCATTACTGGGTATATACCCAAAGGATTATAAATCATTCTACTATAAAGACACATGCACATGTAAGTTTATTGCAGCACTGTTCACAATAGCAAAGACTTGGAACCAACCCCAGTACCCATCAATGATAGACTGGATAAAGAAAATGTGGCACATGTACACCATGGACTACTATGCAGCCATAAAAAAGGATGAGTTCATGTCCTTTGCAGGGACATGGATGAACTGGAAACCATCAGCAAACTAACACAAAATAAAACCAAACACTGCATGTTCTCACTCATAAGTGGGAATTGAACAATGAGAACACATGGACATGGAGGGGAATATCACACACTGGAGCCTATCGGGGTTGGGGGCTAGGGGAGGGGTAGCATTAGGAGAAATACCTAAGGTAGATAATGGGTTGGTGGGTGCTGCAAACCACCATGACACGTGTATACCTATGTAACAAACCTGCACATTCTGCACATGTATCCCAGAACTTAAAGTATTGAAAAAAAAGAATTTCTTTTCTTTTCTTAGAAAGTGTGTGTGTGTGTGTGTGTATGTGTGTTGTGGGGAGGGGGACAAAGTTGGGCAGATGATGGCTGAAGGAATCAGGTCAGTTTTATGAGTCATATTCAGTCCATGCAAGGTAACAATCCAGGCATTTTATAGCCCTATCTCCTAAATCAAAACTTTGCCTCAGTGACAAGCTAAGAGATCTGTTAGAATACAAGGCATCTTCTGGATGTGTTAAATCTGACCGTGCACCTAGACACAGACCTGCCCTGACATGTCAGGTAAGGTGGCCTGAGAAATTCCCAAGCCTTTGTTGTGTGACTGGCACACAATTGGGAAATGTCTCCAATCCATTGCTGACATATAAAAAAACTTGTCTCATAAAGTGCTTTGTCTGGCACCAGACAAAGATCAACTGAAGGGTAACCACATATGGGATAACTTCTAACTTTTGTAAACAAATGAAAGTTTACAACTAATTGGAACAGCCCTGATCTGTGACAAGGAAGACCACAGGGATACAGGAAGCAACTTGTGGAAATGCCACACAGCGTCTAAGAGAGCTGGGAGAATGTCTTATCTCCTCGTTTCTTAGGAGAGCAGGGTATTTCCTTTTAGAAAGAGGGATGGAGCCCTTGGGAGCTCTCGTACCATTTTCTTGGTGAGAATACTCGCTGCCCATGATGGTGCAACGTCGGAACACCATCTTGTTCTCTGTCAGGGTCCCCGTCTTATCGGAGAAGATGTACTGGATCTGGCCCAAGTCCTCCGTGATGTTGAGGGCTCGACATTGAATGGATAAATCGGTCTCTTCATCATACAGATCAAGGTCATTGCTCAAGAAGAACACTTGCCCGAGCTTCACCAGCTCAATGGAGACATACAAAGAGATGGGGATCAGCACCTGAAAAGAGATGAGTTTCTACCATTCAGAAACCAGGCAGGTTCCCTCCCTTGAGATCCTCACTAGCAGGTAGCAAAGGCATTTAATGGAAAGTTGAGGTCAGCTCACAGGACAGACTCTTTCTGTGAAATTAATGGTCAATGACCTCATGCATCCCTTGGAATTCTTAGGGGAATCTGAAAAACAGATATGTCTTCTTTGACCAGGGATGTCTGGTACAAGGTAGGCACTCACCATTGGTTGTCTGTGACTGAGCTGGGAGGCAGTGAGGGAGACTTAGCATCTCTGCTTAGAGTCCCCTGACTCCCTTCAGATCTCTGTGCCACCAAGGGCTGCTGCCCACTTTTATAGGTATTCAGACCTATTGTTAATTTCTCCCCACTGATTCAATACCTTGTATTTACCAAGTGCTTGCTGTGCATTTGATGCTGTTCTAAGTCCTGGAAATGGGAGTTAACAGTACATAATTCCTGGCTTTGAAGAACTTGCCTTCCAGTGACAAAGAACAAACAAATAAATATATATGAGTGGTGGTAAGTCACACGAGGAAGAATAAAGAAAAGTAAAGAGGGTAGACTGATGGCTGGGTGGGATGCTTGTAAACCATGACCTTTGAACAGAGATATGAGGAAGCCAGGGAGTGAGTTGTGAGGTTATCTGGGGTAGGAGTATTCCGAGCAGAGGAGAAAGGCAGGCACAGGCCTGGCAGTGGGGGTGGCGTTTGGGGAGTAAGAGGGAGCAGGCCTTGGCAGGTGAGTGAGGAGGAGGAGAGGGCTAGGAGGGGAGCTCAGGGAGGGAATCAGGGTCCAGATCACTTAGGGCTTCATCAGCCACAGTAAGGACTTTGGATTCTACTTTGAGCGGATATGAAACCATGAGAGGATTCTGTACATAGGAGGGGTATGATTTAATTCACATTTAAAATAGATTACTCTGCAAAATGAATGGAAAATATTCACCAATAAGAGGGCAATGAAACATCCTCCAATACTACAAGAAATGGTAGATGAAGCTCCACAAAAGGAAAACTACAACTTCCCTCATCTTTTCATTGATTGTATTTTCTTAGAGACATGGAGGTTTTAAAATTCATCTCTTCATCAATTACTGTCTCACATTTTGTAGGTGCTCTCTTTTTTTTTTCTGTCCTGTATTGGGCCAGTTCTGTTCTTTTCCTTCTCAATGTATCAAATGTTAAACACTAACTCGTGGTTTCTCTCTCTCAGTGTTGGGGCAGAGAGTTCTCTGTAGCTCACTGTGCTACTTTATCTTCTTTTGTTCCTAGATCATTCATGTTTTATCTGTTCTGGCAAAGGGACGGGCACATATGGGTCACTGCTGTCATCTTAAATAGAAAAGCTAATAAATATTTCCCTCCAGCTATTATCTGGGGGCAGAGTCCCCTCCACAAGGCAGGGCTGGGTCCTTAAATCACCCAAAATGTGAATACTTACAAAGACGCACAAGAAAGCGATGACCATCTCCTCATCTCAATCCAGTTTGTACTTTCTAGTGGCCAGCATTGTTTTTTCTTTATTTTACAAAGTTGTAGGAGTTTTGGCCACATATCTTATTGGGCCCCTAGTTAGGGAGGGCTTCCTACCTGGAGCAGGATAATCATTGTGAGGAACATGTAGAAGCCCCCAAGGGCACGGGGAAGGAAGCTGCCATTGGCATCTGGCACATCAAAGGGAGGGTGTTCTTCAAAGGTCCCATTCCAGATGCTGTGACCTGAGAGGAGGCAAAACCCGGAATGAGGCTGAATCTCTACTAAGTCCTAAAGTTGGTCAATTATACCAGCCCTTGACACATTCCTAGAAATGGGTGTGCTTTGGAGGACCCCTCCTTCTTCCATACAACGTAGCTGTGTGTGTGTGTGTTTGTGTATGTGTATGTGTTCATGTTGCTCTAAAGTGGTTCTTCGTATACATTTCAATCCCTTGATAGGCATTAAGTTTGTTTTACAAGAGGAGATTGGCATGAGGATTACTTATGTTTTGATTAAGTCTTGTTAAATAGGGGCTGGAAAGAGAGAAAGAAATATTTATTCTTTTTGTTCTGTGGTGCACACTTTTGTGCATGGGTGGGGAGCCTTGAGACTTGTCCCCTAGTCTCCCCCTTCTTATCCCATCTAATGCCCATCTACCCATCCATCCTGCCATTAATCCATTTTTCTATCCATTTATCTATCCATTCATCCATCCATCCACCTACCCATCTACTCACCAGTCTATCCACTCATCCATCAATCCTTCCATCCACCCACCCCTATACCCACCCTTCCTTCCTTCCTTCTTTCCCTTCCTTTCATTTATCCATCCATCCTTCCATTCATCCATTTTTCTAGATTCATCTATTCATTCATCCATCCACCCATCTACTCACCCATCTATCCATCCATCAGTCCCTCCATCCATCCATCCATCCATCCATCCATCCATCCATCTCTGTTTACCCATTCATCCCTCCCTCTGTCTAACATTGATTAATTCAAGAAGTTAGTACTAATTCTTGTCCCTGTGGAGTTTGCTTCCAAATTAGGGAGCCAGGCATAAAAGGACAAATCATATACAGTATGAGAGGTGCAATAGCAGAGCCTAGAATGCTGTGACAGCCCATAGCAACAGCACCAGGTACAGACTGAACTCTGTTTCCTTATCTGCAAAGGAGATAACATGCATTATCTGAGGATTATGTAAGGTGAAGTGCATCCAGCACCTGTTATAGAGCTCACTAAATCTCAGTGTTCTTGTGTGTTAAATAGTAATAATACCTTCACTATAGAGTTATTGTGAAAATAGAATAATCTAATGTTTAAAATGCTCTCAGCTCCAAGAAGTATAGAGAATAAAAGGCACAGATGATGTTGCAGCACCCAAAGATGCTTCCTTGCCCAGGAGTTTGGGCCAAATGCTGTCATACCTAACAGAAGAAAGGAAACTTACAGACATGAAGCTATTTATGTGAAGGTACCATTATAAAGCAGATGACTAAGGACAAAACACATGGCACAGAGTAAGGGCCACTGGCCTTTAAGGGAATAAGATGAGTACGGGAAAAGCCCGAGAAGGCTGAATGGATGAGGACTTGAGGGGGGTCCTAGAGCCCCAGCAGGTGTTGGATGGTTAGGAAGCCTAGGGCAGAGTATTCTGGTGAGGAAACAAGAAACACCACCTTTACAAAATCAAAGTAAACATGTGGTCAAGAATGGTGGAATGGTGCTCATTTGAGAGCTTTCATCTTCTATAGGGCTGTGCTTTAATTAGGCATCAACAGAGTCCTGTGTATGAGTTGTTAACTCAGAATAGAATTCTGACCCTCCTCATGAACTTTCTTCATTTCTTTATTGTTTTGGGGAATCTGCCAAGCAGATTCTGGTTTGCCTGTGCCTTATCTTGTCCTGTGACCTTTTAATCATTAACTTTCTTTTTCTGGAGACACAGTGAGATGATCTCAAATGTCTTTTTCACGCTGATATGCCCTGAAAAACCTGTCCTGAAGCAGAAGCAACAGTTCCTGCAGCATCTTGGGGACGGTGGCCAAATGGGCTGGGGAGAGGGTGGGAGAGGGGACAATAGCTTTCTTGTTTCCCTGCTTCCCCTCCCCCAGGTTCTCTCCTTACAGCTGTAAGCCAGCCTCAAGCAGAGTGCTATTAGACACACCTGGGAACTCCAGGTTACCCACAAGACTCAATCCCTTCGTCATCACTGTAGTGGCACACAAAGTCTCTCTGAGCCCCTATGAAGTTCTCAGCCTTTCAGACACCATCTTTCTAACAACAGCAATGGCTATGATTTCTGACTAATGCAAGTAAACAGCAAACACCACTGCTGCTGATTGGTTTCGGGTCTGCATATTTCTGGACTCAGGACATGAGTTTTTCTCTTGATTGTCCCTGGTTCTTTTTGGGATCTCCTTTAGCATCCTGAGAATCATTTTTAGAATAAGGCCATAGACAGTGGGGAGTCTTGGCCCCTCTTTATCTACACTCTGAGGATCAACTTAAAGGGCTCCAGATCACTCCTGTCTCCACCTCTCACGGTGCTTCTCACTCAGCTCGGGCCACAGGCTGGCTCTGCTTTGGTCTCCATTCTTGGCCTTACTCTTGCCACATCCAACAGCCAACTGCTCTTCTGCACAAAACCATTTTCCTTCCTGCCTCTGTGCTTTGTGATTTTCCAGGGGCTAAGAGTGGCCTCTCTCTTTCTGTTCACAGCTGCCTGCAACGTCCAGCCCCTACACTTGGCTCTGCCATCTTCCTCTTCTGGCAAATGTCTACTCCACTTGAGAATCAGCTCTAGCGGCTACCTCTTCAAGAAAGACTTTCCTCATTGCTGCTCCCATAATACCCGTGGTAGGGTGAATAATACCCCCTCTCTCCCCAGGACATATCCTAATCCTTGGGGCCCCGTGAATATACTATCTTATATGGCAAAAGGGCTTTGCAGATAGGATTGGGTCATAGATCTTGAGATGGGAAGAGTATCTGGATTATGAAAGTGGCCCCAATGATGTAATCACAAGCGTCTTGTAAAAGGCAAGGAGGGCTACTGCTGCAGATGAGGAGAGGGAAATGTAGGCAGAGATTGGGGTGGTGCACTCTGAAGACTGAGGAAGGAACCACAGACTAAGGACTATAGGCAGCCACTAGAAACTGAAAAAGACAAGGAATAGATCCTTCCCTCAGAGCCTCCAGGAGGAACCAGAACTGCTGATGCCCTGACTTTAACCCAGTGGTCCGCAACCTTTTTGGTATCAGTGGCTGGTTTGTGGAAGACAATTTTTCCACAGTCAGTGGGGAGGGGGAGATGGTTTCAGGGGTTTCAGGATGATTCAAGTGCATTAATTTACAGTGCACTTTATTTCTATTATTGCATTGTAATATATAATGAAATAATTATAAACTTACCATAGTGGAATCAGTGGGAGCCCTGAGCTTATTTTTTTGCAACTATATGGTCCCATCTAGGGGTAATGGGAGACAGTGACAGATCATCAAGCATTAGATTCTCATAAGAAGCACACAGCCTAGATCCCTTGCATGTGCAGTTCACAATAGGTTTTGCACTCCTGTGAGAATCTAATGCCACCACTGATCTGACAGGAGGTACTGGTCCTTGGCCCAAGGGTTAGGGACTCCTGCCTTAACCTACTGAAGTTGATTTTGAACTTCTGATCTCCAGAGCTGTAACAGAATAAATTTATGTTGTTCTAAATGACTGTGTGTTCATGTTTTACAGCAGCAATGGGAAACAAATACAGTCTGATTCATCTTGTTTTCCTTCCATGCTACGAGAGTGCCTGTGTTCAGTAAACATTTCTTGACCAAATAAATATCAGATGATGTTCGGAATAGTTAAAGAGCACATACTACTTTTAGGAGATTTTCTCTTGCATTTTCATTTCATTGGCATCCCATTAAAGTAGGCAGGGTAGGCTTTACATTTTATCAACCCTACTTTATAAATGAGGAAGCTGAAGAAACTTGCCCAAATAAATCGATTACTGTGTCCTTGTTCTTTCCAGAACATCCCATACCTACAGCTCCAATAAGGCACATGAGGATGAGGATCCCAATGCAGAAGAAGATGTCTATGTTCATGCGCCTCTCAATCTTGCTGCGTTTGTACCGGGGGCCACTGTTGTTCAGCATGGCTTTCGTCTCATGGCCTTTGAGAGAAAATGAGGAAATCAATCCCTTAGTTCCTGTTTGCCTACGTCTTACACCATTCCCTCAGCTCTTCTCACAGGAGCTTAAGATAAAAGAGAGGCTTCACTCTTTAACCTGAACTTGCCCTGCCTCAGAAGGTTGCTGAGAACAGCTGTAGGGGCCTCACATAATTTACCAGCAGTTACTCAGTGAGCATCCCTTTCATGCATGCCAGACACTGTGGTGGGCACTGAGAGAGCCACATGCACAGGCTACGCCCTGCACAACTCTAGAGCGTAGCCCTCATTCTGTAGTTGCTAAAGATTTATAAGTTTATTATGAACAGAGTTCTGGCAAATGATAGTAAGCTGCCTTAAAGAAGGGCTGTCTTTTCCTAATTTGCACAAAGGTTCTGTTCTGTTCCACCTGTTATGGGCTAGCAGTGGGATACAACGGCAAGACATAGGGTTCACATTCTAGTGAAGATACACAAAAAGACAGAAGGGATAATTATCATTATTAATAAGTCCTGTGAAATAAATAATACACAGTAAACAAAAGGCCAAGGTGGAAAAGAGGTGGTGTTGGAGAGCCTGCTCAGGGAAAGCTGCTCCAAGGAGATGACATTGAAGGGAGGCCTGAAGGGAAAGCAGAGTTGGCAGCAGAGTTTTAGGCTGGGGAACTGTATATGCAAAAGCCCTGTGGTAGGACAGTGCCTGGGACCAGTAGTTTCCCTACTTGTTTCTTTGGTCATGCCTAAGTTGTTGGTGTTGCCTGAGCGAGAGTAGTAGGGACCAAAGGTCCCCACCCCAGCACTAACCCTGGCCAGCTCCACTCCTATGTTGAAGTTTTGCATACAATTTTGGTTAAAGAAAGGATGACAAAGTTTGAAAACTACCAATCTCACCCAGTCACCTTCTTCCCCAGCAGGTGAAGCTGAGGGCTAGAGGGTAAAAAGGATCTGCCCAAAGTGAAAGAATAAGTCAATGTCAGAGTCACATTGTGAACCCAAGATTCAGATTGCCAGTGTTGTTCTCCTTTCACCAACCCCTGGGACCCAAGGTCACACACCTAAGAGCTAAGAGTCAAACTGAGACTTTGTCTTTAGACAGAGCCTCTCCTTTGGGGCTGCTGAATGTTAACTACAGTGCCATACTCCTCAGCAGTCAAATGAAAAACACATCAGTCACGTATTTTCTGTGCCAAATTAAAGAAAACCAATACATCAGCTCCAGAAGCAAACGGCTTTAATGCTGTTTAGCTGGTTGCCTTGTGGATTTAAAGTAGCAACAAAACAGTAGGAGCGAAAAAACTCTAGGCTTTTAAAATTAGACTCAAATTGCTGCAGTTGTGAGCAGGGGTTCCAGCAGCACTCCTGGGCCTGTACACTTTCTGCCTGTCTCTCAGCCTCACTCCATTCAGGGATCCTGGGACTATCCCCTTCACCCACCTGATCGTTGCCTTCTGAGACCCCTCTGTTCTTTTGGAAAGAGTTGGGTTCAAGGGGAGGAAGTATGGGACAGTGGATAAGAGTGTGGGCTCTAGAGTCAGAGCTCAGCTCTGTGGATACTTGACCTTGGGTTGCAGAGAGTTCAACTCAGGAGGCATGTGACCTTGGGTGAGTGAACCTCTTTGTACTTCAGTTCCTCATCTGAAAAATGGGAGATGATTATGGTGTATGAAGTGGGAAAATAAATCAATACACACAAAATACTAAATTAGTTTCTGGTAAGTTGGGACTCAATGTTTGCTGTGAGGAGCACACGCTTCTACATTGGACCTCTTTCTTCTGTAAATCTCACCTTGGCCTTTTTGGGCCTTTGACTCCGAGGCCCTGTTTTACCCACTGATAATGTCAAGGGTGAAATGAGAACTCTGGACATTGCTCTCAACCAGGAGTGATTTTACTCCCCAGAGGACATTTGGCAACATCTTGAGAAATTTGGGGTTATCTCACTTGGTGGGGGGTGCTAATGCATCTTGTGGGTAGAGGCCAGAGATGCTGCTAAATACCCTATAGGACAGCCTCCGTCACAAAGAATAATATGGACCAAAATGTCAATGGTGCCAAAGGTGAGAACCCCAGCTCTAGATAATAATGCTAAAAACAACTGATGTCTTTTCTTTCTCATATTTTTGAGGGCCTGATGTATTCCAACTGTCGTATTAGGCCCTTTTCAGATAATCTCATTCGAACCTTATAAAGCTACAAGGTAGAAATTATTAGTCCCTCTTGCATTGAAAGTTCAACCATCTTGTTCAGGAACATGCAGAATATGAATGGATTTTACCTGTAGGCAGCCCGACTAGCTGGAGCCATGGTTAACACACTCCATATCTGCCACCTTATATACCACTCCCATCACCTACTCAAGGTTTCTTCTTCATTTCTGTTCAGGCAGAGAAGCAAAGCTCTAAATCTATGTGATTATGATTACTATTTTCTTTTTTGGTAGAGTGGAGATTGCTGGAGAGTTCATTTTTAATAGGTTTACCAAATGGTGTTGAACTCCATTGCTAAAGATCTTTGAAATAAGTCATCTGAACTGACAAATATAATCCCCCTCTCCCAAATTAGGGAAAGCTAGCTAAATCGTGACATTATGTTTAAAAAGACCTGTTTTTCTTTGACAATCCCAGAGAGTAAATCTTATGGTAGATGGATATTTGAATGCTCTTCTATGTCCATCAGAAGTGGGGTTCTATGGAGACCAAACCAAACAAAAAAGCAATAAGCAAACTATTCCGAGGTGTCCCAGTGAGTGGAAGACTCAGAAGAAAACACGTTCTGGAGTTTTCCAGCGAAGGTAGATGCTCCAGAGAGGCCATGTTTCCTTTGTTGTGGCCGAAGTCTTCAGGTGTTCATGTAACAACAGGTGCATTGTGTACCTACGAGCACTGGTGTTAAGTACTAGAGATACAGCAGCCCCAAGACTGCCCTCCAAGACTTTAGATTTCATTGTGAGAAGTGCTACTATTATCTTCTTTCATTGGAAAGCAGGATCAAAGTGGGAAGGAGAGATAGGCCTCCGTATCTGGAGCCATAAGATAAAGGTAATAGTAAAAACATAACTGCAAAAACAACTAAAACCCACTGAGCCCTCTCTTTGCTTTAGGCAGTGCTGGATGCTTTTCATGTGCTGAGTAA
Organism: Nomascus leucogenys; assembly: GCF_006542625.1. Taxonomy (NCBI): domain Eukaryota; kingdom Metazoa; phylum Chordata; class Mammalia; order Primates; family Hylobatidae; genus Nomascus; species Nomascus leucogenys. Next base: position 18,071,490 of record NC_044382.1, on the reverse strand, counting down.
TTTGATCCTTACAAACACTCTATGAGGCAAATACAAATATTCTCCCCACCGTACAAATGAGGAAATTGAGGCTCCAAAGGGGAAGTTGTTAAGTTTGGTGAGGTTATTCCACAGGCTCAAGAAGAGACACTTCATTCTGGCTTTAGTTAGTAGCACAAAACCACTGGGATGACTGTGAATCCCTTTCCCTGTCTTGTGCAGATGGGTGATATTAATTCGGAATCTCATTATGTCTCCTGTAGAGTGAGTGAACTGCTGTGATTCCCAGCCTCCGTTTGCTTAGCTGAGAAATGGGAAGTTACTGTGAACAGTTGTTGGTTCCCATTGACTGAAGATGGATTTGGAGGGGGAAGGATAAAGGAAAATTCAGACAAAAGAAACTACCCAGAGACAATGTGCCCAGAGACAATGACCTGCATAGATGACAATGCCAACAGCCATCTCGGTGTTTCTGATGGTGCAGCCTCGAAGCAGAAGACTCTCACAGCCAAAGCCAGTCCTGGTCTGGTCAGGATGCTCCCTGGGGATGATGAATAAAAGACAGGGGGTGGTTTGGTGGCCTCTCGATGCTGTCACTGGGTAGTGTCACAGAACTAGAAGTGGTGAGTGAACATGATCCCTCTCCTTCCTGTTTTTTCAGAAGAGTGATGGTAGCTCAGAATCTAATCTCCTTCATGTTCAAGGGCAGATCTCTATTGCTCCTAGGAGGCCTGGGTGGGAGCTAGACCATTAGAAGGGAATTGTCCACCCTGAGAAAACTGTCCCATTTACCAACATAAAAGGCAGAACTCTGGTGAAAAAGCCTTGGCTTCAATTCTCATATTCAAAATGTTTTTATGCAGGTTGCAGCAAAGAAGTCAGCCAAAACCCACCAAAACCAAGATGGTGATGAGAGTGACCTCTGGTTGTCCTCACTGCTACACTCCCACCAGAGCCATGACAGTTTACAGATGCCATGGCAACGTCAGGAAGTTACCCTATATGGTCTAGAAAGGGGAGAAACCCTCAGCTCTGGGAATTACCCATGCCTGTCCTAGGAAACTCATGAATAATACACCCTTTGTTTAGCATATAATCAAGAAATACCCATAAAAATGGGCAACCAGTAGGGCCGGGTGCAGTGGCTCAAGCCTGTAATCTCAGCACTTTGGGAGGCCGAGGCAGGTGGATCATGAGGTCAGGAGTTCGAGGTCAGCCTGGCCAACATGGTGAAACCCTGTCTCTACTAAAAATACAAAAAATTAGTCAGGCATAGTGGCAGGTGCCTGTAATCCCATCTACTTGGGAGGCTGAGACAGGAGAATCGCTTGAACCCGGGAGGCGGAGGTTGCCATGAGCCGAGATCATGCCTTTGCACTCCAGCCTGGGCTACGGGGCGCGACTCCATCTTAAAAAAAAAAAAAAAAAGGCAAGGGGCTGCTCTGCTATGGAGTAACCTTTCTTTTATCCCTTTCTTAATAAACTTCCTGTCACTTTAAAAAACAAACAAACAAACAAAATTGTTTTAGGGGCAAAGTGCAAGGGAACTGGCTTCTGGCCTTATAAGGACTGGCAGTGTTCACATGCTCATTGTAATTCAGCTTCTGGGGACCTGAACTGCAGAAGCTGAACTTCCAAGGGGAGCCTCCAGGTAGTCTTGCTTTTCATACAGGGGACAGGGGACAGGTAAGAATGGTAAAGTAAGGAAGGGCAGGTCGTGGGTTCCTCTTGTTCTGAGCCACATCACTCAGCCTCTTTCCTGTACCAGCTTTCACTTGCTCAATAGCTCATAAAATAAACAGACCTCACAGGAGTGGCCCTTTGCCCAAATTATTGGGAGGCAGATCCTAAAAGTAGAGATAGTTTCTTCTTTCTTCTAGTCCAGGGAGCATTGCAGTTTTCCACCTCACACTAGAAACTTCTGAGTCCAATCAACTCTAGTTATGACCTGGGGTCTGACCTTTACTCTATCATGATGCTGTTCCTTTTAGAATTTCAGCAAGCTTAAATATAACTTTCCAAACCTATTGGGGAGAACAGAAAAATAATAATCCGAACTCTTAGAGCTCTTTTTTAAACTTGTAGTTCTTCAATACTTCTTATCGCTAAGTCTAGTTATAAGCCTTTTTCACTCAAGCCTCATGACAACCTTATAAGACAGGGCATGTTATCATATCCACTTTAAAGATAGGGAAACTGAGGCAAGTTCATAAAGCCAGGAAGTGGCAGAATGGGGATTCAAAACTAGTCTGGCCCCAGAGTGCTATACTGCCACTCAATATGCCTTTTAATGCTAATGATTCCTGTGTTTATAAACTACATTTACTTACATGATTTTGTTTGACTCTTTGTGGTCTGGGAAGTTAGCAGGATGATTATTTTTATTATGAAAAAGTAGAAGCTCAGAGTGGCTGAGATTTTTCCAAGGCTATACAACGAGTACATGGGACATCCTAAGACCAGGGAATCTAGGTTACAGACACCCACCCCACTGAGATTTTCACCACATTAGGGTACCTAAAGTACTACCCCACTCGCCCACACTAAATCAGAGTCATTTCTATTTTCAGTTCTGCTGAATATGTCAAGGGGGATGTTTCATTTCATGTTAGTATATTCTTGACCCTATTCTAATGTTTGTCTATCCTACTTTTTAATGCAAAGGATGCTACAGCAAATAATAATCTGTAGTTAGAATATAACTGTTTTGATTTCATTGTACGAATTTTTACCTCTTAAGTATAGCAAGTGATCCTGGTTTCCCATAGGGCCCAGTGATATAAATTTTCCTTTTCAAATAAATTTGAGAAAAAGTAAGGTAATTAAAAATCTGGTAGATAAAATAGATCTTACTGAATATGATAAAAATCATAAAGGTAGTCTAAGAATGACTGAGGTTCAGGACCCACTGTTGCTCCCTCTGTTCATTAAGGAGGAGGTTGGCTGTGGATTTAATATTGGGCTAATGAACCTTGCTTGTCTCACTGTCAGTAGCTTGTGGTTTCAAGAATGATTTTAGGATGTTCTGAAGTGATAGCATATGGGAGAGGCTTCTACTTCTCTCGGTTGCAATGTTCCTTTTCAAAGAATGGTAGAAAAGGATTTGCTATCTTATAGCTGCTGTCTATTTAGCGCTCTTGGTTTACAAGGATGGTCTATTATACTTTTTATAGGCCAGCATTTCTCAACCTTGGTGATATGAACATTTTGGACTACACAATTCTCTGCTGGGGTGGGGGGCTGTCCTGTGCATTGCAGCATCCCTGGCCTCTACCCAGTGGATGCCAACAGCACCCCTCCCCAGTTGTGGGAAGAAAAATGATTCTAGACATTGTCCAATGTTTCCTGGTTTGAGTGGTGGTGTTGGTGGTGGTGGTGATTGTCCCTGGTTGAGAACCACTGCTCTGTAGAGGTTCTTTCATTCAAAAGTTGCTTTTTCAAATTGGACACCCCAAACTTTCAAACAGATCATTAAAAGCTGTTCATCTTCTAGCCAGCCTGTGCAGCCTCAGGGAGCTTCTAAATTAACGGGACCCACAGAAGCTTCTGGGAAACCCAGAGGCATCAGACCAGTGGGTCTGCTCAGGAAGAAGGTGGAGACCATCTGTGGGTGCCAGGCCTGAGGGTGTTCTTGTGGAGTACAGCAAGGATGTAGGAGCACAGCAAGGAATTCTCCTTCATTCCATGGGTTAGCTACTCCGCTGTCCAACTGGACTTTTAGGACTCATCCATGAGGCCCAGTCAGGTGGAGGAAGGACAGGTCTCCCAGAGCAGCAACTAGGAAGAGGAGGTGCTGGGGGCTGAGTGAAGCTGGGAGAGTTCTGTCCTGAAATCTGTCTGAGAGGGGCAGGCTGGAGCCCAGGTTGAAAGCTGAGAAAGGCTGGCTGTTAGCCTGAGCTGTTTTGGGGAGAAAGGGTCCTAAACAGAAATCTAACAATGAGGCTGTTTTCTAAGAGGATGTGGAGAGTGACTCAAGGCATGAGGGATTTGGGATGAATCAAGTTCACGAACCTAAGGCACAGGGGGCGCCCTTCTCTTCAGAGCAGGTGACAGGCTTTACCATCCTTTGCAGAGAAGGCCTTTTTCCCAGGACTTCAGGCCCTTCTCTGCTTGTCTCTTTCTGCTGGCTCTGTGTATTTTAAAAGTAATTTGCCTATAAAAGCTACGGTTTCTCTGGTATTGTTCTTATTGTTTCTCCTTTCTATTTCTCCTCGTTATATCCCTCATGGCCTGAGGACATGTGGGTGGAAGAAAGCAAAGACAACTGCATTTCAGGGAGCTGCAGGCCCTATTGGTGGAGAAATTGGTGTAACATGGCTGAGCTCCGCAATGTATGGCTATGGAAAGCACACTGGGGCTGGAGTCAAAAGACCCTCATATAAGTCCTGGCTTTGTCTTGTACCTGCTGTGAGTTAGGGAGAATCTTTGCGTCTATAAAGTCTCAGATCATCATAATCCACATCGCGATATTCGCTTTCTGGGGTTGTTGTGAAGATTACGTGTGATAATGTTCTCTAGAAGTCCTCTGAAAACTGTTAAAGCAAGCTTGTCCAACCCATGGCCCACATGTGGCCCAGGGTGGCTTTGAACATGGCCCAACACAAATTCGTAAACTTTCTTAAAACATTATGAGATTATTATTATTATTACTACTTAGCTCATCAGCTATTGTTAGGGTTAGTGTATTTTATGTGTGGCCCAAGACAATTCTTCCAATGTGGCCCAGGGAAGCCAGAAGTTTGGACACCCCTGTAGAAAAGCATCGTATAAGGGCATTTACTCACATCTATTACTATGGCTCTTATTTTGTGAGAAGTCTAGTGGTCTGATATGGGAGCAGAATTGCAGTAAAATTCTTAGGCTGAACCAAAGTTGAGGAATAAGAATAACAACTATCCTAATAGCAGGAGCCACTGTTAACTGAATATTTCCTCTCTGCCAGTTGCTGTGCTAAGGGCTTTGTGTATGCTGACACTTAATCTTAGAAAAGAAAAACCCTTTGATATAGATATTATAATTTCATTTTATGGATGTGGAAACAGGCTCAGAGAGGTGAATTAATTTACCCAAGGTCATATAGCTTGTAATTTGCAGAACCCCGATTCAAACCCAGATCTGTCCAATTCCAAAGTCCCTGTTCTTAACCTACAATGCAATATAGGCACTTAAAAAATTGATCTTAATTAAATCATATTCACCTTCCTGAATCAGAGCACAATCTTGATTTTGATGCTATTTTACTAAGGTTTTTTTTTAACTACATTGGTGAATTTAACCCTGCAACATAAATATCACTCAGCAAAAAAAAAAAAAAAAAAAAAAGAAAAGGTTTCCCAATTTTAATTTCTCTAGTCCCTCTTTATCACACACACAAAAATAAAATTCCTCAGGATGAAGATGCTTATTTGTTTGGTCATTTCTAGACAAATATATTTTCTAGCTGCAGCAGAGATATTTACTAGCAGCATGGAACATGAGATACTTACATATAACCCTTAAATTTGTTGAGGTGGTTGTTGGGTTTCTCACACACGATGGTATTGTGGAAAAGCTCTGGTTCGAACTGTACCTCCTGTGAGAGAGAGGACTCTGTGAGTTTATTAATTCGGATGGATCTAGTCTTAATAGGATCATTGGGAGAGCTAATCACTGTTAGAACCATTGCAAATAAGGTAATCCCTGCTTTGTCACACTTTGATAGTTGTAATGTGTCAGAAAAAAAGTTAAGTCCTCATTAAGGAAGAGAAAGCAAATGCCAATGAAAAGTTTGATGCAGGGCAGAGGGAAGTGATTACCCTGATTGCATTTCTCTGACTTGCCTGGGTCTAGGGCTCTAGCCCAGATCTAATAGAACTTACTGCAATGATGGAATGTTCTGAAGTATGGAAGCCACTAATCACATGTGGCTATTGAGCATTTGAAGTGTGGTAGTTTGACTAAGGAATTGTTTTCTTAAAAAATTTAATTTGATTTTAATTAAGCTTAAATAGCTACATGTGGCTAGTGGTTATCACACTGGATACCACAGAAATAGATTATTAAAAAGAAGGCATTATAAATCACACCACATAGAGATATCCACAGCTAAAATGCTTGCGCATGTAATACTTCCAGGGTTTTAAATATATATATCCATTAGCCGGGCATGGTGGCTCGCACCTGTAATCCCAGCACTTTGGGAGGCTGAGGCAGGCAGATCACCTGAGGTCAGCCGTTCGAGACCAGCCTGGTGAAACCCCGTCTCTACTAAAAATACAAAAATTAGCCAGGCATGGTGGTGTGTGCCTCTAATATCAGCTACTCGGGAGGCTGAGGCACGAGAATCACTTGAACCTGGGAGGTGGAGGTTGCAGTGAGCCGAGATTGCGCCACTGCACTCCAGCCTGGCAGAGCAAGGCTCTGTCTAAAAAAAAAAAATATATATATATATATATATATAGATATCTATATATGTATCTATATATATGTACACACACACATATATGTATATATACACACATATATATATCTCCACACCCACATATATTTGTGTAGGTATATATATGTGTATTTATGCATTTTAACAATGAGATTTAGTGTTCATAGATCTTGAACATTTTTACAGGTTATTAAATTTTTCTACATTTTTATTAACATCTGCACAAAAACCTATTGTATGAATATGTGGCAGGCCAGGTCTCACTAATGCAGGCCTCCATTACAACTGTGCCAGCACTGAGTAGCTAGATTAAACATTAAAAGCTGATTGAGCCAGTGTCCTTATACAAAGGCTGGAATGTAACAAAGATCCCACCAAGGTTGCCTAGGCTTTTCCTGGGACTTGAAGCATGAGAGGATAATGAAGGAATTCTTAGCAGGACCCTTTTCAGGATGAAACAAGTTTAATTGGGGATCTGAAAAAACTCCCCAGGCCTCCACAAACAAGTTTACTGGTGTCTAAAGGAACTCCCCAAATCCTTATGATTTGTCAGGAGACAAGATAAAGTAATCACCCCAGCACCTAGACTCATTTAGATTAAACTTACTGAGGCTCCAGAAGTAGGTCTTCAGGACCCAGACCTCAGTTATAGATTAAAAGAAGTTAATCACTTATGTCTTCAGACGAATGCACACTTACACGTAGACATATAGCTTAGAAGGTATATAAACTCTGGAAAACTTTGTAATTTTGAGTCGGTCTGGCAATAACTTCCAGGCCTTCTCCCTGTAACTGGTTAGAGAAATAAAAACTCTCTTCCTCCCCAGTTCATCTGCATCTTGTTATTGGGCCATGAGAAATAGCAGCCCAACCCTCAGTTTAGTCCAGGAACAAAATTGACCGTATTTCCTTTAATCATTTCACCATTTAATAGGTATAGTGTTTCAATTTGTTTTGTTGTTATAAAAATGCTGTGAAAATAGTAGCTAATAGAGCAAAATAAATAGCATTTACTGGACTCTTATTTCTGCCAGACACTGTAATGAGAACTTTATTATTTATTTTCAAGCTTACCATCATTCTGTGAAGCAGGAACTTTAATTTGCCTCTCTTTAGAGATGAGAAATCTGTGACTGAAAGGTAAAGAAGGCTCCCCATGGTCAAACCTATTTAAATCTCATGGGCTGGGATTTTAATTCAAGTTCAACTGCAGACCCTCTACTCCTTACTTGCACAGCACATTGCTTCCTGGTGAACAGTCTTGTAGCTAAGTGCTTTTTTTAAAGGCATTTCTGTTGTACAAACTCTTTTAGTCCAATGGGGATGAAACACAACCTGAGGTGGGGAGATCTCGCTTTCTGACTCTCCTTTACATTGACTAATCCTACCTTCAACTCACGAGCCTTCGTTTCTTCATCTGTAGAATGGGGCTAACATCACCTGCCCTGCCCATCTTAATTGTGCCTCAGAAAACAGAATCTATGTGGAAAAGTGTTGAAACATGTAACATTCCACCCAAACCGAAGGCAGCACTGGTAAAGGTGGGATTGGAAATGGTTTCCTGGGTAGAGCTGTTAGCAAGGGGTGTGAGTTTATCACTGAAAGCTTCAAGGTACAGCTGTTCAAAGGGGCAAATTGATTCAAAGAAATGATAGCATTTTCTGGCTTCGTGTAAATATCCTGTCCATTGGATTTGAGGGGGTGCCAACATAAATAAGCTCTCTACTCACTCGAAATAAATTACCCATCCAGGAGTTTCTAAAAATATGGCCCTTTTCCCTCCAGGTATTGATTCTTTCAGCGACAAACACTTGCTGAGCTCCAAGATGATGACAAATCATGCTGTGGTTTGTCAGCTACTTTCATGCCTCTGATTAAGTCGTGTGCTTCACTCCTGATCCACACCACTCAGCTCAGTGCTGGGTCTCTAAATCCAAACTCATTTCAGATATGACTGGCAGTGGGGTCTGAGCACTAATGATCCTTCTGTAATGCCTCGGAGTCTCTGCTGCCTGTTTAATCACACCCGCCGGGCCCCAGCAATGGTGAAGTTTGACTCTTGTTCCTCTGTTGGGGCTTCCTAGCCACCTCCCTCCTGAAATGTCCCTCCCTCCTTCTGTGTTCTCCTTTCCTGCTGAGCACGGGATTTTTGTCCCCTGTCTTCCTCTTTTCATGAAGAGGTGACCTTGCTCTTTCTAGCTACTTGTCCCCTGGGCTCTCTTCTTCAGTTGGAGGAAGAGGGGCTGTGGAGAGGGGCACATGGGTCCTGCTGGCTGCAAAGACAACCACTGAGGCCCCGCTTGCTTTTAAGAATTTGCTGTATTTCCCTCCAGGGCAGCTGCTGGGCCAGCCCAAGACACAGAGAACTGCTGAGCCTTACAAACCTGTCAGGGTTCTTTCTTATTTATTTATTTATTTATTTGAGACAGGGTCTCACTCTGCCACCCAGGCTGGAGTGCAGTGGTGTGATCACAGCTCACTGTAGCCTCGACTTCCCGGGTTCAAACAATCTTCCCACCTCAGCCTCCTGAGTAGCTGGGACTACAGGCGTGTACTACCAGACCTGACTAATTTTATATTTTATAAAATAAAATTATATATATATAATAATATACATATATAATACATATATATTTATATATTTATACATATACATTTATATATGTATACATATTTATATATAATTTAGATATAATATATATAATTTATATATAATATATACATATATTTATGTACATACTATGCATGTATATATAATATATACATGTATATATTATACATATAAATATATGTATATATTATATATACATGTATATATAATATATACACACGTATATATTATATATATCATATATACCTAAATATATGTATATATGATATATCATATATACATAAATATAGGTATATATGATATATCATATATACATAAATATATTATATGTGCTATATACAGGTATACACATGTAAATATATATATATATATATACAGGTATACACATGTAAATATATATATACAGGTATACACATGTACATATATATTCAGGTATACACATGTACATATATATACAGGTATGCACATGTACATATATATATACAGGTATACACATGTAAATATATATTATACAGGTATACACATGTAAATATATATTATACAGGTATACACATGTAAGTATATATTATACAGGTATACACATGTAAATATATATTATACAGGTATACACATGTAAATATATATTATACAGGTATACACATGTAAATATATGTCATATATACATGTATACACATGTAAATATATATTAATGTGTGTGTATGTATATATTATAGAAATGGGGGTCTTACTCTGTTGCCTAGGTTGGTCTCAAACTCCTGAGCTCAAGCAAGCCTCCTGCCTCAACCTCCCACAGTGCTGGGATTACAGGTGTAAGCCATCGTGCCTGGCCAGGGTTCTTATTTTAACCTTGTTCAGGAGTTTCTGATTCCCTTGTGAGACGGTGTAATGTCCTCTCACCACCCTGTAGTTCTTCTTAGATTATGGAAGAAGCTCACCTAACTGGCCACTTCTTTTTGACCCAGACTTTTATCTAAGGCACTGCCCTTTGATGAAAGTCTTGCTATCCAGCAAAAGGCCTAGGGAGCCATTAAGACACAGGAAAAGACCAATCCTTTCCAGAGAAGAGTGTTCATCTCTGCAGCTCTTTAGGTCAGACCTGCCTATCTGGAGCACTTACTATGTGCCAGACACCTGTCATAAAGTTCTCACAAAAACCTTAAGAGGTTTGGACAGACGTGCAGATGGAGACTAAAGTGTCTCACATTTGGCAAGTAACAGAGTCAGGATTGCCATTCACATCGTCAGATTCCAAAGTCACTGTCGTCGTCGTCATCATCATCATCATCATCATCAATCACTTTTATTCCTCCTCTCCTCTTATTATTATTCTGCAGCACTTATTGAATGCTTGTTGTGTACTAAGAATCAACTAAATATTTTATACATGCCATCTTCTTTGATTCTTACAATAATTCTATCAGGTAGGTACCATTATTATCCCGATTTCACAGAAAAAGGAATTGAGGCTTAGGGAGAATCTGTGATTTCCCCAGTGCCATCCAGACAGCAAAGCCAGACAACAGGCTTTAACCTTAGCATCGCTCACTCCCTGAGAGTCTGCCCCTTAACCACAGCGTTATTTGGATGCACAGAGGAAAGATGTGTATTTAAGCTCTCCTCTTGGCCCTGTTTCTTTTCTATGTTCATTCCTCAGTTCCTCTGAAGGACCTAATAAATGAATATATTCTCTAATATATAGTAGAAAATATACAAAAATTATAATGAATAAGCAATGCAATGTGTTACCTCTTCCAAGCACATTTGCATTTTAAAGTAAGTACCTACAAAGGGTAAGGGTTAAAATTAAGGCATTAATTGGCCTAGAAGACATTTTTTTGACAATTTTTATTTTTTAGCATTTAAATTTTTTTTTTGGCCACTCCTTCTATGAAACTCACTCTAATCCCCATAGAAGGTTCCACCCCCGCCAATCAGAATTGCTCCTTTTCATGTGCTGCCACCACTGCTGCTGTTTCCGTTGAACATCTCTGCCTAGATCTGTGCATCCTCTGGTAGACTGTCATCTTCCTCTGGGGCATCTCCTGTAATACCTTGTTTTTGCAGGCACACCATAAAGATGTGTTGAGGTAAGGTTAGTACTGGAGAGGGTGATGTTAGAAGTGTATATTTTGAAAGGTGATGGGTGAGGAGATACAAAGCAGACCTCACTGTAAAGGCTGACCCATGCCATAGAAAAAGCCCCAGGTACAGTCTTAACTTTGATTGATGGGAGTAAGACCCCTTGTTTTATGGGACTTCTTTGGCTCAACAAATAAAAAATGTAGTCACAGTCCTAGATCCCACCTTGGGCCAGTCTAGTCTTCCGTTCATTAATGCGTGCATTCAAGCTTTTATTTACTATCTATGATAGAGGAGTCATGTGGGACAGTAAGTGAGAATCAAGGGAAGAAAGGGGTGATTAACACAAATCGGTGATTGCAGCCATAAGACAACTCAAAGTTCCCAGTCCAGCTCAGACGTGTCAATAGCGGTATCTTTGAGAGCGAAGGAAAGTGGGCCTGGTGCCAGGGCATAATCACTCCCCGGGGTTGAGGTCCTCCTCACTCACCTGTGTCCCAGGTACAGCAAGCCTGCCATCTCAGGCTGGAATATATTCCATTAGCTAGAATAGGCCATTTCCCTTGTGCTTGCCTCAAGTTTTACTTTTCTAGGCTTATTTCCTTTAATTCTTTACAATTAATGATCGAATTGATCAATACACATGATTAAATAAATATATGAATGATCTTTTGAAATTGTTTGTAATGGATAGCTGTTTTCTGGCTACCCATCTTCTGTTTCATCCTTTTTCTGTAAACTTCTGGCTTTCTTGTGGGAAACTGCCTTTCCTTTCTGCTTTATAATTGTGATGGGAATTTAAGTCGTGATGCCCTGCCCATTAAACTCTCCCACTGTGGGGCTTTGACTTGAGTGGAATGACTCAAGGGAGGAAAAGAAAGAAGGAGACTCTTAAGTAATTCCTGCTACCAAGCTATTTCTGTAAGCCAGAGGTTCCTGATTGGTAGATTAAGCTACTGCATCTTGTCTACAAATCCCCTATATGCTCCCAAATGCTGTCTGTAGACAGAGTAAAAATAAGTCTCACACATGCATGTACCACTATCTTTCAGATTTCCAAAGGAATTATTGAGATTAATAAATTAAAATTTCATTTACAACTTCACTAGATTCACTGTAGCTTTTGGTTTTAATATATATTCTTAAATAATGGACATTGAAAAGACAACCTCTTTTTTTTACAGTCACAAAGGGTTTTTTTTTTTTTTTTTTTTTTTAAATGGAACCCATAGTCATAAAGTTCTTACAGGGTTAGAAGAACATCTTAGACCACTTTGAAATCCCTCTATGTCCATTAGGAAATATCATTAGCGAAAGATTCTGTCGATTGAAGAAAGGGAAACCAACAAAACTCTTTGCTCAAACATAGAAATCATTTATGTATTTAGTTTTTATCAAGAGTCAAGAATGTTTACCAAAAAGACGAGTTGGATTAGTGACTGCCATGCTTCTGTGAAACTCTAGGTGTCTGTTTCTACATGATTCCCAGGCTAGAGGAATACCAAGGACAGCCACCACAACCTGGGGATGAGGATAACAAAATGGCGGCACTGACCCTGCTGTGTGGACTGCTCAGCTGACTGTGCCAAGGAATAGGGGTTACAGGGTAGGCAAACCATGCCAACCAAGGAAACTACACAGGAGGTACGCTGCAACCTTGGAAGAACACTAAAGTTTTTTTTTCATTTTAAGTTATCAGTTGGCTAACTGGTGAAAGCAAATGTTCTTCACACCCCAGCTGCTGAGCTAGGTGATTGAGGTTTTCTTCCTGGCATATAAATTAAGCAACCCTCTGATTTCTGAGAATCCTATCTGAAAACTAATGACAGTTACCAGCATTTGATAACCTTTCTGCTTCCTGGTAGGTGAAGGTTCTTTTCAAGATAACGCACAACAGAGTGACTGGCAGTTACTTTCCTCTGGCTGTGGATGAGGAAATCATTTGCATATTCAATCACTCTAGAGATCCCTGCCTGCCCTAGTGATTCTCCCATCAAAGCAGGCAGATTGGGCTGGAGGGCTCTGAGGGAGACTATCTTAAGGATTTTTTTACAGTTTGAGTTCCCTTTTGTCAAGTGGACAAATATTGTTTCCCAGTTGGGCTGACTAAAAGTAATCTTGAGATCTTGCTATGGCATTTCCCAAACATACAGGGCATGGGCTTGGCATGCCAAGCAAATACTGGAAATAGGATGATTTTTTCTGTCATTTCTAAAAGGAACTAATTGTTGGCAGAATTGTTAACAATTGTCTGTGTAATTCCCTGTAAGGGCATGCAGTCGCACCCTGTATCTCTCTTGTTTACTCCTGGGTCCCCAGAGCATGCTACAGCATCCGGCACATAGAAGGCTTTTAATAAATATTTGATGAATGAATGTGTGAGTGGTCTGATGCCTGAAATATGGGCAGGTGCCACCAGATGGCCAGTGGCACCTTAAGGGAGTATTATACAGACAAACCTTTTCTGTACAAATTCTTTCTTGCTGTGGATAACTGAAACACAAGAAGATGATATGAGATCCAACGCTTTGTACCTCATGTTTTGGCAAAAGAATTCACAAAGAAGAGAGCATGAGTTTCAGTTCAAGAAACTATATTAAGTTGTTCATGAGAGATATGATCACAATGTGTCACCTCTGCTGATAAACCACAAAACAAAGATCCTAGTACAGTGTCTGGCAACAGGAGGACCTCATCAGATGTTGGTTGAGTAAATGAATTTATTGAACAGACTATAATAGTTGAGAATGGCAAGAGCAAAGTCCATGGGAGCACAGAGGAAGGAGTGATTACCTGTGGGACACCAGTCAGAGTGTTGCCTAGGCAGAGAGAGGTCAGAAGGGAAGGGCTTTTTGGGAAGAGGGATAACACTAGAGACTACAGGAGAGAGACAAAGGGTATTAAGCCCCCTTCCTTAAGGATGAACGACCATGATCACACATAAGTTAGGTTTATATACTTCTGATGAGTCATAGATATAATGGATATTTATTGCTGTGCTGTTCAGAACTCTCACACCCCACAGACCAATTTCAAACATGAGGTTCAAGTGGAGGATGCCAATCACAGAGTCCTTTGTTTCTGGCCAGAGTTAATTTGTCTAGGAATGGGTACATGATACCAGCCAGGCCAGCCAGTCCCTTTCCCCAGGATGCTTTTCAATCTAGACATCAGGGAAGGTTGCTAGACCCTCTCTGGGGGTTAAGCTATAAAGCACAAATACTACTGGTACCACGTTTCATTCCACATGAAGGAAGTTGGTTTGAAAGATTCATGCCAAACATATCACAAGAAACATAGACAAGACATGGACATTGTACTGATGGATTCTGAAGTCCTCATTCCACATGAACCTAAGGTCCAACCCACCCCATATTTTTCTAATAAATTTAATTTTTTGTCCACACTATTTTGAATTACAGTTCTGTCACATGTAACCAAGAGTCTTAACTAATCCATATACCATATTAGATTGGTATGGTTTTCATTTGAGATATCAAATATTTCCCACATTGACCTTAAATACCCACAATTGGTTAAGACAGTGAAGGCCAATACTAAAATGTAAATACGTTGTCTTTGGTATTGGAGGTGGTGGGAAGGAGAAAATTTTAAGATATAATTCATTAATACCTCAGGTTATCATCCATAAGATATTATCCATTAATATTTCACCTTTTGGGTCGGGTGCGGTGGCTCACGCCTGTAATCCCAGCAGTTTGGGAGCCCGAGGAGGGTGGATCACGAGGTCAGGAGTTTGAGACCAGCCTGGCCAACATAGTGAAACTCCATCTCTACTAAAAATACAAAAAATTAGCTGGGCATGGTAGCGGGCACCTGTAATCCCAGCTACCTGGGAGGCTGAGGCAGGAAAATCGCTTGAACCCAGGAGGCGGAGGTTGCAGTGAGCCGAGATTGCGCCATTGCACTCCAGCCCAGGCAACAGTGCAAGGCTCCGTCTCAAACAAAAACAAAAACAAAAACAAAAACGAGCAAAATTTCATCTTTCACATAACCTAGCAGAGTTTCCTCGTAAGGCTCTAAAGGAAAAGACCTTTTAATAGAAATTTGCAAATAATGCTAGACTTTGGGAAGAGGGGACGTTGTATGGGTGTGTGAGGAGTGTGTGTACCCACATGCAAGTAGAAGCCTGGAGGAGATCACCACAAGGAGGCCAGAAGTCTATAGAAAATAAAAGTAACAGTTTTTCATAGGGTTGCCCTATCACCATCAAGTTATTATTATTATAAATAATTAAACCTAACATTTATAGAGCTTTAGAATTTTCATACATATGAAAATTATATTCATTTGAGAAATAAAAATACATCTAAAGAAAGTTAAGAATATTTCCCACAATGAGATAAATAATCAGGTACATCAGAACTGGGTTCTAATTTGGTCTCAACACTATATTACCTGGATAATCTTTGACAAATTCGATCTCTCTGAAGTTATTTTCTCATCTCTAATATGTTGCTAGTTCCTACATTTCAACCTCATAGAATTTCTGTGAGTGTTAAATATCAAAAGGGGGCGGTGTAGTGCAGTGGATAGGGAATTTACCTGATGTGGGAAAAAGATTACATACTTAATATGGATGAGGTGGAGTAAAAAACCTCCATTCTTGAATTTGAAGGGTCAGCATGAATCCAGATGTATTTAATCTTAAAAGTGTCCTAGCTCTGTTCATTTAAACGGCATAGAAATAATAATCAACCCAATAGTAATAAACTCCTCTAGCATGTACTTATTGTGGTTTCTATTACAAGGAACCAGATCTACCAAAGACAACTAACATCATGTGAAAAGGACTCAGGAGCCACTTCTCATTTTTAAGAAGCTCTCACTGGCTAGAGATGGGGCAATAATGAAAGGCAATAAATGCATTGATTTGACATATGTCAGATATTTTTAAAACCATGAGTTCATATTGATGCTAAAAAAGAAAAACCTACTGAACACCTTTGGAGGATCCTAGGCAACCAACTCATTATTTTGAAAATGTAAATGAGAGGAAAGACTCAAAAACATCCATTTTCTCTACAGAGGACACTTCAGAGTGACCCAATACTTCACGAGGGGAAATTTTTCCTTATAAACCAATTAGGATATCACTAGTTTTTCAAATTCCATTGAAGTCATGGATCTAAACAACCATCATCAATGACTATTAACAGTGAAAAAAGATAGATGTTTTGTGCCTTCAGATGGTAGCACACTGCAGTTCCTATGACATAACATTGACATGCACATGCATAAATGCCAAATCTAACCCCAGTCCGACATAGGCACTAGATCCTACTACCATGTTGTAAAAATATAGTTTTCAGAAAAACATGTTAAATGGTTCCACAGGAAGACAACGCACAGACTACAAGAAATCGTACAGGGGCCGGGCGCAGTGGCTCACGCCTGTAATCCCAACACTTTGGGATTCAACTGAGGTTGGGAGTTCAAGACCAGCCTGACCAATATGGAAAAACCCCATCTCTACTAAAAATACAAAATTAGCTGGGCATGGTGGCACATCCCTGTAGTCCCAGCTACTCTGGAGGCTGAGGCAGGAGAATCACTTGAACCTAGGAGGCAGAAGTTGTGGTGAGCTGCGATCGCGCCATTGTACTCCAGCCTGGGGTAACAAGAGTGAAACTCCTTCTCAAAAAAAAAAAAAAAAAAAAAAAAAACCACAGAACAAAACAACAACAACAAGAGAAATCATACAGGACAAACAACCTGGTTTATTAAGCAACAAAAACTATGCATTAAAAAGAGAGCTAAATGGGAAATTACAGAATAAAAGAGATTAAAGAAATTATCTCAATATTTGTTCTTATTTGGATCCTGATTCAAACAAATGGAAAATATTGAATACTGATTTGAAAGTTGATATCAAAGAATTGTTGCTAATTTTTAGGTATGATAGTATAATCATATATTTTAAAAATCCTATCCTTCAGAGATAGTAAAATATTTACGGTGAAATGAAATATTGAAGATCTGCTTCAAAATAATTTGCAGACAGTAGAGGGTGGGGAGACAGATAAAACAAGATTGGTTATAAACTGATTGTTGAAATTAGGTGATGGGTCCATAGAAATGTATCATATTATTCTCTACAGTTTTGTATATACTAATAATAAGAGCTATCTATGACAAACCCACAGCCAATATCATATTGAATGGGCAAAAATGGAAGAATTCCTTTTGAAAACTGGCACAAGACAGGGATGCCCTCTCTCACCACTCCTATTCAACATAGTGTTGGAAGTTCTGGCCAGGGCAATCAGTCAGGAGAAGGAAATAAAGCGTATTCAATTAGGAAAAGAGGAAGTCAAATTGTTCCTGTTTGCAGATGACATGATTGTATAACTAGAAAACCCCATCATCTCAGCCCCAAATCTCCTTAAGCTGATAGGAAACTTCAGCAAAGTCTCAGGATACAAAATCAACGTGCAAAAATCACAAGCATTCTTATACACCAGTAACAGACAAACAGAGAGCCAAATCATGAGTGAACTCCCATTCACAATTGCTTCAAAAAGGAATAAAATGTCTAGGAATCCAACTTACAAGTGATGTGAAGGACCTCTTCCAGGAGAACTACAAACCACTGCTCAATGAAATAAAAGAGGACACAAACAAATGGAAGAACATTCCATGCTCATGGGTAGGAAGAATCAATATTGTGAAAATGGCCATACTGCCCAAGGTAATTTATAGATTCAATGCCATCCCCATCAAGCTAACAATGACTTTCTTCACAGAATTGGAAAAAACTACTTTAAAGTTCATATGGAACCAAAAAAGAGCCCACATCGCCAAGTCAATCCTAAGCCAAAAGAACAAAGCTGGAGGCATCATGCTACCTGACTTCAAACTATACTACAAGGCTACAGTAACCAAAACAGCATGGTACTGGTACCAAAACAGAGATACAGACCAATGGAACAGAACAGAGCCCTCAGAAATAATGCCACATATCTACAACTATCTGATCTTTGACAAACCTGACAAAAACAAGAAATGGGGAAAGGATTCCCTATTTAATAAATGGTGCTGGGAAAACTGGCTAGCCATATGTGGAAAGCTGAAACTGGATCCCTTCCTTACACCTTATACAAAAATTAATTCAAGATGGATTAAAGACTTAAATGTTAGATCTAAAACCATAAAAACCCTAGAAGAAAACCTAGGCAATACCATTCAGGACATAGGCATGGGCAAGGACTTCATGACTGAAACACCAAAAGCAATGGTGACAAAAGCCAAAATTGACAAATGGGATCTAATTAAACTAAAGAGCTTCTGCACAGCAAAAGAAGCTACCATCAGAGTGAACAGGCAACCTACAGAATGGGAGAAAAGTTTTGCAATCTACTCATCTGACAAAGGGCTAATATCCAGAATCTACAATGAACTCAAACAAATTTATAAGAAAAAGCAACCCCATCAACAAGTGGGCAAAGGATATGAACAGATACTTCTCAAAAGAAGACATTTATCCAGCCAAAAGACACATGAAAAAATGCTCATCATCACTGGCCATCAGAGAAATGCAAATCAAAACCACAATGAGATACCATCTCATATCAGTTAGAATGGCGATCATTAAAAAGTCAGGAAACAACAGGTGCTGGAGAGGATGTGGAGAAATAGGAACACTTTTACACTGTTGGTGGGACTGTAAACTAGTTCAACCATTGTGGAAGTCAGTGTGGCAATTCCTCAGGGATCTAGAACTAGAAATACCATTTGACCCAGCCATCCCATTACTGGAAATATACCCAAAGGATTATAAATCATGCTGCTATAAAGACACATGCACACATATGTTTATTGTGGCACTATTTACAACAGCAAAGACTTGGAACCAACCCAAATGTCCAACAATGATAGACTGGATTCAGAAAATGTGGCACATATACACCATGGAATACTATGCAGCCATAAAAAATGATGAGTTCATGTCCTTTGTAGGGACATGGATGAAGCTGGAAACCATCATTCTCAGCAAACTATCACAAGGACAAAAAACCAAACACCACATGTTCTCACTCATAGGTGGGAATTGAACATTGAGAACACATGGACATAGGAAGGGGAACACCACACACTGGGGCCTGTTGTGGGGTGGGGGGAGGGGGGAGGGATAGCATTAGGAGATACATCTAATGCTAAATGATGAGTTAATGGGTGCAGCACACCAACATGGCACATGTATACATATGTAACAAACCTGCATGTTGTGTACATGTACCCTAAAACTTAAAGTATAATAAAAAAAAATTTCCATTACAAAAAGCAAACAAACCAACCAAAGAACTGTGCCTGAGTTTGAATCTGAGCTCAGTTAACCTAGAGAACAGGGTTTCTTAACTGTTCTTCCCTCATTTGTTAAATGGAATAATAAAAGCACCTATTTTACCGGGTTATTTGTGAGCAGTAGAAAGAAATAATAGATATAGAACACTTAGAAAAACTGCCTATGGCACATAGGTGTTTAATCCAGTTATCTGTTGTAATCTCTTCTTGATATTATATACTATTATGAAGCCATATTTTAAAAGAATCCTAGAAAATGTGATCTGTGCTCAACACTTAAGCACTGATCAACAGGTAGGAAGCACTAAGTTTCATTCTTAAAGGAAATTTGGAAAAGCCTGTCAGGGACAAGTTCCAGTGCAAATCTAGCAGGAAAGAGGAACTTTCTCTGGCTCTCAAGGGCAGGCAAGGTTAGAAGATAGGCAGCTACCTTTTGCTTTAACTGAGGTTTGACATCACTGAACTGGGATGGTAATAAATTTCTCCCTACTGGATCTCAACTCTTTGTTGGCAAAATGCTCCTCTAAGTACCTTAAAATCAATACACACTTTCACTGCAGAGGATCCAAGCTACAGCAGCTATTCATAATTGAGCAAATGGCTTAAAAGCACTAACCATCGGTTGCATGCAAGCTAGTCAAAAGGGAGACTCAATGGAGAATTTTTAACCTGAGCAACAAACAGATATGTATGATTATTACATTGATTAATGATGCTCTAGGCCAGTGTCTTTCAAACTTTCATGTACACATGAATCACCTGAGGATCCTGTTAAAATGCAGATTCTGGTTCAGTTTGGGATGGGGCCTGAGATTCTGCATTTCTGGCAAGCTCTCAGTGATGCTTACTGAAGTGGCTAGTCCGCAGATCATACTTGGCATAGCAAGTTCCCACTTGGCCCTGGGGAATGATCTGATCCATGCTTCAGTGGGACTTAGGCTTCAGTGATTTGGAAAATAGATAGCCAGGGACATGTTTGATCTGAAACTAGAAGCATTCTTTTCTGATTCTTTGGCTTTGATAACTGTTACATTTATCAAAATGAATGCTATATACTCCTTTCCAGGTGTTAAATTCCTAGGTTAAAACTCTTTTACAGAAGAGGTTTCTGGTATCAGAATGTCACCAAAGAGAAAACTGTACGTTTGAATTCTCTAATAAAGTCCTCTTGCCAGCTGGACAGGTTTTTAGCATAATCCTAATTTTGAATTCCTTCCCTTTCCCCTCTTTTTCTAACAATGGGAAGTGAGAGTGAATCTCTCAAAAATAGGTCAATAATTTTATAAATTCAAAGATGGCCCATGGGGATAAAACTTCCAATGAAAAAAAAAAAAGTAGATTTAGTCCAAGAAGAATCCTGAGAAAAGGATTTGAAACTAACTCTTTGGCAGCCTTGAGGATAATCTGCAATGTCATGGGAGAAAGACTCTTTTAAGAAGTTCTTTAATGTTTATAATTTCATTTGAACCTAAACAGGAAAGAGAAGAATGAACTGCCTAAGCCATGAGGATTGTCAGCTTCTTTGTTACCCTTCACCTGTTGTGACCATGTCTATACCACAATTCAGGCTAATATTTTCTGAAAAGTTCCATAGGAATGTTAATAATATTTGTGCTGAAAAATAATTCTTAGGTTAAATAAATTTAGGGAACTCAGGGCTAAAGAAAGGTTTAACAGGCCTATTGACTTCAGGCTTTCTCAGAGACATTAATATGTTAATGAACTTTGGAACCTGCAAGAGGGGTTCACAGGACAAAAGCTTCTTAATTTGACTTGTAAACTGTAATGACCATGGACCATGGGTTTTTCAAGAACTGTCTCTTGGGATAAGTGCTTAGCAGACTCTGAGAAATGCTGATGTATGGGAGCTGGGACAAAGTGTGTCTTACTGACTTTGAATTACCCGAATATAGTAATTCTCATCATCCAGAAGATGGTAAAAATGAGTGTGGGTATATGTGTGGGATTAGACATTCCTAGTAATCTCTGTGGTTAGTAAAAACCCTTTTGGCAAGGTGAAGGTCTCAAAGACAGTAGGGACTTGGAGAAAAAACTATCAAGAGCCATTAATACTTATTACATAATACATTAAATTTCCAAACAAACCATATTTGTAGGTGTTCAGAATCTCTGAGATGATTAGTGAGATTCACTCTTTTAGTGCCTCAGAAGTTTCACGTGTAAAATAGGGATAGTAATGCCCACCTCCCATGGTGGGCTAAGGCTTAAAATAGACAATGCATGTAAAAGAACTAGTATATAGTAAGAAGTACCTAGATGGTAGTTTTCTTCCCATTATTAGGATAAGTGTTTTTTGGAAGCACTGGAGGTGGTGCCTCTCCTTGGTTGTACAGGTTTTCAAGGAGGTGGTGGTAGGTTTATATCAAGATTGTCTGGGAGAAAATTTTTAAAAATATGTACACTCAAGTCCCTACTCAGTCCTAGTGAGTCATAACTTACTGGTGGTGATACAGAAGGATGCCTATATATTTTTAAAAACTTCCCCTGTGATGATTATGATACACCTTCAACACCTGTAATATACTTGCAGCAAATCCCTTAGTGGTAGCCCACCCCTCATACAGTA
The DNA here is from genome assembly GCF_006542625.1 of Nomascus leucogenys. Taxonomy (NCBI): domain Eukaryota; kingdom Metazoa; phylum Chordata; class Mammalia; order Primates; family Hylobatidae; genus Nomascus; species Nomascus leucogenys. The sequence goes on along the minus strand of NC_044382.1, from coordinate 18,049,491 downwards.
GTTCTGAGATGTGTTTCTTGGGATAAAAGTTTCTTGTGCTTAAATGTTTAGAAATACTACATAATAGCACCTGTCCTTCTCTTTGGGGCTTATTAAAGTATCAGAGAAATTCCGCAGAACACATATTTGAAAGCTTATAATCTATTGTCTTCAAATATTACTTGGCCTTGCAAAATTTATTTTTCTTGCAACTCGCATCAACATGTTTGTTGAATACATTAGGGAAATCCTATGGTATAGAGTTAGCCAGAAGCGAGTTCTATCCATACTCAGAAATCTTTCTGCCCTAAAAGTATAAGGGAGAAGCAAGGTCACAAAGAGCAGCCAAGTTGTCTCCCCTCAGGGAGCAGGCTGAGCCCACTTTCATTATCCCTGCCGCCTGCTATCTGTATGTGGAAAGAATCCTGGCAACAATAAATGTGTGCTTTCAAGTAAGCATCTCTGTGTGAACTCAAGGTAACAGTTAAAGGGCCAGGGAGATGAGCTACTGAGCCTTAAAAACTGAGGCTCTGGGGCCAGGCACAGTGACTCACGCCTGTAATTCCAGCACTTTGGGAGGCCGAGGCAGGCGGATCATGAGGTCAGGAAATCGAGACCATCCTGGCTAACACGGTGAAACCTCGTCTCTACTAAAAATACAAAAAATTAGCCAGGCTTGGTGGCTGGCACCTGTGGTCCCAGCTACTCGGGAGGCTGAGGCAGGAGAACGGCGTGAACCTGGGAGGCGGAGCTTGCAGTGAGCCGAGATCGCGCCACTGCCCTCCAGCCTGGGCGACAGAGCGAGACTCTGTCTCAAAACAAAAACAGAAAACAAAACAAAATAAAAAACTGAGGCTCTGGACAAACCTGGCTTTGAATCCTGCTCCAACACTTCCCTCCTCAGTGACCTTGGGCAAGTTACAGGACCTCCGTATGCCCCAGTTTCCTTTTGTATAAAATGGAGACAATAATAGTGCCCATCTCATTGGGCTGTTTTGAGGATAGACGAGGTAATCATGCAAAGCCCTTAGTATGGAATCAATAAAAGTCTATTATTATTACTAAAATGAAAAAAGCACTCTTGAGCAAAGTGAGGGGGAGAATCAAGAACTGAGACAGAATAGAGAACCCTGGAAACCTTCAAGCTCAAATAATCTTCCTTTCACACAGGAATTTACCTTGCTCTCTTTTTTGTTTTTCTTTTTGTAAATGATCTTAGGAAGTGCTCTGTGAGAACTGAGGGTTAGAGTTGAAGAGACTTATTAAATTGGCTGGTCTATAGCACCGGAGTGTGAATGACCATTTTACCTGACTCTTCATTCCAGCGAAATCCCAAACTATCTGACTAATTAATATGCAAAACATAGTTTGGGAACTGCTGCCAAAGACTAAAAGAAAAGTCACTGGTTGAACTGAAACAACACTGAAATGACTGCCAGAGAGAGTAAGAAAGATTCAGAATTGGATAAGGATGTTGGGGTAGGGAGGCTAAAGGGGAGATTTATAAGTTTTACTGCTCCTAGAACTTAAAAAAAAAAAAAGGTAGAATAGGCCAGGCACTGGGCTCACACCTGTAATTCCCACACTTTGGGAGGCCAAGGCAGGTGGATCACTTCAGGTCAGGAGTTCGAGACCAGCCTGGCCAACATGGCAAAAACCCCGCCTCTACTAAAAATACAAAAAATTAGCTGGGTGTGGTAGTGCACGCCTGTAATCCCAGCTACTTGGGAGGCTGAGGTAGGAAAATCGCTTGAACCCGGTAGGCATAGATTGCACTAAGCAGAGATTGTGCCACTGTACTCTAGCTTGGGTAACAGAGCGAGACTCTGTACAAAAAAAAAAAAAAAAAAAAGGTAGAATAGCATAGAAAGTCTCAGAGTGCCTTGCATGTGGTGAGGCTAAGGTGTCATTCTTACATACTCTTTCACATGCATATACACAAGTGCATGTGCATCAGTGTGTGTGTGTTTGTGTGTAATATTTTATACATTTCCTATTGTTACTGTTGAAAAGATTTGAAAGCCTCTGGTCGAAGGGCAGGCTACAGAGTTCTGAGCCCAGAAACAGATTGTTATTGCTTGTCTAGAATGACTCTGTGAACTTAGACCAGATCTTACCCTCCCTTTTTGCAAACACTAGGGTGATTTAGCAAATGTGGCTGTAATAAGCAAAGGGTGAGAAAACTCAGAGACAGGCCCCTTGCTCAGTGATTGACACAGAGCCTGGAGACCAGCGGACATGCTGATCTACAGTGGGTGGTGGTGGTTTCCATTTCCAGTGGTGGCAACTGCAGCCTCAGTAGCAGCAATGGTTCCCATTTATTGTGAGTCTCTTGAGTAGCAAACTCTTTATTCTGTTCTTTACTTTCCTTATACCATTTGAATTTCACAGCAAAACCATGGGATAGCTATTATTATTCCCATGATATGCATGAGAGAACAGGCTTCTGAGAACCAAATCAATCACACAAAAAGTGTTTTATGAGAGCTGTTTATCAGGTGCTTAGAGAGAGGCAAGGCAAGGTACAATGACCCTTGCTCCTAGAACTTACAAACTTATTTTGAGAAATTTGAGTCTGGAAAACTGCACTCTAGCTCACGAGAATCTCTGAGGAATAAATCATTTGCCTTCCTTCTCCCAAATCCTCTGACTCATTCCATTTCTACCCAGCCAAAGGCTGGCAGAATGAACAAAAGTGATAAAATTGTACTCTTTTCCCTGGTTAAAGAAAGGGACCATATTGGAAATCAACTCCCACAAGGAGAATTTTAATTGCAAATTGGAATATCACACCCAGCTTCAGTCAGTCAACACATATTGCCTATGAAAGCATTGATATTAATACCAACTGTTCACTGGTCTTTTACTATGTGCCTATCTTCATGCTAAGTAAGTCATGTACCTACCATTTAGTCTTCAAAACTACCCTATGGAAAGGGAACTATTTTTGTCCCCATTTTCCAGATGAGGGAACCAAGGTGTGAGAAGACAGTAACTTGCCCAAGGTGAGATGGCTGATGATGAGTGGTGGGACCTGGGCTTTGAACCCATCTCTGTCAGACCCCAGAGCCTGAGCTTTTACCCACCAAACAATGATGATTCCTCCATGATGTCTGAGGTACCATGTATGAAAGGGTGGGGATTAAACAAAAGTGTCAATGCCACTGCACTCCCGTCTGGGTGACAGACTGAGAGCCAGTCTCTTTTTTTTTTGAAACGGAGTCTCACTTTATTGCCCAGGCTATGATCTTGGCTCACTGCAACATCTGCCTCCTGGGTTCAAGTGATTCTACTGCCTCAGTCTCCCGAGCAGCTGGGACTACAGGTGCCTGCCATCACACCTGGCTATTTTTTTAATTTTTAGTAGAGACAGGGTTTCACCATGTTGGCCAGGATGGTCTTGAACTCCTGACCTCAAGTGATCCACCTGCCTCTCAGCCTGCCAAAGTGCTGGGATTACAAGCTTGAGCCATCGCACCCAGTGGAGACCCAGTGTCTTTTTAAAAAAAAAAAAAGAAGGTATCAATGATCTCTCTCTGCCCTCAAGGAGGCTTAAGCACTGTTGAGAAGTTAAGGAATACACAAATGGAAACATAGTTAATGATACCTTGCTGCAGTTTAGGAGGGGCAGAAGGAGTATTAGGATTTGTGGCAGGAGAGATTGCTAGGGCTGAGCTGGGCAGAGTGAGTTGGGATTGGATGAGCACAGAAGAGGAGTTGGTTCTAGTGATGATGGAACAGACATTAGACTCCTCGGTTCAGAGCAGAGAGTATAGTTTCCTCAGTTAAACAGAGTGGATCCCCATTTAGAAACTCTGAGGCCTTCAGCAAGTTATTTAACTTTACTAAGCCTCAGTTTCCTCATCTGTGATATGCAGATAATATCCATCTCAGAGGGCTGCTGGTAGGATTTAGTGTATCTAAAGTGCTAGGGAAAAGGAGGCATCTACTACTTTCCCCTCTACCCAGCAGGTTTAGTTCAATTTTCCAGTAGGGTAGGCTTGCTTCCTCTCTGTGACTTTACCATTGAAGATCTTAGAAAGAGCCCTACCTGCTGTGAGAAGCCCTTCACGACACGTCTTTGCTTGAGATTTGTCTCTCCATCCAAGCTGGCAGTTTCCAGATGGCATATCCCACTGGGGTCCGAGGAAAAAAGGAGGAGTATGTCTGCTGGGACAATCTCGTTGCATTTCATTTGGATGAAGTCTCCCACGCGCACATCCTTCCAGCACTTCTGCACGTAGGTCTGCTCTTTTCTTGGGTGAGAGAAAGACAGGGTCTGAGTGAGCTTTAAGTTTCATCAGAAAACTAATGAGAGAATAGAGGAAGGTCCCACCAGCACCTAACTATCCACCAAATCAGCCTGTCATGAGATTGCCTTGTATTCTACCTTACCCCTAAATGACCACCTCATAATTTCTCTAGAATAGCCAGGCATAATCTACAGAATCTCATTAGTAAAGATCTGTCTTTGGCCGGGTGTGGTGGCTCACACCTGTAATCCCAGCACTTTGGGAGGCTGAGGTGGGTGGATCATGAGGTCAGGAGTTCGAGGCCAGCCTGGCCAATATGGTGAAACCCCGTCTCTACTAAAAATACAAAAATTAGCTGGGTGTGGTGGTGCGTGCCTGTAGTCCCAGCTGCTTGGGAGGCTGAGGCAGGAGAATCGCTTGAACCTGGGAGGCAGAGGTTGCAGTGAGTCGAGATTGCGCCACTGCACTCCAGCCTGGGCGACACAGCAAGACTCCATCTCAAAAAAAAAAAAAAAAAAACCCAAACCAAAACAAAACAAAATCTGTTCTTATGAACATTTAGAATTTTTCTTCACTGCCAGTTCTTGTCCAAGTTCTGTGTTCAGCCCTTGCTTCCTTACAAGAAAAAAATTTTAAAGGAGAAGGTAACTGTATTGTCATATTAATGTGGTACTACTCTTAATATCCACTATTTACCAGAATAGCCAGTTATTACCAAAGAAAATAGAGTTTCAAGGAACTGGGATATGGGAAAGATTGTTTTTGATTATAAGGAGAGTGATGATCGGAAAGGCGAGGATATCTGCCACTGTCTAGGAAGATCCAGAGCCGCACTGAAATAGAACACTCTGGGTGGTCCAGGAATTAGGAGGATGCTACCAGGAGTTTTGATGAAATGAGACCTCACAGTAACTGTGGAATTAGAGGGCCGAAGAAATCTGAGGAAATCTGAGGAAATTCTTTTATCTTCCTATCCAATTTATCAAGCTGAGATAATAATAGTGACAGGAACAATGACAAATTTAGCATTTCTTACCTGCCAAGTGCTTGTGTTAATTAATATTTTATTTACTTTGCATAATAACCCACAGGAGTAGATATTATTATACTCACTTCACAAGTGAGGTAATTGGGGGTCAAAAGAAATTTTTCAAAGTCTCACAAAAACAGAGCTGGAACCTGAACCTGGGTCCAGCCCGACACCAAAACCCACAGTTTTTACTGCTTGGGTATACTACCTCCCTGCAGGTGGTACCACAGCCTCAGCCTTCCCACCTCCAGCTAAGGAACTCCCCATTTCTCAAGGCAATGTATCTTTTTTTTTTTTTTTTTTTTTGGAGACAGAGTCTTGCTCTGTTGCCCAGGCTGGAGTGCAGTGGCACGATCTTGGCTCACTGCAACCTGTCTCCTGGGGTCAAGTGATCCTCCTGCCTCAGCCTGCTGAGTAGCTGGGATTACAGGCGCCTGCCACAATGTCCAGCTAATTTTTGTATTTTTAGTAGAGATGGGGTTTCACCATATTGGCCAGGCTGGTCTCAAACTCCTGACCTCAAGTGATCCTCCTGTCTCGGCCTCCCAAAGTGCTGGGATTACAGGCGTGAGCCACTGCTCCTGGCTGCATTCTATTTTCAAAGAGCTCTCATTTCAGAAAGTCTTCCTTCTGCCTAACCAAATATTTAAACAGTTCTGCTCTTCCAGGTAATACGGTCTATTCCATCTTCCACCATTCTTTAAATATTTTAAGGCATTCATCAGGTGTCCCATGAAGACTTTTGGGCATGCCAAGCCAAATTTAACTTTCCAGGTGCCCTCAATTATTCCTCATGTGACACAGTTTCAAGATCTGTTCCGGAGGTGTGGGCTCATCTGTCTGCATTTGGAAATGTCCCGCTTTAAGTGTGGGATTTGAAACCAAACTAATATCCCACATGTGGTCTTTCTAACTGAGCCCAGCTGGCTTGAAGCTGGGTGCCTCTGAAGGCAGCCAGACCTGGAGAGGCAGGCCTTCCTTTGCTGGGCTTCTCCACTGATGCTGAGCCCCTCTGGGCATGTTCTTGTTTCTGTTTCTGCTGGAATCTGAGCTGCACTGGGCATGACGCATCTACTCTTCCACGGAGAAAGAGTAGTGAATAGAATTCCGGTTTTCTCCTTTGACATCACAAAAGTCCCTGGGGAGAAAGAGGGTTCTGATGTCTTCCTTGCTTCCTGGAGGCCCTCTGGAGAACCTCAGACAAGCCTTCCTAAGATCCAATCTTCCTGGTTATAAAAGATCTTCTCAGAAGACTTCCCCAGCCACCTGAAATAACGGTGCTTCCATTTGGAAGGCCGAGTCTATAAACAGGGACATTGGAATTGGGGAGCAACTTTAGAACTCGAAAGAAACACAGGGTTCTGCGGAAGTGCTCCGCGGCTCTGGGAGCTCAGTGCAGCAGCCACAGTTAAATATCATCCAAATGACTATTGAGACCCCTTCTTAGGATTTTGGGGGTGATGCGTCTGTAGCATTTTAGTAATAATTCCTCCTTACATGCGAAAGCACACAAAACAGGTTTCCAAGCACCTTTCAGTTGATCAGCTCATTCTCTGCTTCCACTCCACCCACATAACTTTTCCTTTAAATTTTTGCGGGTACATAGTAGGTATATATATTTATGGGGTACATGAGATGCTTTCGTACAGGCATGCAATGTGTAATAATCACATCATGGAAAACAGGATATCCATCCCCTCAAGCATTTATCCTTTGTGTTACAAACAATCCAATTGTATTCATTTACTTATTTAAAAATATATAATTGAATTATTATTGACTATAGTCACCGTGTGTTGTGCTATCACATACTAGGTCTTAATCATTCTTTCTAACTATTTTGTTTTTTTTTGGAACCCATTAACCATCCCCATCTCCCCCCAACCCTCACTTTGATTTTCTATGAATAATAGGGGCAGTCACCCCAGATTTGTTTCCCTGTGCCATCTTGGAAATACATTTGATTATTTAAACATTTGGTTGTTTATTTATATATCTAGGGTGGGAACTCCTTCACTAAGAGTGCCATTGTAACTGTCAAACACTTCGTGGTCTCTGCTGACTCAGGGGATATTTTTTCTTCTTCAAAGTAGCCCTGGGAAAACCTGTTAAATATCCAAGTATAAGGCATTGGAATGGTCCATACTCTCTGTGAGAAAAGAATCTCATAGAGTGAAGGAGAGACTGGTTTTTTTCTTTCTTTTTGAGAGAGTGCTTTAAAATGTTCTTAAATATTATAGCAAAATTGTCCCAAGGAACAAAGAATGTATCACTCATTCTGCCTTGTCTTCCTTTTTGCCCCCTCCTTTGGCTTCTGTGTCCTACTGGATAATGCCTTTGGGGATGAGGGGTATCCGTTGATTGCTATAATCTCAGCATTCTACCCAGTATTTGAGATTGGATTCAGGGAGAACACCTTCCACTCTGAGCAAATCCTGATCGCCAACCCTCCCAGAGCAAACTGGTTTTGAAGGTTTTGTTAAATACAAGTTGGCCAGTATCTGCATACAGAGGCATGTCAAAGGCAAGGCCAATGCACCTCCACCCATGAACACTGAATCTCATTCTTCCCCTTTGTAATAAAGGACTGCACTGCTTATTCTAGGATGTGGGTTATAAAGGTGCTGGAAGATGGAGTGCTATGGAGAAGAGCTTATGGCATATGTGTTTTTCTGAGCTGTCACTTCTGTGAGCTGGACTGGGGTATTGTCCTGTCAAGTCCTGTCATGATCTAAGTATCAATGGAGCCACCCACAAGTGGTAAGTCAGACTAGTCTCTCTCTTCTTTACATTGCTTGCTGGATCCCAAGGAGGTCACTGCTGTACTGGTTATAATTGCCTGTCTTTTCTTTAGACATAATCCTCTCTTCCTTAGGATTGCATGCAGTGGTGAAGAAATATTCTCAGTGACTGCTGTGGGTTTGCCTTCCCCAAGACAGAGATTGCCCAGTTCCAGGGTTGTGCTTCTCAAACAGAAGCACACATACCTCCAGGATACCCTGGTAGGCATCTAGGAATAACAAAGCTATGAGATCCATATGACTTTGGGGGCATTAAAAAAAAAGTTTAGGGGAAACGTAGTTTAGTAATTTGGCTGGTACAAAATTTGAAGAATTTTATTTATAGTAACTAAACTTAGTTATGTTAGGGAATCAGAGGCACATTTTGTAGGAATTTTAGGGATTAAAAAATGAGATCAGGGATATTTCCTTCTTGCCCTGGGCCACTTTATGCTGATTCTCTAGCATCTACGTTGTCTCCTCCACTGTTAGGACCATGTCTGTGGAAAAGTCAGGGATGCACACAGCCCAAGGGGGTTCAGTCAGGGGAGGTGATGACTGGCCAAATCCTGCTGATGCAGAAAAGCAGCATGCTCTTGCATTGAGTGAAGCCCAGGGGAGACCAGCAGCTGGCCAGGAGCCACCTGCAGAAGTCATTCTCTCATTAATCCAGCCTGTTTCGAACAGCTGCCCCAGGTGGACACATCCACAAACCCTGGATTGTCCCCCTGCTAGGGGGTCCACACCTGGGAACTGACTGCTATTTTAGTTTTATGCCATGTTCACTGCTGTTTAAAAATAAGACAAATCAACATGGCTTGGGACGAAGGCTCCATCTGGCAGATTCTGCCACGGGGAAAATTAAGTGGTGCAGTGCTAAATGGCTTTCCGAGAGGAGATAGGGATTATTAAGAGGTAAATGAACAGCCAGAGAGGTTTGTAGCCAACTGGATGCCATGGCAGAGCAGGTGAAAGGGGAAATAGAGGGAGGAGAGGATGCTGAAGGCTCCATTTCTCAAGTATCTGGATTTTATTAAAAGAGTTTCAGGCAACTAGAGTAGAGGGGATTTTTCAGAAGAATTAGTTATCTTATGGAACTTCCCATTCCACACAGGATGATGAGCTGTCCTGGCTGTCCTTCAGGAGGTTCAAATGCTAGGCCCAGAATGCTCAGTGCCATGTCACTAACCCAGAGTGAGAGAGGAATGCCCGACAGAGTGACTGCAGCATAGGGATTGAGAGAGGCTTTGAATCCTGGCTTCCCTGCTTACAACCTGTGTGACCTACAGATCACAATGGGGTTGGGGAGATGGATTAGACTTGCAGGCTCAGGGAAGCACCAGAAAGAAATAGCTGAGGCCAGAGAAGCAGGGGGGTGGGTTGGGTGTGCGACCAGGACCCCTGGCTGGGCTGGAAATAGTGGAGGACACGTGTGATATTTACCAATCTGAGGATGCCTAGATATATTTGTGGAGAGTTGAGGATTAGGGTGGGAGGACTGAAGTTCTAAGTCAGCAGATTGGAGCTGAATGGCACGGCCACTGGGACATTTTTATTAATGGGACCTCATTCATACCCAGAAGCTAGTGAGGGCTGGAACATTTGGGTTACATTAATACAGTATAAAGTTCTTTATACTGGGAGGATGTTTGAAGCCCCAGGTCTGGGGATAACCCACTCCTGACCTTTTTGACCATGTGGTGGCAGTAAAGAAAGCAGAACTGCACTTAGAATGTCACCAAGCAGTGATGGCCATGGAAACACTGTGCTTCAGAGGACACGGAAGTCACAGGTGCCATCCAGCAAGATCATAGCCATGGGTTACGATTCTTCAGCCTGGAGGTATTCAAGGATATGAATTGCCTCCCAAATGCTCGTCCTTTAACCTCTGCAGATCCAAATGCTGCCTTTCTCTTTTCACTCCTGGGCACTGGACATGACAGTGCACATCTTGTTGCCATGCTTCCCTGAATATTACCATCCTATTTCCTAATTGTCATGTGCATCTTCTATTTTAAAGTATGTAAGAAGCTTGCTAAGAGCTGCGATGATCCTGGGTCTTATATTTCTATAGGCACATAGGGTTGGATACAGTGTTTAGCACATGGGGAGTGTTTAGTAAATATCAATTGATTCCTTGTATATTTTTTCTTGAATACAGGAAGTAGAAAGGCAGTTTTTCCTAACCTTTGGCCATTTTAACATCTTTGTTATAGATACCCTAGTGGAGACTTCTAACAATGATATTTTAAATTATTAGCTTACATGTATTGACTACCTATAATGAACCCAGCATTTAACTTCCATTACAGGTTAGCTGCCTAATAATGAAATAGCTTTTATTGTTATCATTATTCCTATTTCATAGATGATGAAACAGGCTCAGAAAGTTATCTAACTTGCATAAGGTCACACAGGTGTGTCTACAAGGACAGATGAGTGATGGTGGTGGGAGTGACATGGCTCAGCGTGGTCTCGTGGCTCTGTTTTGGAGTGAGGCACGAAGCTGATTGAGCCTCAGAAGAAGGTGACATAAACCTAGCAGAGGTTGGGTTGAGAACAGGAGCCTCACCTTTTGGAATTCCAATCTCCTTAATGGCAAAACAGACGCCATAAATCCTCACCCGTGGACATACAAATCATGCCTGATGACAAGAGTGCAGAGCATCAGGGACACCTGAATTCTTGTTTTATAACTCTCCCACCCAGTGAGTTTTAGGGAGGACCTAAAGCATTCTCTCCTGAAATGACAAGCTGAATTGGCCCAAATGGTTTATGGCCTTCTGTGAGCACAAGGTGAGGCAGTGGGAGTAGCGTGGGCACCTGCAAAATGGATGCTTCAGAAAGGAGCTTGGTTTGTTGGTGCCAAGTGCAGAGCAAAGGCCTGAGGGGTGGATGCAATGGTCTGCTGGTCTGTAAGTCCAGCCAACTGCATTTTTCATAGCCAGGCTTCAAATGATAATGGATGTTTTTCTGTTGTCTGCATTTTTCAGAGTCCTCCCCGCGGCCCATTTTGTTATATTATTAGAGCTTGGAGTCAAGTTCTATGGTTAAAGATTTTTTTTTTGTCTTCTTTCATGCAGTTCCAAACTCCAGCCTGTGGTCATTCTTTCTTACTCTCCTTGGGTTATGCTCATGATGACTTCTGCCTATCAAGGCTATCGAACTCTCCTTAGCAATATTTAAGCTAACATTTTATGAGTGCCACAGGCACAAATCTAAGCATTTTACATGCAGTAACTCATTTAATACCTGCAGGTACAACCCCAGAATATAGTTTTAGGGCGAAGATAGGCTTATGACTGTATTTTGATGTTCAGATAGCCCTGGCAAAGCTTAAATTCTGCCTGGTCAATCAGTTCATCTTCTTTTGGGGGTTTCCTTGAGGGCTGTTATTCAGAGGAAATATTAGTACCAACTTGCAGCTTTATTAACGGCTGTACAAATGTGATATTCTAATGTAGAATCTATGTTAAGAAGTTGAGTTGGACCAAGTGGCTGAGGCTATGAGCCAGATGAGGCCACCTACATCCCTTTTCTGAATCTAAATCTTGGTGTGGTATGTTCAAGTGTGCTGTGGATAGAAAGGAAAGAAAGAGGGCTAACCTCTAGAGAGTTTTGCTGAATTCAGATTTTAAAATCCTGCCACATAGACTAGCAGGAAAAAATGAGAGCTCAAAGCATAGATTTTGCTTTTAAATCATTATAACCCTTTCCACTGGTATCTGTGGCTCAGTGAATGTCCTTGGATTTTACCACTAAAACTATAAAACTAGCAATTCCACCCTTGTATGTGTTGGACACACAGCAAAAAAGATGAAAGGTTGGCATTGAAAAAATTAAGCTTGAGATGATTGGAAACAAAACAAAAATTACTGGCCAGGCATGGTGGCTCACGCCGTAATACCAGCACTTTGGGAGACCGAAGTGGGAGGACCACTTGAGGTCAGGAGTTTGAGATCAGCCTGGTCAATATGGTGAAACCCCGTCTCTACTAAAAATACAAAATTAGCCAGGGGTGGTGGTGCATGCCTGTAATCCCAGCTACTCGGGAGGCTGAGGCAGGAGAATCCCCTGCCCAGGAGGCAGAGGTTGCAGTGAGTCAAGATTGTGCCACTGCACTCCAGCGTGGGCTCAAAAAAAAAAAAAAAAAAATTACTTAGTACTACTTACGGTGCAGGCACTGAGCTGAACAATTTATAAAATAATCTCACTGGGTCCACATGACCCTGGGAGTTAGGTGCTAGTATCGGCCTCATTTAATATAGGTTGAAATGGAGGCTCAAGTGATCCAGTATTTGCATAGGCCACACATTTGGTAAATGGCAGCTCTGAGAAAGCCCAGGTCCCATGTCAAAGCCCTCCATGCCAAGCATCCAGTAAGGTCACTGCTTTACTCATCCTGTGGCATTGCATTCTGAAGTTTATTTCTATAGCTTCATTATTTTCAAGCCCTCTTATATGTCATCTGAACACCTTTTCACGAAATATGCCAGAGAGATATTATGATCACTATTTAAAGATGAGACACATGGGGCCCCAACTGCTTAAGTGGCTTCATTTAGGTCATGTAGTTAATTAGTGACATAACCAGGATCAGGACCTCTGGCTTCCTCCCTTGTAGGTTTTCCTGAGGACAGAGGTGCAAAAGGCAACTCACAGACAAAAGAAAACAGGTTGCAGGCCAGGCTAGGCCCTCGGTGCTACAATCTCAGAAAGCTGTTTATTTTAGCAGCCGCCTGACTTACAGAAGAGAGATGCTCCAAGTCTCAGTAAAAAGTCAGATTAAAAAAATATATAATCTGTATTATTCTTCCGCTAAGTTTCTATCATTTCTTGGTCCTGGTCTTTCTAATACCGGCATAAGCCACACATACAATATTTCATTGACACAGGAACAGGCTGTGAGCTGAAATATGTTCCCTCTGCCTGGCTAAATGTTGCTCCTCCCTCAGGGCTCTCCTGAAATTTTACTTCTTTTACTGAAAGCTTCCCTTGGCCTTGATGTTTCTGCAGGTGGGTGGGTCACCACATCCTCTGCACTTCTGTGTCCCTTTGCAGGTAGGCTACCGAAGCAAGTGGGACACTGTAGCTATTTGTAAGTTCCTCGTGACCCCTAGACTGAGAATCCTTTGAGGGCACATAAGGTTTGCCATGGCAATGCACATACTAAGTCTTGAATTAAAATTTGCTGAACAGATGAATAAGTGAGTGACCAGCTGTTGAAACTGTGGAGGGTTTATGTTTCATTATAATAGGGAACCACCCTGGATTCCCTCGGTTCCCGTTCCCTGCTCTGTACTGCATGTTTTCTGAATACAAATACAAATTTACTAAGCTGGACGGAAAAATACAAATCTCTTGCTGGTATGGTTTCTAGATTCATTAAACTGAGCCCTGGGAGAAACTAAACTAATGCAATTCTGAAGCTAATCTCTCCTCGAAGTCATTCCATAAATCTGATTAATGGGTCACCTTTAGACCACAAACACGGTTGCTGTATTAAAAGAAAATGCTCTAACAGGATTCTAATTCTGTTAACGAGGCTTCTGCTGTTTGCAAAAAGACATTTCCTCACAGTATAAACAAGTCTAGGCTGGATGATGCATGGGCTTAGGTCATGAGCAAAATTCCAAGGGCTCTAGTATTCAATTGCACAAAAATGAAAAAAAAAAGCATCAGTTGCTCAAATGTGTAAATTTGAGGTGAAACAAATAAAATGGATAGGGCTAGGGCATGAGATGTAATTTCTTATGTTGCTTCCCAGAAAAAAAAATTGTCCTCTTAGATCTTGTATTCTTTTCCTGACATCTGTCATGTGTCCTTGATATGACAAAAGGATATGTCTTTTAGCATCCATCAGTTAAGATAATAACTAACACTTATCTATTTAATAGCATGTCCTAGCTTCCTCTGCTGGGGTCTTTCATAGAATCAATCTACTTCAGAGGTGGAAAAACTTTAGGGACATATAGCATAGAATGTCCCAGGATGTGTATATTCCTGCTAATACGTGGAAAGCAATTTACAAGGAGTCAAGTCTCAAAAATATTTTAAAGTGACAGTGTTGAAGACATTGAGATGGCTTCTCCAACATCTGTTCCTCATTCTGTTGGAAACTATCTCATTTAAAAAAAAAAACTTTGGCTTTTACATCTTCCCGGAATGGCCCATAGGCTTTCGGGGAAGCTGACTTCATGCTGGACTCTGTGGGTGGGGACTGTGGCTCAGGTATAACCTAGTTAGTACAATCCCATCTCTTGCTCCTAGGGATTGGTTTAGGGATGAGCAAGTGAGGCCACTGAGATGTGAGGAGGGTCTAGGGAGTAGTAAGCGTCCTTGACCTTCCAAGATGGCTACCAGAAGTGTCTTTCTTTCTCTTTTCGTACATGATCACATGTAGATGTGAGGGCTGGAGCTGCTGCAGCCATTTCATTGCCACGAGAGAAGTCTCTCTGAGAGTTAAGATGATGCTGAGGAGGGCTGAATGAAAAGGATTGGTGAGAGCTGGATCTAGGATGCTGATTGAACCACGCTGATCACCCTCCTACCTCAGGACATTTGTAGTGACTTAAGCCAAGGAAGGCTCTTCGTTGTTTAAACCTGTTAAAATGGAAGTTCCTCCTACTTGTGGCAAAGAACATCTCAACTGACAGCTGGGTTAAACAAAGCTGATAGGCTACTTACTGAGGGTCATCCTAGAACCTTTATTCTATTAATGTGTAAATTTATTTGGCTATGGGTTCTGTTCTTTCTTAGTCCATCTCACAGGATAAGATCTAGTCTGACTCTCAAATTTCACAAAAGTGGAAACTGAGGTCTATATGTTTAAATGACTTTCCTAAGCTATTAATAGTTAGTCTGAGATCTGGGCCTAGACTATAGGCCTCTGCCTCCCAGGCCTGCATTCTTACCTCAAGGTCATACCCTCTCTCTGTCCCTTGAGGATGAACTTCAGAAGAAGAACCTAGGGCCAGAAGTGATGGCATGCCTGCAATCCCACCTACTTGGGAGTTTGAAGCAAGAGGACAGCTCAAGCCAAGTTCTAGACCAGCCTGGGCAATGTACCAAGACCCCTGCTCCCACTGCCCATCTCAAAAAAGCATCAACAAAAAAAGAACCTTATTACTCTTTTGCAGAGACTCCAGATTTCTAGAATATTTTGAAGCAAAGTTTGCAAGTTTTTGGGCTCATAAGCAAAATAGAACTTTAGGTTCAAAAAAATGCTCTGAAGTGTTTGAAAAAATTACATCAGTTACAAAATAATATATAATATCAGTTAAAAGTCAGGTTATTTCAAATAAGAATAATAATTTTTAGCTGCCCTAATAATGCTCAATCTGGCAACACTAGGCCTGTACTTCTACATAACAATAATTAGCAGGAGCTAAGCGACCAGCTCTGCCTCCTAGGATAAATGCATGGCCTCCCCACTTTGCTGTAGACACCACCATTCCCTATTGCCTCCTAACACTGATGCCAACTGTCATTGGCCATTTATCAGTCCATGAGTAATATTGCTTTTTAGAAACTATTCAGTCCATTTAATTACCTATCTGGTCCCTGTTATTTTTGTATACTTGAAAATTACCCCCAATTATTTTTGTATACTTGAAAAAGTAAAAATTCCCAAATTTAGATATTAAAAAATATTTCCAAAGCCCAGTAAATGTAAAGCAACACTGAGTTAATCAAAGACGAACAGGTTTCTTTGCTGTGTCTTTTCTTAGTCCTTCATGGGCTATGGGTCCATTGGAGGAGGGCCAGCATATATAATTTGGCCATGCACATATTTTTTTGAAGACTATTTCTTTGTCACTGTTATTCCAGTGAATACGCTTTGGGAAATACTGCTATGAAAACTCCATGCTCCTCCCTGCCAGTGTGCTGGTGGACTAATGTTTCTTTTTTCTCGATTGTTATCATTTTGGTTTTCCGATGTTCCCTGGAAGCTGTTGGAAACAGAACAACAGCAGCCTGGCCTAGGTCCCGCCAGCTCCCAGCAGAGGTGAGTCTGTGGTCTAATCCACAATGAGATTATTCCCAAGAACCAGGCCACGATTCTGCGATATTCTGGCAGAGCGAGGAGAACAGGACCAGGCTCACTGCAGCCCACGTGCATTCCTCCCTGAGGCACCAGTTTCCTGGCTTGCCACTGTGTGTATTCCATGGAAAAAAACAAGAGAGTAAGGTGGAAAACAAAAAGTGACGATGGATTGGTGCCAAAAGAAAAACAATGCTTTCTCGGCCGGGTGTGGCGGCTCACAGCTGTAATCCCAGCACTTTGGGAGGCCGAGGCTGGCGGATCACGAAGTCAGGAGATAGAGACCATCCTGGCTAACACGGTGAAACCCCGTCTCTACTAAAAATACAAAAAATTAGCCAGGCGTGGTGGCGGGCGCGTGTAGTCCCAGCTACTCAGGAGGCTGAGGCAGGAGAATGGCGTGAACCCGGGAGGTGGAGCTTGCAGTGAGCTGTGATGGTGCCACTGCACTCCAGCCTGGGTGACAGACCAAGACTCTGTCTCAAAAAAAAAGAAAAAGAAAAAAAAGAAAAACAACGCTTTCTCAAAAACTGCCTCTTCAAAGGAAGGCATCACACCCCAGCAGTGATTTCATCCTCTCTTTATAATTTTCATATTCAAAGGTGAGGAACAACTAAATGTTAACTCTGGCTGTCCAGTGTGCTCATAACATTCAAGACAACTAGATCTAGCTGGAAAAAAAATTATCCTTCAGATTAATTTTTCTAAACGTGCAACTGTGTCCCTCCAAGCAAAGAGACGAGAAGCTCATTTGCTGCTGAGGGATGAACATGGAGTTTCTTGCCGGGGTTCTTTGATGATATTGGTAAATAGCACCTAAAGTCATTGTATTAGATACTCATCTTGGAGGTTTCCCCTGGCTACAATTTTCCAAGTGGAGTTTGACTCATAAATCCTTTCAGCAGCCAGCTCCAAGCTGGCCACCTTTCACTCCCCTGGAGAAGAGAACCCCTCCTTAGAAGTAAGCAGTGCCTAAATGGCTGGAGTACATACCTCGAAGCAAGCCTCTTTCATTCTAACAAAGACCAGAGCCAGTGCGGAATGTCTGCTGAACTGGGGTGGAGAATCAGAAGGAATGAGACGGCCTAGGGTGCTGCTTGTGAGACATGGATGTTTTCCTTCTTCAGCAAGAAGTCAAGCTCTTACCTGCTAGAGACTCCAACATCTTAGGCTGCCAACTGCTAGCTCTGAAGGTGCTTTGTCCCTCTAGTCTCTCTGTGAGCCCAGACTCAACTCCCTCACTTCTTTTAGGACTACGTGGGTTGTCACAAAGTTGAGACACATTCTAACTCTGTCTTCTTTCTTTGCCACGTGAGGGCATGCCCTATCCTGACAATCTAGTTTAGTCATTTGCTCAGTGGAAGCTTTGAAGAACAATGACATGTATAAAATGACATTAAACAAATGTCTAATGACGTCAGATAGTCCAGTCATCCTAGAGTTTAATTCTTCAGATTTCAACTCACCCTAAAAAATATTGCATCTCTGTGCTTAATAATATGAGCACTTACACAAGTTAAAACAAGGTTTCTCAGCTTCAGGACAGGTGGTGTGCAGTCTTTGCTTTGGTTAAGACAACATCAGAGAGAACTCCCAAAAACAGAGTTAGTGATGAAGGAAATGTTGGGTTTTACATTCTAAAAATAATGCAATTTCAGCTTGCATTTACTGAGCATTTGTTGTATGTCAGATACAGTGCTAAGCATTTTCTAAGAATTATCTCCTGCAACTCTCACAACCACCTCAGGAATTGTTCAAATTTTATGACTTACAAAATGAATTTCAGAGAAGGTTATATTGCTTGTCTAAAGTCAGGCAGTTAGTAAGTACTGGAGGCTGTTCAACCCAGGCAGTGTGTCTCCTGTTCTGCTTCTCCTAACACAATACTCCATTGCTCCCCCAAACACAGTGATGCCTCTTCCCTCCCAGTGTCCTCAACCAGCCTTAAATATGCTTGTGGCCACACTGGGTTAAGAAGAGATGAGAATATATGCAAAACTCTTAAATGTTAGACACATTTGAAACAGTGAAGAAAATGCTACATAATAAAGGCCTCCTAATTTTAAAAGACTGACTCAATCCTCCTTTTTTTCTGGATTGTAGACTATAATCCTCACTGTAGAGAACTGAACAGCTTCCCTGAAATAAAATAATGATATCTCCCTACTCCATCCCTTCTACAAACAGTAACTGCAGTGATAGCAGCCACAGAAAGATGAGGCTGGGCCCAAGACTTCCCCAGAGTTTTTTGCTTTACCTGCTGTAGATGAGGCACTCTCGGTTATTGATGACTTTATCCGATTTGTACCTCCGGAGGTCTTCCCAAGCGTCCTTGATGGCAGTGACTGCCAGGATAACACAGATTGGTATCATGCTCACCTCAGGCTGGAAAGCGTTGACCACAGGGATAAAATTCAGAATCGCAATGCCCACAAAATAGAGATTGGCAAACCGGTGTAGCTGCTCAAAAATGTTTTTGGGGACGAAGGACAACACGGTGTACTTGCTGGTCTTGATTTGATTCCCACGATGATGTCTGTTGGGGTTCTCTTTGTGAGACCATCCTTCAAAGGGCAGGTTAGAGACCACTACTCGCTTCTTGTCTTCTTTTCTTTTCCACCTTTTCCTCCCTTCCTTTTTCATCTCTGCTCAATGTTGTCTTTTTAATTCTCATAATTTAATTTTCATCTTTTACTTGCCTTCTTTGCTGAAAATGTTTCTGTCTTCTTTCAGAAGGATACTAAAAATGAAAAGCCAGGCTGCAAACCCCAGGGGAGAAACATGACAAGGAAAGAGCCTGCAGAGAACAGATGTGTATTCACCAGGCCACTTCCTTCTACTTGTTTGAGACTCCACCTGTTGGAATGTAGACGTCACCCACAGGTGTCTTCCTTTTCCACTCTGGGCAGCCAAGAACAGGTGTACCAACTCTGGGTCCTAAAACCTACCTAGTTTTAAAAGCAAGAATTTTCAACCCAAGCAACTGAGGCTTTAAAATGGCAGACATTTTCTTGGTTTGGGAGACACTGCCTGACATTCTCCAAAGAGTTTCTCCTGAACTTAGTCTCCCAAGATAATCCAGCCATCCTAGAGTTTAATTCTTAAGGCTTCAACTCACCTTTAATAATACTGCATCTGTGTGCTTAATAATATGAGTGCTTACACAAGTTAAACAAGTTTTCTCAGCCTCAGCACTATTGACATTTTGACTGGATAATAATTCTTCCCCGGGGCTGTCCTGTGTATCATAGGATATTTAGCAGCACCCCCGGATTTTACCCACTAGATGTCGGTAGCACCCCCTACTCCCAGTATGACAACCAAAAATGTCTTCAGACATTACTAAATGCCCACTAGGGGTCAAAATCACCCCCACTTGAGAATCACTGAGTTAAATAATTTAGGAAAATAAAATGGAAAAAAAGAGACTCGTCCTGAGGCGATGCTGATGAGTTTGCATAACCCATTTGCAAGAGAGAACACAGGGATGGTTTCTCTTACCTTTCATAAATTCGAATGTTGGAGCAGTTTATTGCTTTATCAAAGCGGTGTCTCTTGAAGTCCTCCATGCCATCCTTGATCATGATGACGAACAGGACAATGGCCAACGGTAACATGGTGATTTCTCTGTGGAAGACTTCCATGGAGGGCATCCAGTTCAAAATCACCAGGAACAGGAAATAGAGGTTAGCCCATCTGGAGGGGCAAGCGAAGTGTGAATAAACACTACGGAGAAGAAAAAAGTACTTTCTCCCCCATTTCTTCCCTACTGTTTGGCCTTGATCAACAAAACATTCTCTTTCAGTGTCACCTCAAACATTATGGTAATGGCTTTGAAGCCAAACCCATCTAGATTTATTATTTCCATAGATTATTGGGGGAACAGGTGGTGTTTGGTTACAGTGTTTGGTTACATGCATAAGTTCTTTAGTGGTGATTTGTGAGATTTTGGTGCCCCCATCACCTGAGCAGTATACACTGCACCCAATTTGTAGTCTTTTATCCCTCTCCCCTTCTTACCCTTTCCCCATAAGTCCCCAAAGTTCATTTTGTCATTCTTACGGATGAGATTGGAGATGATTATTCTCAGGAATGGAAAACCATCTAGATTTAAATTCTGTTCCTGTTATTTACTAGTTGTATGATTTTTTGAGCTTATTTCCTCTTGCACAAAATGGGGATAGTATTATGGACTTTAAAGAGGTCCCATAAATATTACATGATTTATAATATTTGCATGATACACAGTAGAGGGCTCTGGAGCATGGCAGTTGCTCAGTAAATGGTCACTTATAATAATAATTATAATATTGAGGATGATACATAAGCACATATTTTAACTTTTAACTTAAAATGATCTCATACATTATCTCAAAAGCGTTGCTGATGTTTTCAAATTTTCCACGTGCATCTTGCTCTCTCTTGCCACAGTGCCTTTGCATGTGCAGATCTGTCTGCAGGAACATTCTGCTGACTTCTGTCCATCCCTTTTCACTCAGGTAATGCAGTCTCTCTTTCATGTTGTACTTCCATTCCCTGACTTCCTTAACTAGGCCAAGATTTCCTTATTATTCACTATAATAGCACCATATACCTCTCCTTAGAAGTATCTATTGTAGTTACAACTTTATATCAATTTATATAATTAAAAAACTAATGTCTGTCTCTTTTACTAGACAATATATTCAATAAGGACAGTATCTCTGCCTCTCTATTTTTTTTACGTATCTCTAGCTCCCAGCTTATGGCTTGAGACAGAGTAGAATCTGACAAATATTTGTTGAATGAAAGAATGAACGACAAATCTTCTTAAGACAAATGCATTTGGATATTAAAGGAAAGGTGGCCCCCAGAGGGTAGCATCTCTGAGTTCATCTAAGTGGTAAATACTTGTTTAAAATATGTATTGTTGGCCGGGTGTGGTGGCTCACTCCTGTAATCCCAGCACTTTGGGAGGTTGAGGCAGGTGGATCACTGGAGCCCAGGAGTTAGAGGCCAGCTTGGGCAACGTGCCAAAACCCCATATCTACATAAAAGTACAAAAATTTGCCGGGCATGGTGGTGCACGCCTGTGGTCCCAGCTATTTGGGAGGCTGAGGTGGGAGATTCACTTGAACCCAGGAGGTGGAGGTTGCAGTGAGCTGAAATTGCACGACTGCACTCCAGCCTGAGGAACAGAATGAGACTCTTTCTCTAAAAAGAGTATTGTTCAGACAAGTGGATCTGTACCTATGAAATTGCTCAAAGAGATTCCGGGGCAGGAAGGTGAAGAGGGTGTATTTGGTTGTGCAGGTTCTGTTGCCAGGGTATCTCCTGGAGACCTCTTCCCAGTCTTGGTGGAATATGCTGTTGTTGGGGAACACGATCCGCTGCTGTGTCAAGTTGTAGCTCTGTCTCCCTTTCTCTGGAGAGAGCAGCGATGTGGTTTCTGATGGACAATGGGGGAAGCCATCTCTGACTCTCCACTGCCACCGATGCCACGATGAGTCCACTGAGAGGGCCATTTCCAGCAACAGGCTAAGATCTGAAAACAGACACAGGAGGAACTATGTTTAGGAGAAACATACAGCATGTTGGCCTGTTCACTTCTCCCCCATCCATGTAGGGTAGACACTGAAAGTAGTCTCAACCCACACTTCGACCTACTTCCTTATAACTAAAGGTCACTAGATCCTGACCATTTGCTTCCCTGTTGTTCCTAAAGATAGGATTTCTGACATCAGAGTCATAGGACTTTGTTTAAGATTGAGTATCTGATGTTAGAATCCCTATGTTCTAGATTGACACACTAAACAATCACATAAATAACATGCTCCTAACACTGGGATATGTGCCATGGGAGCATTGAAGTGGGTGGGACGTGCTGTTGGCCTAGTTGGGGCTGTCAGGGATAGCTAAAGTGTGGCTTGCTGGGCTATGACCCTGCAGGGCAGAAGTCTAGCTCTGGTTCAGTCCTAGTGGTGAGCTGTCCCTTCAATGTCAGCTGATCTCCAGCTTCCTCACTGTGAAATCAGGAACACTATTCTTTCTATACTTTTTCCACAAGATTTTTGTGAGGAACAAGTTGGATAGTACAGAAAAATATATTGGGACACATCTTAAAACAAAGGAAAAGTTACCTATTCTTTAGGTTTTCTTTGGCGCTAACATTTTCTGATACTGATGACATTTTGCAGAAACTCACCTGTGGCCGGAACCTCAAAGGAGAGTGATAAGTAGAATAGATGAGACAGGTTCTTTCCTGGGAAATTTGTCCATGAGGTGACTGGGCTGTGCTACTGTCCAGTCAGCTGGCTTTTCTTAATCTAGATGGCTGGGGGTGGGGATAGGGGATCCCTTCCTTTTTCTCCACTCTATTTGGTGGTTTCTGAAACTAAGTACTTGATCAAGCGGATGATCTGCCCAGGCAGCAAAGAAATGCTGCTTTACAGCACATCAAAAAGCTTGCCCACCACCGTCAAGTCAGCTTCATCCCTGGGATGCAAGGCTGGTTCAACATACACCAATCAATAAATGTAATTCATCACATAAACAGAAACCATGACAAAAACCACATGATTACCTCAATAGATGCAGAAGAGGCCTTTGATAAAATTCAACACCCTTCATGCTAAAAACTCTCAATAAACAAGGTATTGATAGAATGTATCTCAAAATAATAACAGTCATTTATTACAAACCCACAGCCAATATCATACTGAATGGGAAAAAGCTGGAAGCATTCCCTTTGGAAACCAGCACAAGACAAGGATGCCCTCTCTTACCACTCTTATTCAACATAGTATTGGAAGTTCTGACCAGGGCAATCAGGCAAGAGAAAGAAATAAAGGGTATTCAAATAGGAAGAGTGAAAGTCAAATTGTCTCTGTTTGCAGATGACATGATTGTATATTTAGAAAACCCCATCGTCTCAGCCCCAAATCTCCTTAAGCTGATAAGCAACTTCAGCAAAGTCTCAGGATACAAAATCAATGTGCAAAAATCACAACCATTCCTATATAGCAATAATAGAGAGAGAGCCAAATCATGAGTGAACTCCCCTTCACAAATGCTACAAAGAGAATAAAATACCTAGGAATACAACTTACAAGGGATGTGAAGGACCACTTCAAAGAGAGCTACAAACCACTGGTCAAGGAAATAAAAGAGGACACACACAAATCCACCCTCATGGATAGGAAAAATCAATATCGTGAAAATGGCCATACTGCCCAAAGTAATTTATAGATTCAATGCTACACCCATCAAGCTACCACTGACTTTCTTCACAGAATTTGAAAAAACTACTTTAAATTTCATATGGAACCAAAAAAGAGCTTGTATAGCCAAGACAATCCTAAGCAAAAAAAAACAAAGCTGGAGGCATCATGCTATCTGACTTCAAACTATACTACGAGGCTACAGTAACCAAAACAGCATGGTACTGGTACCAAAACAGACATATAGACCAATGGAACAGAACAGAGCCCTCAGAAATAATGCCACGCATCTACAACCTTCTGATCTTTGACAAACCTGACAAAAACAAGAAATGGGGAAAGGATTCGCTATTTAATAAATGGTGTTGGGAAAGCTGACCAGCCATACACAGAAACAAACTGGACACCTTCCTTACACCTTATACAAAAATTAACTCAAGATGGATTAAAGATTTAAAGGTAAGACCTAAAACCATAAAAACCCTAGAAGAAAACCTAGGCAAAACCATTCAGGATATAGGCATGGGCAAAGACTTCATGACTAAAACACCAAAAGCAATGGCAACAAAAGCCAAAATTGACAAATAGGATCTAATTAAACTAAAGAGCTTCTGCACAGCAAAAGAAACTATCATCAGAGTGAACAGGAAACCTACAGAATGGGAGAAAACTTTTGCAATCTACCCATCTGACAAAGGGCTAATATCCAGAATCTACAAAGAATTTAAACAAATTTCCAAGAGAAAAACCAACAACCCCATCAAAAAGTGGGCAAAGGATATGAACAGACACTTCTCAAAAGAAGACATTTATGCAGCCAACAAACATATGAAAAAAAGCTCATCATCACTGGTCATCAGAGAAATGCAAATCAAAACCACAGTGAGATACCATCTTAAGCCAGTTAGAATGGCGATCATTAAAAAGTCAGGAAACAACAGATACTGGAGAGGATATGGAGTAATAGGAATGCTTTTATACTGTTGGTGGGAGTGTAAATTAGCTCAATCATTGTGGAAGACAGTGTGATGATTTCTCAAGGATCTAGAACCAGAAGAACCATTTGACCCAGCAATCTCATTACTGGGGATATACCCAAAGGATTACAAATCATTCTTCTACAAAGACACATGCACACATATGTTTACTGCAGCACTGTTTGCAATAACAAAGACTTGGAACCAACCCAAATGCCCATTAATGATAGACTGGATAAAGAAAATGTGGCATATATATAGCATGGAATATTAGGCAGCCATAAAAAAGGATGAGTTCATGTCCTTTGTAGGGACATGGATGAAGCTGGAAGCCATCATTCTCAGCAAACTAACACAGGAACAGAAAACCAAACACCACATGTTCTCACTCATAAGTGGGAGTTGCACTATGAGAACACATGGACACAGGGAGGGGATCATCACACACCAGGGCCTGTTGTGGGGTTGGGGGCTACGGGAGGGATAGCATTAGGAGAAATACCTAATATAGATGACGGGTTGATGGGTGCAGAAAACTACCATGGCACATGTATACTTATGTAACAAACCTGCACATTCTACACATATATCCCAGAACTTAAAGTATAATAATGATTAAAAAAAATGCTGCTTTACCTAGGAGTTTCCAGTTTCTGAACTCTTTTTAATAAAGCCTACAAGCAAACTCTCAAGGTTCTTTTTGGCCTAATTTTTCTTAAAGACCCAGAAGGATATTATCCAAAAATACATTTTATAAAGTTAGAAGTTTTTTATAATGGTCCTTCTCATGTAGTAGGCTCATAGGATAAGTCACTCAGTGGATGAGTGAATGTCAAGTACTATTAATCTTACAATGAATTACCCAGCTTGTCATGGTAAATACGATCACTTAGGAAAAAAAGTTTTATTTCTAGTTTAAATGGTAATATTTTACTTTCCTGATGTCTATATAATCTGACCCTCATCATAATTCTTCTCATAGCTTTCATCAATCCAACTGATTTTCAATCCACAGACCCCAAGCCCGCAGGAAGCTCTTCAGAGACTACGTAAAACCCTTGTAGCAAGCATGAAAAGGTAAATGTAATTACGGATGCCTATCATAATGTGACCAAAAGCAATATTATAACATTTAGCAAGTTGGAAATAATATTGTGTATCTTCTTTGTTATTATAAAAAATGCACCTTCATGGATTTCTTTTTTACTGCAAAGGAAAAGGAAATGAAAAGATAATTCATGAATAGCATTGAAAATGCAAATGAGAAATCTTGCCTTGGTTAATGCCATCCATATCAGACTTCTCTCAATATTAGGTGGTAAGATTTTCTTAAATGAAGAGGTTGGATTGATGTGGGAAATGTAGTTATTTTCAGTGAAGTAGGATTAAAAGTCCATTTATCATAAGAATAGTCTTTATTTTTTTAACCATGTAAAATGAGCTTCCTTAAAAGTAAAGCAGATATAACTTGGATGCCAAACTAGTGAATGAAAGTTTGATGAGGAACTAAATATTTATATAGTTTCAAAGTATCCTCCCCCAATATTATTCATTATAATGATAAAAAGAATCACTTTTTAGTGGACAAATGTGGCAGACACCACCTTACAACAGAGATCAAAGCAAGTATTGAAGCTGTTCTCACAGGGTTAACAAGAATTCTGGACAGAAATAGAGTTATAACTAAGCATTAATCAGGCTGCACTTTGACCTACTTCCTTGTAACTGAAAGTCACTAGATCCTGACCATTTGCTTCCCCATTGCTCCTAAAGATAGGATTTCTGACATTAGAGTCATAGGGGTTTTGTTTAAGATTGAGTTTCTGATGTTAGAATCATAAGGCTTTTGTTTAAGAATTGCTGAAGATGTTTTTCAGATCCTGAAGTCCAGTGAAACAGCTGACGCCAACCAGTTTGAAGACCCCACATAGGAACAGAATCAGCATGAGGACACAATTTCTTCATCTGTCTGTCCTATGATTTCACCCTGCATTCTTTGACCAATCAACAATCTTCACACTTCTGCCTGTTCTAAAACTCTTATAAACTTTAGCCCCAAACTCCTCATAGAGATGGATTTGAGGTTTCCTCTCATCTCTTTATTCGACAGCCCTCCAATTAAATGTCTTTCTCCTGCAACTTGACATCTTGAAATATTGATTTGCTGCACATATTGGGCGCTGGACCTATTATGGTTATAGTATCACAAATATTGGGATAAAATGACATCTTTTGCCTCCTGATATGATGTATTGAGAACATGAGTTACCTCTCTGGTAGAAACACTAAAAAATCTCAAATTGGGGGGCTATTCTATAAAACAACTGGCCCGTGTTTTTCAAGTGTAAATGGTCAAAAAAGGGGCAAAATAACTGTTTATGATTAAAATAAACTAAAAATAAAAACTAAATGTAATGCACCCCAAAGGATTTAGAGGTAAAGGGCAAGATGTTTCCATGGGTCAGAAAACATACACAGACACACACACACACACACACGCACACAGTGGTATAGTCAGGGAAGGGCTCATGGGAAAAGGAACATTTATTTAAAGTTACCTGAAGAAACATAGGAGTTAGCTAGGTAGAGAGGTTGGGGAAGAGTGCTCCAGGTAGAAGAATGAGTTCCAGAAACGGGAAGAAGTTCATGAGGTGTTGCATAGAGCAGTGGTCTTCAACCTTTTTGGCACCAGGGACTGGTTTCATGGAAGACAATTTTTCCATGTGGCTGGGGGATAGTTTTGGGATGAAACTGTTCTACTTCAGATTATCAGGCATTCATTAGATTCTCATAAGGAGGGCGTGACCTAGATCCCTCGCATGCACAATTCACAATAGGGTTGTGTTCCTATGAGAATTTAATGTCTCCACTGATCTGACAGCAGGCAATGCTTGTCTGCCACTTACCTCCTGCTGTGTGGCCTGGTTCCTAACAGGCCGTGGACTGGGGACTCCTGGTGTAGAGTACATGGAACGGGAGACAAAGAATGGCAGAAGCTGAGGCTGGAGAGACAGCCCAAGGTCAGATGGCCTGTTGAGGCTATCAGGCTGAGGGCAAGAGAGAGTCTGAAGAGTGCCAGGGAAATGACACATTGTGAGTGTGGATTCCAAGCATCATTCTGGCCGAAGCACATAAGGGTGGGCTGGAGGGACTGAGACTGGGGGCAGAGGCAGCTCTTTGCCCAACTGCCCCTCTCCCCTCCAAATAAAGTATTTCTTCCTGAGAGTGGAACAGGAAACAAAGAGGGATTGTATAATCCCATTATCTGAGGTGTGGTTTATTGCTGCTTGCAGAAAGTTTAGGGTGGGGCACACCTGAAGAACTCCTGAAGTTCGTTCGAGTTGTAAAGCCTTTGTCTCATTCTAGATTTTTGAAATGGCACCTCCCACTAAAACTAACTTGCGGATTACCTAATTTTGCTAATGTATACTCAGATCACCTCAGGTTTGAAGTGATAATCCTCTCATGCACCAGCCTTATTCTCTTCTGGGCACAACGTCCTCTAGATGATAGGAGGACAATCCTATATGGGGGACCTTTAGCCTAACAAGCTGGGCTAACTTCAGTTTTTTGAGGAATTCTGTTTCTCTCTCCCAAACTTTCTCTACCTTACCTGGCTCACATTTCCAATTGACTCCAGTTCCTTTCTGTTTCATTTTAATGAGCCCACATAAACCCCATCTCTAGCAAGTTCCATTTTCACTGTTAGGGGATAAATCAACTAGTCATTCATTGAATCAACAAATACTTATTGAATCCTCGTTTATATACCAGGTGAGTAAAACCTACCCATACATCCTTTTCTGCCTGAGCTTACATTAGGTGTCTGAGAGATTTTAAACACACACTTTTAGAAATAAATATATATTCACCAACCAGGAAAAGTACCACTGTCAAAAGACAAAATCACAACAGGTTTAAAGATCTTAATTAACTTCATTTTTGGTTCTAAAATTGTGCAGCACTTCATTTCATAAAATATAATCAGCATTCCAATGAGCTGAGCAGAAGAGTTTGGCTTTATAGAAAGGGCTGAAGAAAGCAGAAACACAAAACAAAAATGAATTCGTCATTTCAAAATTAGTTTCCTTGTAAGGCAGGAACAGGAAACAGAACAATAGAAAAATAACCGACTGGTTAACATCAGGTTACTTTTTTTGTAAGGATTAAAGGCAGGGGCAACTTCCTTTTCATACAGATTGAAACTGACCTATTTGGGAAATTGTCTCTCTCTTGATTTCTCTGAAGGTTGATAACAATTTAGTTTTAGTTTAGTGAAAGTGTCTCCACTTTAATTTTTAGTCTAGTCTGTTGGGGCCTAGCTTTGTCCAAAACAATGGCCTCCTATAATTTTTATTTAATACCACAAAACAGAGCAGGGTGCAGTGAGCACATTACAAAGGGATGGGACCTTGTCTCCCAAGAGGTGGGACTTGAATTGAGATCAGGGAATGAGTGAGAGGTGGTTGGATGGAGTACTACTGTGTGTATATATGTGTGAGTGTGTGTGTGTGTGTGTGTGTG
Source organism: Nomascus leucogenys (assembly GCF_006542625.1). Classification (NCBI taxonomy): domain Eukaryota; kingdom Metazoa; phylum Chordata; class Mammalia; order Primates; family Hylobatidae; genus Nomascus; species Nomascus leucogenys. Next base: position 18,020,705 of record NC_044382.1, on the reverse strand, counting down.
CTGTGTTTCTGTAAGTAAGCATCCTAGGAAGACAAAGCCATAGTTGCAAGTCTTCTGTGGCTACAGCAAATATGTTGACTTCAAGAATGGATAGAAGACCCAAGTAGGCTAAAAAGCAGAAATAAGTTTTTACTAGAGAATTATTTTTCCTCCATGCCCAATTCTCTAAAAAGCGTATCAGTTGGTTAGGACTATGGGAGAAAAATCTATAAAATTAAGTTTAATCTATACTTAGATTCTTGATAAAATAAAACCCTGATATTAGAATGAATTAGAATTTTAAAAAGTTTGGCCTTCAGTTAACCACAGGAGTTTTTAAAGCACTCTACCCTGAGGACAAAATGTGTAAATCTCAGGAAACAAAAGAAAAGATTTCCTATTAGACATCTAGTCAACAAACAATAACCACTGTAGAAGAAATAGTCTGGAGTTAGCAGATCTTCAAATCAATAATTATATCAGTTTTTCACAAATTACAATCATTCTTGAATCATCTTCTCAATTTTTACCACACCCAAATAGCATTTTTATGAAATGCAATGTATTTTACTTTAGGTGAACTCACTTCTCAAAAGCTTCAATTTTTTTTTTTTTAATTGAGATGGAGTCTCACTCTGTTGCTCAGGCTGGAGTGCAATGGCATGGTCTTGGCTCACTGCAACCTCTGCCTCCCAGGTTCAAGTGATTCTCCTGCCTTAGCCTCCTGAGTAGCTGGGATTACAGGCACCCGCCATCATGCCTGGTAAATGTTTTGTATTTTTTTGTAGAGACAGGGTTTCACATTTTGGCCAGGCTGGTCTTGAACTCCTGACCTCAGGTGATCCACCCACCTCGGCCTTTCAAAGTGCTGGGATTACAGGCATGAGCCACCATGCCTGGCCAAAAGCTTCAATATTAACTTTGGCTTTGAGCTAAACCTTAATACCAAAATGAAGTGGTTTGACAGTATTGATATATTTTTTAATAGGCACTGACAGGAACTACTTTTATTAAAATAAAAACTGTTGATCCCTTATGACAACATTGGCCTACACCTCTATGTCTCTATTTGCTGTTCTGGGAACCAGGTTCAGAAACATCACCACTCACCCAGAAAGGATCAGTCATTTCCATTATTTGTGGTTTACCTACTAATGCAGGAAAGGCTGCTAACATGGTTTGCAAGTTTCTTCCCCTCAACACAAAGTCAAAACAATAACAACAAACAACAGGTTTTTCATCAACCCTGAATTCAGTAAAAAAAATTTAGTGAGCCAGATTCCTATCCGTGCCCCCAAGCATTGTAGTAGATCAAGGAAGGATTTGCAGTAAAACAATCTCATCATAAATTTCTTATCCATTTTGCTTTTTCTACTTATTTTGATTGGATTTGCTTGAGGAATGACCATCACTTAGTCTTTTACTGATTTTACCAAAACCCATTTATAGATGAAGAAACAAAGATAAGGGGAATAGAGTGATTTCTCTGTAGAACTTGTCATTTCTTCCTAATCCATTTCAGTAAAAGCTATATTTATTAGAATACAAAATGTCCTTTTTCCACATTTTAATTTTCGAAACTAGATTGTTTCACACAATTGTTGTGTTTATTTACTTACACTCACAAAGTATTATTAAATTGATGACACTTTCGATTCAAAAAAGATATCTAGTTGCAGACAAATACACCAGAAAACAGAAATTGCCATTTGAAAGACCCTCCATAAGTTTTGTAGTTTGGACGTGCCCAGGAAAGTTCAGCAAGGCCTTCGTGGGAAAGGAATAGTCTAAGCAGAGACCTTATTCTGCAGTGGAGTTTGGATAGGCTAGAAGACTTGGGGAAGGCTGAACTTTAGCATTCCCATTTGCATTGTACTCAGCTACAGGCATCTACATGTAGCTGCTTGTATGGCATCAGTTCTTATGAGCACAAAAAAGTGCTCTGTCCTTCCCAATGGGAAGAACAAGGGCTGTGATTGTGCCTTATTCACAGGCTACAAAACATGTCCTATAATTAGGATGCCAGAAGCTGACTTCCTCTAGAGAGAAAGAAACATTAAGAAGAAATGTATGCAGGGTGGAGTGGGGTGGGGATTGTTGTCTTTGGTTGGTAAAAGTGGGGACTAGTGGGAAAGAGAGAGTGAGAAAGAAATAGCAACCACCGAAAATAAAATTAACGAAAGGATGCAATTCTGTAGAAGATAATTAAAATACATGACAAACGTAATCCTACAGAATGGGCCTTTGTGGGAAAGGAAAGATGGAAGGAGAGTCTGTTCCATGACTCAAGCATCTTCAGCATGCCACACTCAGCCCTCATCACTAGTCCTTGAGTCAGTTAAAGCTTTTAACCTCTGATTGGTTTTCTCCTAGCTCCCCAACTCATAAGAGCTTTACTCCAACAGATTTCCAAAGATGAATATTTTTTAAACAGACAAGAAAATATTTCTAGTCTGCCACATTACACTTCATCACCTGCCAAGTTCATTAGAGTTTAGAGTATCACAAATTATCTTGCAAGCTACTCTCCAATTTGGTATATTTGGAGCTCAGATTTCTCTCATGAACTTTACATCAAAATCTCCTACTGCTTATTTGCCATTTCTACTTGTTTTCTAGGTATTTCAACTTTAACAATTCTAAAACTCTTGGATTCTCTCCAAAATTCACTTTAGTTCCAGTAGTACCCATTTCCGTGAATAGCATCTCTGTTTATCTTAATGACTTAAGAGTAACCTTTGACTTCTCTTTCATTTACTACAGCCAATCTATTTTTAAGTTTTATCCATTTTTGCCCTTTAAATATTTTTCAAATCCATTTGCTTCTTAACCACTGCGCCTGGCCAAGCCACTATTTTTAAGTGTAGCAGATACTGCGGAGATTAATATATTGTAATTTTATACAAAGGCATTATTAATTTTATGGTAGGATTTGCAATTATATATTTTCTTGATTAATTAATACCAGAATTATAGCTACTGTCAGGCGGAAGTTGTGAATTCTTTGCTGACGGAAGAGATCTTTCACACACTGGTGTGCTAAAGACATTTGGACACATTGGTATTGTAAAGGGAGCCCAGAACTGAAAGCAGGGTACAAGGTGAAGTGCAGAGAGGAAAATCAGTGATGCAGAGTCCCTGACATAATAAAATGGTTGGGAGATGAGATATATATATACATGGAAAGGTACTGAATAGGCTACCAATGGGAAATTGAATGAATGGCAGACAGTAAGGACCAGAAGTTGTTAGAGATGTAAGAAAACACAGTTGACTGAGAAGGACAAGGCAAGCATCTTGGGGAAGTAGAAATAGCCAATTAGTAAATCAGAGAGTTGAGTAGCCAGAGGCAGGCATGAAGGCAAATGAGAAGCTTCACTTCTCATCCCCATGTCAGACCCCCTGAATCAGAAGTTCTGGGGATGGGGGTGGAAAATCTGCACTCTTCACCAGCTCCCAGCTCATTCTAATGTAGGGGTTGCCAAATAGCAAATCTGGAGAGACAGTGCCTTATATGCTCACCTATGTGTTTGCCCTTGAAAACTTGAACTACCTTTTCCCATTTTCTTCCCTTTATTCTAAGCCTGATCTCCCAGGTATCTTCCTAATGAAAGGCAAAATATCTTGGGAAATAAAAAGACAGTGCAGGCAATATTTCCTTTGTGAGAGGCAGGTAAAATGAGATGCATAATTTCATTTTTAACATCCCTCTAGGCAGAAATGTGATTTCACTTAAAAATTGTTTTATAGATTCTTTTGGTATGTTTTACTGACAAAATAATTAAGTTGGTTCTAATTAGAAGTAAATAAATCCCTCACGGAAGCTGGATGAATCAGTGCTGAGCTAAGAGGTGATAAAAGTTGTTCAAAGTTCATGAAGCTGAAAGCAATTAAAAGACAATAGTACACATTGACTGGCTCAGTTCACTTCAAACATATGCATGGTCTGTGAGTTACATACCAATTAGTACACCCCGGAAGAACTGAGGTGGGGGCAGGCATGGAGCAAGACCTGGGAAATTTTGGAGCAGCTTCCTTAATGGACTAGGCATCTGGCTTAGCACAGAGAATGTGGCACCAGATTTGTGAAATGGGGTGAGAAAAACTGATATTACAGTGGCTGCCTTCAGAGTTTTCCTAGGGAAGGAATATACTTTAAATCAGCATTTGGGGTAAAAGGCAAAGGGACAAGAATTAAGGAGAAAAGGAAAAGGGAGAGGGAAAGGGAGGGCAAATTAGCTGGCAAAAGCATGAGAAATAGAGATAAGATGGTAGCAGGTTTGGTGTCTGTGTTGGCAGAAAAGGGCAGAGAGATTTTTTAAAAAGTCAATATTCACTTAGAAATATGTAAAATATTATAGTATAATATAATGTCCTTCCATGTTACTTTAAAATTGTTAGGGAAACTTCGCAAAATAGAGTTGTCAACTATGAAAGGTATCATTTGATTGGGGATCTAGAAGTCATGAAGAAGGGGCTGTCCCCTTCTTTGGTTTCAGGCCAAAGGGGAATGATTAAAGAAAAGCCACAGGAAAGAGTGGAGAATGAGAAATACAGAAAATTCTGGAAATCAGAACCGCGGATGACTGGGAAAAACATAAGTCCCAGAGGAATTTTAGAAGTTGTGGGGGAAGTGGCACTGGACGTTCCTTAGAATCTGGGTTGGGGATTCAAGCGATTTCATCTAAGCGTTAAAGGACAAGGTAAGCCAAGCCAAGATATCTGGCTCCTGTATCCCACTAACCAGCTGTGTGGCCATGGGCAAGTCATTATTCTCCCTGGGCCCTAGTTTCTTCCTCTGTAAAATGAGAGAATTGGACTAAGTAATCCTTAAGGCCCATACACATCTCTAGCACTTTCATCTCAAGTTTAATTCTCACCTTGACTTATGTCAAGTCCAGAGGGATGCATGACCATGATAAGAGACCTTTCCAGAGGGCAGACTATTTCTTCCCCAAATGGCAGCCTGGACTCTCCATGAAAGGTAAGTGATCTCACAGCACATAATTGCTAAGTGGCTGCTTCTTTCTCTTTTCATTCCTCTGTTTTGTCCGAGTTACTTTTTCATACGTGCTTTGGGCTGGACATTCTCATACTTCCAAAAAATAGCAGAACCCTCTCAACTTTATTATTTTTCGTCTTTTATTAGATTAATAATAACAGAGTTCTCAAAAGGTCTCCACGTTTCAAACTTCTAGTCCCAAAGTAGGGAGGAATTTCAAGAAAGATCCAACTGTCTATTGAACGTTGCCCCTTGGATGTCTCCTGAGAACGTCAATCTCAGTTTGCCTCCAAACAGCCTCAGTATCTTTACCCCTACAACTGCACTTGCCCCCATTACCTCTCTCATGGAATGGCAACCCTACCCTTTCAGTTGTCCAAGCCTTTGATTCCTCTCTCAGCTCTCATACCCAATCAATTATCAAGTCCTGTTGGTTGTAACCCATTACATGTGTGTCAGTTTGCTTCACTCTCCTCTGGACCCATTGCCACACACCCATCCAGGCCACTCTCATCTCTAGCTGTGCTTACTTGGCCTCGTGATTTGTCCCTCTGCTGCCAGTTTTGCCCCCCTCTAGTCTCTTTTCCACAGTGAAATCAGAAATACGTCGCCAAACTCTAGATCGATTCATGCCATCTCCTTGCTTAAAATCCTCTCTGATTTCAATTTCCCTCAGAGAGCATAAGGAACAAAACTTAAACATAATTTACAACTCCTTCCCCTCATAAACTAGACACAGACTTTCTTCCCAGCCCTGTCTTTTGTTATGCTCTCTTTAACATTCTAGTCATAAGGAAATTATTTTGTGTCCATCTTTCTCTCCTACTGACACACCATCATTACCAGCACACTGTAACCCACTTCCCATGCTCAAAAAGCCTAGCTAATTTGTGATTGAGGGGCTATGTGTATGCTCCACAGTACTCTTTCTTATCCCATTTCAGCCCTTAGTTCTGGGTAGTGAACCTCTGTACAAGTCTGGATTGAGGGATTCTACAAGGCAATCACCCTTCTACCCCAGAGCTGCCTGAGAGCAGTCACTACTCTACCCTCTACAGTGCCTGCTGGAAGCAGTCACCCCCTCCTACCCTAATGTTTCCTGGGAGCAGTTACTCATCTATCCCAGTGCCTCCTGGGAATAGTCACACCTCTACCCAATGCCTTCTGGGAACAGTCACCCCTCTGCCCCAGTGCCTCCTGGGAGCAGTCACCCTTTTATTCTAATGCCTCCTGGGAAGTCACCCCTCTGCCCCAGTGCTTCCTGGGAGCAGTCACCCTTCTATTCTAATGCCTCCTGGGAGCAGTTACCCCTCTGCCCCAGTGCCTCCTGGGAGCAGTTATCATTCTATTCCACTGCCTCCTGGGAGCAGTCATCCCTCTCCCGAGGGCCTCTTGGGAGCAGTCACTACTCTACCTCAGTGCCTCCTGGGAACAGTAACCCCTCTACCCCAGTACTTTATGAGGTCAGTTGCCACTCTATCCCCCAGTGCTCCTGGGAGCACTTACCCCTCTACCCTATTGCCTTGTGAGGACAGTCATCACTTTACACCTCCTTCCTAGGTACAATGACTGACACTAAGAAATACTTCACTTATTTGATAAACAAAAAACAATAATTTGTAATTTAAAATTATTTAAAAATATTTCAAAGAAACTTCTTTCTATTACCTCATTTTATTCCCCAAATAATCCTATGAGGTAAGTTGGGCTTGTATTGTAATGGTTCTTTTCAGCCGTAGGCATTAAATTCCTCAAAATCTCCAGTTAGAAGTAACTATGGTTAAGGAACTTGAGAAATCATAATAGAAGTTCCCTGTTTTTGGATGAAATTTTGGCAGTATAACAAAAAACATTTTAAGCAAAGCAACCAAGGTAGCATGTGAAATAACGTCAATATAAATGACAGTTATTCATGTAATTAACAATGTGTATGATGCAATTTCACTTGGGATCTCCTCCTCAGAACTTTTTAATGCTTGCCTCTCCTGACACAAGAAACTTGAAATTAATTTTGTTTGTAGCTAACATCTGTTATGAAATATTAAACAAAAATTATTTTGATTTTATGACTCAGGGCTTTTGACTTTTGTCTCTTTTGATCTGAGGGAATTATGAAAAACTGAATTTTTGAGATTGGTGAGTTATTGGGGAAGTGTTTTGAAACTCCTTTCCCATTACACAAGATTACAAGTTCTTAACTCTGTTCGGGAGAATTTCTGGCCAAGATACTTGTAACAGGATGCTCTCCTATGTCTCAGGAAAGGCTTTCCCAATAGAACCAGGGTACACTTCTAAGAACACAATTCACCTGCTTTCAATATTCTTTATCTTTTAATAGTAGTTTATGCCATCTCTATTTTCTATATACCATTTTTATTCTTACCTAACCCTTTAGTTTCCTCTTTTCTTAAAAATGACTTGATATTTGCATATACTAGAACTGAATATATACTGGAACTGAAACTGTCTGGGTCAACTAGAAGATTTGCAGAAGCAAATTTGTTCATACTGGATTTTCATATGTGATGAAATTGTGGTTTGGAGGATGTGACTGTGGGTAATTATTCATTTTTCCATATATTAGAGATGAATCTGATTGCCCTTTCTTCTGGAATATTTATAACAATTTATAATGTATATAATTACATATAGGCATAACTTGGAGACTGCGGGTTTGGTTCTAGAATACGACAATAAAGTGAATGTTGCAATGAAGTGAGTCACATACATTTTTTAGTTCCCCAGTGCATATAAAAGCTATGTTTATACTATACTGTAGTCTATTGTGTGCAATAGCATTATGTCTAAAAAATACATAGCTTAATTAAAAAATACTTTATTGCTAATAAGTGTCAGCCATCATCTGAGCTTATAAAAAGAGTTATAATCTTTTTGCTGTTGGAGAGTTTTGTCTTGATGTTGTGTTTTTTTTTTTAGACGGAGTCACACTCTTGTCACTCAGGCTGGAGTGCATGGTGCAATCTTGGCTCACTGCAACCTCCGCCTCCTGGATTCAAGCCATTCTCCTGCCTCAGCCTCCTGGGTAGCTGGAGCTACAGGCACCCACCACCACACCCAGGTAATTTTTGAATTTTTAGTAGAAATGAGTTTTCACCATGTTGGCCAGGTTGGTCTTGAACTCCTGACCTCAGGTGATCCATCTGCCTTGGCCTCCCATAGTGCTGGGATTACAGGTATGAGTCGCCATGCCTGGCTTGTCTTGATGTTATGGCTGTTGACTGATAAGGGGGGTGGTGACTGCAGCCTTATGAAATGTGTTTCTTAAGTAATAAGACTTGAAAGTTGAAATTACTCCTTCATCCATAAACTACAGAATGTTATGTTAGCATGCATGAAAACAACATTAATCTCCTTGTACATCTTCATCAGAGCTCTTAGGTCACCAGGGGCAGTGTTAAGGAGTAGTAACCTTTGTTATTGTGGTTGAGAGACAGGATCTTACTTTGTTACCCAGGCTGGAGTTCAGTGTCATGATCACAGCTCACTGCAGTCTTAAACTCCTGGGTGAAACTCTCATCTCAGCCTCTTTAGTAACTGGGACTACAGATGTGAACTACCATGCTTGGCTATTTTTCTTTTTTTTATTGTTCGTAGAGACAGTTGCCTATGTTGCCTAGGCTGATCTTGAACTCCTGACCTCAAGTGATCCTTCTGCCTCAGCCTCCCAAAGAGTTGGGATTGTAGGCATGAAACACTGTGTCAGGCCAAATAGTAATCTTTTGAAAAAAATTTTTTATTTTCTTTTTTCTGAGTAGTAGGTCTCAACAGCGGGCCTAAAATATCCAGTAAACCATGCCATAAACAGATGTGCTATCCCCTAGGCTTTGTTGTCCTAATTTACAGAACACTAGCAGAGTATATTTAGCATAATTCTTAAGGACCCTAGGATTTTAGGAATGGTAAATGAGCATTGGCTTCAAGTTAGAGTCACTAGCTGCATTATTCTCTAACTAGAGAGTCAGCCTGTTCTTGGATATTTTGAAGCCAGGCATTGACTTCTCTCCAGCTATGAAAGTTGTAGATGGCATCTTCTTCCAATATAAGGTTGTTTGTCTACATTAAAAACTCATCTACACTAAAGATCATTGTTTAGTATAGCCACTTTTACCAATTATCTTAGCTAGATCTTTTGATAACTTGCCACAGCTTCTACATCAGCACTTGCTGCGTCACCTTGCAGTTTTATATTGTGGAGATGGCTGCTTTCCCTTAAACCTTATGAAATAATCTCTGCTAGCTTCCAACATTTCTTTCTTTTATCTTTTTTGTTGTTGTTGTTGAGACAGAGTCTTGCTCTGTCACCCAGGTTGGAGTGCAGTGGCATGATCTCAGCTCACTGAAAGTTCCACCTCCTGGGTTCACGCCATTCTCCTGTCTCAGCCTCCCAAGTAGCTGGGACTACAGGCGCCCACGACCACAGTCGACTAATTTTTTGTGTTTTTAGTAGAGACGGGGTTTCACTGTGTTAGCCAGGATGGTCTCGATCTCCTGACCTCACGATCCGCCAGCCCCGGACTCCCAAAGTCCTGGGATTACAGGCGTGAGCCATGGTGCCCAACCTTATCTTTTGTTTTCTAAGACAGGGTTTTTCTCTGTTGTCCAGGCATGTCCAGGAGTACAGTGGTACCATCTCAGCTCATTGTGGCCTCAACATCCCAGGCTCAAGCAATCCTCCTACCACAGCCTCCCAAGTTGCTGGGACTACAGGTGCGGGCCACCATGCCTGGCTGTTTTCTTTTGTATTTTTTTTTGTAGAGATGGGGGTCTCACCATTTTGCTCAGGCTGGTCTTGAACTCCTGGGCTAAAGCAATCTGCTCACCTTGGGCTCCCAAAGTGTTGGGATTACAGGTGTGAGCCACCATGTCCAGCCCCAACTTTTCTTCCGTGGCTTTCTCACCTCTCTCAGTCTTTATAAAATTGAAGAAAGTTAGGGGCTTGCTCTGGATTAGGCTTTGGCTTAAGGGAGTGTTGTGGCTGGTTAGACCTTCTATCCAGCTCTATAAAACTCTCTTCATATCAGCAATAAGGCTGTTTTGCTTTCTTACCATTTGTGTATTCACTGGAATAGCACTTTTAATTTTCTTCAAGAACTTTTTCTTTGCATTCGCAACTTGGTCAACTATTTGGTGCAAGAGGCCTAGATTTCAGCCTGTCTTGGCTTTCAACATGCATTCCTCACAAAGGTTAATCATTTTCTAGCTTTTGATTTAAAGTGAGGGACATTCAACTTTTCCTTTTACTTGAACACTTAGAGGCCATTGTAGGGTTATTTATTGGCCTAATTTCAATGTTTCTATGTCTCAGGGAATAGGGAGGCCCATGAAGAGGTGGAGAGATGGGGGAACAGCTGGACAGTAGAGTAGTCAGGACACACACATTTAGAGATTAAGTTTGCCACCTTACATGAGTGTGGTTGGCGGTGCCCCAAAATGATTACAATAGTAACATCAAAGATCACTGATCACAAACTACTATACCAGGTGTAATAAATGACAAGGTTTAAAATATTGTGAGAATACCCAGAATGTGACCCAGAGACACAAAGCCAGCACATGCTGTTGGAAAAATTGTGGTGGCGTTCTTGCTCGATGCAGTGTTGCTGCAAACCTTCAATTTGTAAAAAACACAGTACCTGTGAAGTGCAATAAAGGAAGTTCCATGAAGTGAAGAGCAATGAAACGAGGTTTGCCTGTGTTATTATATAATTAATATGGATGTAATTTGTAATAATAAACAATAAAAATGAAGAGAGGTTAAGTGGCTTAAGGTTGCAAGAATAGTCAGTAGTAGTATTAAAATGAGGTCCCCACTGTGCGTCCCAGACACCTTGGCTCTTGATTTTTCTACCTCATCGTGAGCCAGAATTCCACTCAGGTTTACCTCCATAGCCTGAGTCATCTGTGATTGCCCTGGTTAGTTTGTTTAAAAATAACCGTTTTATTTTGAAGTAATTTTACGTTTACAGAAAAATTGCAAAGATAATACAGAGAGTTCCTTTACCTGAGATTCTCCTAATCTCACATAGCCAAGATACATTGGTCAAAAACTAAGATACAGGACAATGAACTAAACAACAGACTTTATTCAGATTTCACCTGGGTGATTTTTTTCACTTCTTAACTTAGAAAGCATTTCAAATTAGAGAAAAGTAGAGACTGGCCTTAGTGTCACAGTGACACATAGCCTCAGGGCACCAAAAGACTCAACAGGTCAAAGATTTGTGGACTGTTGGTTTGTTTTAATATTTCTTTATTTTATTTTATTTTAATTAATTAATTTATGTATTTATTTTAGACAGAGTCTCGCTTCGTTGCCCAGGCTGGAGTGCAGTGGCTCTGAGTCGGCTCACTGCAATCTCCACCCCCCAGGTTCAAACAATTCTCCCGCCTCAGCCTCCCTAGTAGCTGGGATTACAGGTGCCTACCACCCGCCATGCCTCGCTAATGTTTGTATTTTTAGTAGAGATGGGGTTTCGCCATGTTGGCCAGGCTGGTCTCAAACTCCTGACCTCAGGTGATCTGCCCACCTCAGCCTCCCACAGTGCTGGGATTACAGTCATGATGCACCGTGCCCAGCCCTCTTTATTCTCATCCGAAACAATACTGAGCAACTTTCTAATGTGAGTCACACTTCTTCTGACTCTTCCACCACAGTGGGATCCCCCAAATCTAGGACCTCCTGAGCTGGTATTGCTGGACAGTGATCTGGCTTTTTAAGGTAGGAACCCTGGGCTCTTGATGTCAGCCAATCACAACTTTCTTGCTCCATTTGAGATGCTGAAGGGACTCTCTGGTTATTATAAGACTCATTAAATTGCAAGCAAATAAATTTCTCGACAGAGACTTTCCATAGCCATGAGACAATATCACATACTGTTTTTCCTTTATTGTAATATGCGCATGTTATGTTCTGAATAGCAGCACACAAATCCAAGTACATCTTTCTGAAGAATAATAGACCAAAGTTGGTAATCTGTTTTTTCTTAAAGAAAAGCCTATTAATATCAGATGAGTGGAAGAGAATCTATAAAGTCAAAATGACTAAGAATCTCCTATGACAAGACCACAAACCCACAGAAGCAGAAACAGGAGAAGAAAGAGAAGAGACAAAAAAGAATTGGGAAGAAAGTAGAGACACAGGCTTCAACATTTAAGTACTCTTGTGGCTTGAATGGCAAAATGCCAGTGGAGACTTGGAGAAGCAGCACATTGATAAATCAATCAGACACTACAAGCTTGAAGAAGAGTGATAGAGTGCTGTCCCCTGGCTGGAATGCCTTATGGGGGTTGGGAGTTGCACGTGCCTCCAGGAAATATCCACCTTCAGAAGACTTAGTCTCTGAAGTCCAATTTTCCCCTCTTCATTAAACCTCAATTGTTGGCAAGAGACCATGGATGTTTAGAAAAACCACTGGGCATTGCTTTTTATATGCTCGTCTGATTGAGGCCACTGAGGCAGACCCACTGACATTCCCTGGTGTCCAGGGAGATTGACAACCACCGCAACATTTTTAGGGTGTCGTTGAGGTTTTGTTGTCTGATTTTTAAAACAAAACTAGTATTCTTTCTGGGGGTATTTTGGCTTATTATTCTGATATAGGAAATTGAGATAAAAGCAAATTAACACGTGTAGGAAGCTATACTCAACCCCTGCCCCCTTCCAATCTCTAATAACTTCATTCTGTCCTTTCATGAGAGAGCCAAGGAGATAACACCCCATTTAGTGAGTGGATAATTAATTTCGATTTTCTCAATCTTTTTAGAGTTGTACATGTGAGGATCTGGTGACTTTTTACATCTCCAATATAATGTTCTCTATCACAAGTGCTTCTTAATTGTCCAGGATATAGGTATGACATCTAGGCAGCTTTACTTTCCTTTGGACCATTAGTAAGACAAATGGCTTTGCTGTCCAGCAGTGTGGGGTGGGGCGCTGTTGAGTACAGAATCATGTAGAGAAGCCTCTGATGGTGGCAGAAGGCATGTAAGGGTTTGGAATCTGTAATATCACCGGGTATAAATTGAGAAGAGAAGTAAAAGGCAAGTTTGAGTTAAATGTATTCCGCCCTTCTGCTATGTTCCTGTGGCACTGAGACTTGTTCTACATCATGATGGAAGAGCTGTCTGTCTAGGGAAAAATCCATCCTGACTCTGATTTATCTGCACAATGACAACAATGCAAGGTTCTTGAATTATCTCATGGATTAAAGACCCCTTAGAGACTGAGATTCAGACAGTGTATACTGGCACCATGATAGCAAGCAGACAAATGATACACACCAGAGAGCCAGGCAACAGACCTGTGTAGATATGCGAGCTAGTTATGTGACAGATATGGCCTTGCAAATCAGTACAGACAGACAGACCCCTTGGAAAATAGTGTTGAGACCATCAATAACTCATATACCAATGACAACAAAAACTTGTTTCTACTTCAACACAAAAAATAAATTCTAGGTGCATTAAAGACCTGCTTCATTGAGGGATGGGGTGAGGATTAAAACAAAATACAAGAGCATATCCTTATGGTCTTGAGGTAGGGAGGAAACTCTTAGGGCACAGGTATCAATAATGAAAAATTGATAAATCTCACTACATTAAACTTTCTGTACCCTAAACAACATGGAAAGGTAAACCACAGATTGGGAGGAGATGTTTGTAACATTATTAGATAAACAAATTTGAAAAGGAAAAGATAACTCAATAGAAAAATAAAAAATGACACGAACAGTTTATTCACAGAAAAGAAATCCAAATATCTCCAAATCATACAGTTATTTTCAGCTTACCTAGTAATCAGGGACATGTAAATTAAAACAGCAATGAAGTTACCTTGTTATACCATCATCAGACTGGCGAAAAATGAGAAGTCTAATTAAAGTTGAGATTTGGCAAAGATGAGATGCAATGGATACTTTCATAAACAAATTTTTGTGACCATTTTGAGAAGAATTTAGCTTGCTTTATTTATTTATTTATTTTTGAGACAGTGTCTCACTCTGTGGCCCAGGCTGGAGTGCAGTGGTGTGCTTTCGGCTCACTGCAACCTCTGCCTCCTGGGTTCAAGCAATTCTCTGACTCAGCCTTCTGAGTAGCTGGGATTATAGATGCCTAACACCACGTCTGGCTAATTTTTGTAGTTTTAGTTGAGATGGGGTTTCACCATCTTGGCCAGGCTGGTCTTGAACTCCTGACCTCGTGATCCACTATCCTGGGCCTCCCAAAGTGCTGGGATTACAGGCATGAGCCACCATACTCGGCCAGAATTTAGCTTTATTAAGCCGTGTTGAAAGTGCACATGTTCTTAGACCCAGCATTTTCACATTTATATACATACCTTGAAGCAATTTGCACACATGTGCACAAGGAGAGCTTCAGAAATATGAATTACATCATCATTCAGTAAATGTCAAAAATGGAAACAATTTAAATGTCCATCAAAGAGTAGAATAAAAAAATTGTAACATATTTATAAAATAGAATACCTTATGGCAATTAAAATTGTACTATATCTCATGAATATACAGCATATAATAATGTCTTATTAAGGGTTAACTATTATTTTGCTGTAAGTACTACTATAAGCACTTTGCATGTCAATATTAATTCATATAACTCTCATAACAACCTTGTGATGGGGGTACTATTAGCATCCCCATTTTATAGATGAAAGAAGTAAGAAGCAGAGAAGTTTAAGTATTTAAAGGTCTCATAGCTGTCGGTGGCAGAGTTGGGCTGTGAACCAGCCCATCTACTCCAGAATTGGTGCTTTAACACTATACTTGCCTCATAAAACAAACAGAATGCTAGGAAACAAAATATAAAGTTGAGCAAAAAGTTCCACTGGGAAGACGATACATCGGAGTCTCCGTTATCTAGGGTTAGGTTCAGCCACATTTAACAACTACAAAAACAACAACAATAAGTGGCTTAAACAAGGTAGAGGTTTCTTTATGACATAAAACAAATCTAGAGGTAGGTAGTCCAAGGCTGATATGGAGGCACCAAGGTCCTGCGGGACCCCGTTTTTTCTGTTCCATCATCCTTAGCTCTGGTTTCCATCATCAAGGTGGTGTCATGGACCAAAGGACTATTGGAGCTACATCCACCTCAGTCATGTTCCACATAGGAAGAGGAAAGAAACGGGGAAGCAAAGCAAAAGATATACCTGTCAGCGGAGTCCCTTTAAGGAGGTTAGCCCAGTGACCTTTGCCGTGCCCCTATAGCCACAAGAAGAGGGGGCAGATGTAGTCCTTTAGCTGAACAAATTGTTGATCAGAATAAAATGCAAGTTCTGTAAGCAAGAAAAGAAAATATTGAGTACGCAACTAACAGTTCAGTTATAAATGCTATTTATATAAGGGTTAAAACAATGCTACATATTCTTTAAGCAAAACTATACTGTTTTGAATTTTACATATACTTATGATGGTAGAAAAACATGTGTGGAAATAATACCAAGTTTAGGACAACAGTAATGCTTGGAGAAGGAGGGGAATTGGAGGGGAATACACAATAAACTTCAACTCTATCTCTAACTTTTTTCAAAGAAAATCTAAAACAAAAATGATGTAATGTTCAAATGTGATTAGCTGGATAGAAGGCAAAGCCTGGTGTGTCTCTGGGGAGCGTATGTATATCTCCAATTCTCTTCTTCTGTTGTTCAGTTCTCTTTTTCTGTCTCAATTTTCTCTCTTCCTGTAGAAAAAGGTCTGAATCCCTGAGAACTGCCTTCCCTGCTAAAAGTTCAAGCCCTCAGTGAACTTGGGACAGTTTGTTCCAAAGTGAAGCAGTTTGGGAGAGCACCTGCTTTAACGGTGATATATTGGTTGAGAGCTTATCAAATATCACACACTAAGCTAAGCCTTTCACCAATATGAATTTATTTAATCCTCACGAGATCCCTGGCGCTAAAACTATTGTTATTCCCATATTACAGAAGAGGAAACTAGGGCTTAGTAAAGTTAAATATCCTCCCTAAAACCCTACAATTCATGGGAGCATGTTCCAGGTTGGAATCCATACTTGTCTGACTTCAGAACTGGGGCCCAAATCTGCCATGCTGTACTGAGACGCTTAATGAGCTTTACTAAAGTCCAGTCACACTCCCTGCTCCATCTCCTAGTAGACTTCTAGGAAGGGCTCTCTGGTATGTACCCAAAACTAGTCACAAGGGATGAGGCGGGGTACTGAATCTGGAATGAAAACATAGGTTGGATTTACCCTGTACTTGGTGGGATCTCAGTTGGGGGGCCACAGAGGGCCAGCCAGGCTGAGATTAAGGAGAAAGCAAGCAAGGGGCTAATTGCTCAGAGAGAGGATTTGGTCTACAAACTAAAGAAATAGGAGGGCTGCTTAAGCATTTTGTTATTCATGGTCTTGCCTCTGCAGGGCAGAAAGCAGCAATGTACTTGAGGTGGAAACTTTGGCCAGGAATCGGATACATACACTGACGTCCCTAGTGCCATTTCTTTCCCAAATCTAAACTAGGTGACTAGTTTTGGGTACATACCAGAAAGCCCTTCCTAGAAGTCTACTAGGAGATGAAGCAGGGTGTGTGACTGGACTTTAATAAAGCTCGTTAAGTGTCTCATTACAGCATCGCAGATTTGGGCCCCAGTTCTGAAGTCAGACAAGTATGGATTCCAACCTGGAACATTAATCACTCTGCATTCTCCTTGTCTTAGTCCATTTTGTGTTGCTCTAACAATACCATTGTCTCAGAACATCAGAGACTGGGTAATTTATAAAGAAAAGAAGTTTATTTAGCTTATAGTTTTATAGACTGTGAAGTTCAAGGGCATAGCCCTGCTTTTTGGTGAGAGTTTTTGTGCTGCATCATAACACGGTGAAGAAGATCATAGGGGAAAAGTACTCACACAAAGAGACAAAACCCCAGGGGTGTCCTGGCTTTATAAGAACCTACTCTCATGGGAACTAATCCATTTTTGTGAGAACTAATCCAGTATCATCATAGCAAGAACTCACTCACTACCTTGGGAATGGCACCAAGCCACCCAAGGGGGATCCGACCCCATGGCCCAAACACCTTTCATCAGAGCCCACCTTCCATACTGCCATATTGGGGATCAAATTTCAACATGAGTTTTGGTAGGGACAAACCAAACCCTAGTAACCCTCTAGAGTGCTCCTCGTGGACAGGGACTACATCTGGTTCAAGATCCGCCACTGTCCCAGCACATAGCACGAACTTGAATGTTGAATGAACAGATGAATAAACAAAGGAATAAGTAAACTCAACAGGATTGAAGTTCATCAGAGTTCTCCGGACTGGGACTGAACAATTAGCCAATAAATAAAAAAAACACTGTATTAGGTTGGTGCAAAAGTAATTGGGGTTTTTACCATTAAAAGTAATGGCGGCCGGGCGCGGTGGCTCACACCTGTAATCCCAGCACTTTGGGAGGCCGAGACGGGCGGATCACGAGGTCAGGAGACTGAGATCATCCTGGCTAACATGGTGAAACCCCGTCTCTACTAAAAATACAAAAACTAGCCAGGCATGTTGGCAGGCGCCTGTAGTCCCAGCTACTCAGGAGGCTGAGGCAGGAAAATGGCGTGAACCCAGGAGGTGGAGCTTGCAGTGAGCCGAGATCACGCCACTGCACTCCAGCCTGGATGACAGAGTGAGATATCGTCTCGAAAAAAAAAAGTAATGGCAATAACTGCAACTACTTTTGCAACAACCCAATAGTTCCTGGAGGGCAAAGGCCAATGCGTGATTTGTGTTTGTATGCCTTGCCTAGCACTGTGCCCATAGCCGTGCTTGCTGAATGGTTGTTGAGTTGAATGGAGATGAGTTATTACATAAAAACAGAGATTTATAACAATGGACTGGAATGGCATAGGACATTCAAGAGATCCATATGGAAAGAGCCAGTGACTTGTTTGAACATAATCTCAAAACTCTACTATAAACATTATTATGCTCATTAGGATAATATTATCCTCATTAGGAAAAGTAAAATAATACGGCCATTATTTGGTCTATTCTATGCGCCAGGTGCTGTTGAGTAGATTATCTCTAATACTTACCATCACTTTGCAAGGGAAGTGTGATTATTACCATTTTCCAATGAAGAAACTCAGTCCCAGAAGGTTAAGCAGCTTCCGGAAGCTCAGATTATAAAAGACCCGGGCAGGATTTATATGCAGGTCTCTTGGGCCTATCATTCTGCCATCCCAAGAAAAACTAACAGAGCTATTATGGTGGTTAGACTTTTTCCTTTCACAAATGGAACTGCAGCATCAACAAATGGCAGGAAAGAAGTTGCATTTCTTCCTTCAGTAAAGATTCTGAAATGTCCTGTAACTCCTCCCAAGGCATTGGTGATTTTATGGCTACTCTGAATTTACTTGAATTGCAACTGCTAACCTAATTGTTTTCTGCTGGCAAATCTAGTGAATGTAATATAAGCCCTTATTTCCCCTTGGTGTGATGTTATGAATTGGTATTATGCTTATGGGAACTCTTTGTATACCATAAAAATACCAACACTAATCATGAAAATAAATGAAGGGGAAAATAACCCCCAAAATATGTGCTTTTGCAACATTTATTAGAAAGCAAAAATGAAACACTGAATGTAAAGGCTATAGTATAATTTATTTTCTTTCTTTTTAAATAGGCTTAAAAAACTAAGTGCAATGGAGTTTAAAATGAAAACACTGGCTTTCTTTCCTGGGAAATATGTCTCTTAACAAGCTTCTTCAGCACTCTTCTTTGCTCCAGGGTCTTCTGGACTGAATGAAAATTAAAGTCAGCTCTCTTACAACTTTTCTTATGAGTCAATATGCCTGAAAGCTTCTTCAATCAGGCGTTGGCCAAGAAATCTTGATCCTTGTTGTGTGATATAAAATATTCTTTGCAATTACTAGCTTATTTCAACAATTTCAGCACAGTTTTCTGGAAGATTCTTCCTTTTCTTTTCTGCATTTGCAGCTTTTCCTTGAGTTTATAGCCCTCTCTTCCTGATAAGCTCAAACCATCCTTTCCTCATGTTGAAAATTCCTTCCTGGATGTTTTACCACATGGGTTCTTAGTTTTTCAAAGAGAAACGTTGCCTTGGTCAGCACTGTAGCTTTGGTAGAGAAGCATATAATTTGCATGCTGCTTACAAAGGTTTGCAATAAAAAATTATTCCCTCCCACAACTAAGCCAATTGCTTTTTATTATTGGTGATTACACTGGACTGATTTCAATTCCCTCAGTGAATAATTGGCATAAGATTTGATTGAAGTAAGCCTATTGTAAATACAAGTTGGTGTTGTCATGAAGTATGTGCATATGTGTGTGTGCAAATATTTATAATAAAAAACAGTTTAAACATGGAAAGTTGCCATCTGGGCCTTCATAGGTTGGAGACTGCGCACACATCTTGCTTTTTTTTGAATCACAGGACAGGATGTCAGAACATCTCGGGGTTCATGGACCATGGTGCTCTGTCCGTATGGACTGTTAATACATCCTGAACAATGAATATCCATGGGAAATCATGATGATGCTGACTTGATTTATAATATTGATTTTTATCAAAAAGAAAATAAGGTTTTGAGGTACAAAATAGATTCTGCTAGATATCTAATACTGCCATGTGAGGGCTAATGCTCTCACTTTTGCCTCATTTAGGCCCCAGACCGTTGCCACAAGTGTCACTGCATAAAGGAAGAAGTGTGACATAAAGAGTTCTGAACAGGCTGCTGCAGTGCCACTCAAGATTTCCATTGAAGCTTCTGAAAATTAAACTTTTAAATCTCTGTCATTTAGGCTAGTCATTATTATCTTTAAAGTTGCAGATGACTGAGAGACTGATGAGAGGAAAATGTGAGAGGCAGGTGGAAAAGGCTAAGAGGATGGGGCTACTGTGCTAGTCAGCTAAGATGGGCCACATTCAAGCTGATGAGTGGGTTCCTAGGCCAGTCTTGCAGAGAAAACATGAAGAAGAGCTAAAAGACAGGACAGATGGCTAAAAAGGCTTCTTTTGACTTTATATCCCCCGATTACAATCCACACAGGGCTGACTGCTCTCTTGGCTCTTGGATTCTATGAGATGCTCCTCATTCCTTTCAATATGCCCTCCCTTAATAAGACAAAATTAAGAAACAACTCCAAAGCTGGCCCTGTCTTGGAGCCATTATGCCATTTTGCAAACCACTGGATCCAGACTACCTGGATGCAAATCCTAGCTCTGCTTCTTACTAGCTGTGAGTCTCAACCTCTCAGGATCTCAATTACCTCTTTGTGTGGGGATAATAATAATATATACCTCTTGGGCTGTGAGGATTCCATGAAATAATATTTCTAAAACATTAGAATGAGTGCTTCATAGGAAGTGTTTGTCATAAGTGGCTGTTAACTAAATATATCCAAGCAAACAAACATATTTCAGATAGCCTGTGGGTTCTTATGAGTCTATTAATCTAGGTTAAAAATCTCATAATTTGGATTAAAATTTGTGTTTATACTCAGAATGGGATATTATTTCTTTGAAGATTACATTCCCTGGAATATCATCTATACAAAGACTTAGAACCACAAATTAAAGATGAAATAATGAATTTAACTCATTTCCCCTTCTCCCATCTAAAATCAGGGGAAATTATTATTGAGGCTTCACTTTGTATTCATTCATTCATACTGTCATGTGTTCTGCCTATACTCTTCCCACTGGGTTGTTTTAGCACCATGTGAACAGATCATCCATTCCCTTATGAACTTGGTTGCTACTTTAGCTGCTCCCAAGAATTTGAAATATTCATTCCAGACCAAACAGCCTTTCTGCTGGCAGCAAGCATGTCAAAACACAGGGAAAAAGATTCAGGGATTAAAAAAAAAATAAGGCACAGAAAACAGGACTTGCCATACCAAATGGAGCAACTCTTATTTACAAATGACCTCTAACTTCTGAGATCAGCCCAAATACAGAAGCATCTGCCATCACTGGGAACATCCAACACTCTTCACCCTGACAAGGGGCCTCCAAAGACTTGATTCCATTTCAATCTAATTGGGTCTTTGCCCTCTCCTGCTTTCCTCCAGCCATGCACAGCAAGCCAAACCATCTTGGGATGGAAAGCCAGCCCAGAGATGAGCGACACCTTGATAGTGGAAGCAGAGAGTGGAGGCAGGGCAGCAGCTCTGCTAATTACAGAACAACCAGGTGCATTGATTTCAGCTTCATACAGAGCATACTGAGATTACTGTCCATGGAATCTCAGACCTTTCACTGATGGCTGTGTTTAGATAGAATTTTCCTTTCGCCAAGGCATAGCACACACAGAAGTCTTCCTGCGTGAACCATCTAACCTATCTGTGGTTCATCTTAATGGCAGTGACCGAATTTTCTAAGTCACAAATGGACAAGTATGTGTGTATGAGATGGACAGTGCCTATGTCAAGAGAGATGTCTTGGAAAATCTGGGCTGACTGACTGTTATACCTTTTCATACTTCTACGCATTAAATATTCATCAAGCATATACTAAGGTTGAAATGCTGTTGCAGAAGCTGGTGATATGGCATGAACTTGACAGGTGAGACCATTGCCTTCATGAAGCTTACATTTTGGTGGAGGAGATATATAAAGAAAAAATAAACAAGATCATATCAGACTGTGTTTAGTTCTCTGAAGGAATACACAGCGAGAAGAGGAGGAGGATGTAACAGTAGCTAACTATTATGCACCAGGCACAATTCTAAGCATTTTGCTTGTATTAACTCATTTATCTATCATAATCATCATATCATTTTGGTTATTTTCCCCCACTTGGCAGATGAGAAAATTGAGGCAGAGAGAGTAAGCATAATTTGTCCTCAAATGGCCATAGCAACTTCATCCTTTCAGTTGTTGGTCAAAATTTTTTGTGTCATTCTTATTTCTCTCTCTCCCCTACATTCTCTCTCTTGCTCTCTTTTCCTATATCTAGCCATAAACAATTAATCAAGAAATACCATGTTCTTTACACTAATGTATAAACAGTCTATTTCTTGTTGCCTCCACTAATACTACCCTGATCCAAGCCACCATTATATCTCCTACCTGATTGCACTTTTATTTGGCCTCCTGAGTCTGTTCTTAAAAAAGCACACAGTATGTTCACTGTAGCATGAGTCACAATAGAAAAGACATGGATTCAACTTAAATGCCCATCAATGATAGACTGGATAAAGAAAATGTGGTACATATACCCCATGGAATATTGTGCAGCCACAAAAAAGAATGATATTATGTCCTTTGCAGGGACATGGATGGAGCCATTATCCTTAGCAAAGTAATACAGGAACAGAAAACCAAATCACTGCATGGTCTCATTTGTAAGTGGGAACTAAATGATGAGAACACAAGGGTACAGAGAGGGGAAGAACATATGCTGGGGCCTATTGGAGGGTGGAGGATGGGAGGAGGGAGAGGATCAGGAAAAATAATGGGTATTAGGCTTAGTACCTGGATAATGAAATAATCTGTACCATGAACCCCCATGGCACAAGTTTACCTGAGAAGCTATAATTCCTTTTTTTTTTTTTTTTTTTTTTTTAGAGACAGAGTCTCACTCTGTGACCCAGGCTGAAATGCAGTGATGTAATCATAGCTCTCTGTAACTCTGAACTACAGGCCTCAAGTGATCATCCCACCTCAGTCCCCCAAAGTGCTGGAATTACAGGAAGGGGCCAGTGCACCTGGCCACATCCTTAAAAATATGTCAAGTTATTTCTCAACTGCACTCAAAACTCTCCACTGGCTTCCTATATGTTTGGAGTAAAAGTAAAGTACCATAACTATAATTCTAACTATAATTCCTTTGTATTTGTATCCCTTAGTTACTCTGCAGTTAATACTGACAGCCCTATACGTTCTGGCCCCTCCTCTCTCCTCTGATCCTCTAAGTTCCCCTTCTCTCTTGTTCAGTCTGCTCCAGCTATAATGGCCTCCCAGTTGTTGTTAGGTCACACAGGTCATGTGCTCCCTCAAAGACTTCGAACCTGTGATTACCTCTGTCTTGATACCTGCAAACCTCTCTTGAGCACCTCCTGTTTCTTGCTCTTTTTAATGAGAACTTCCTTGACCATCCTATTTAAAACTGTAAGTTCCCTCCACTCTGAGAGCTTTTGTCCTCCTTCCTTGCATTTTTTTTATTCAAAGCATTTATCATCTGATGTAATATATATTTTTACAGTTTTTGTTTGCTTATTGCCGTTGCTTTCCACTACTAGCTTGTAAACTATATGAAAACAGGGACTTTTGTCTGTTTTGTTCATTGCTTTTTCCAGAAAGCCTAAAATAGTTCCTTGTATGTAGGAAACACTAAATAAATATCTGTTGAATTAATGAATTACGGAAGAAGACCTATTCCTCTGACTTAATAAAAATAGTTTAAGATGAAAAAAGATAATGATGTCTGATTTAGGAAAGAAACAGGAGTAAGAATGACTGCAAAATAGATGAAGAAAGGAGGATATACTTACAGGGGAAGAACAATTTGAAGAGATGGCAGTCATAAAAATAACCTGAACATACGGAAAGCAAAATCTTTGGTTGAGTTCACTTAAGTTCTGTCTTCACTGATTACCCTGCTTTACTCACTAAGAATGTCTGTGACTTGGGGAAAACTACATTCTTCACTCTAGATCTTGCAGTAAAATAAGGGCAGTGCATGAATGTTTCATCATGTTACCCAGCTCTAATTTTCTGGATACATCACAGGCTTACGATGGGATTCTTTTTTTTTTTTTTTTTTTTCTTGCTCTGTCGCCCAGACTGGAGTGCAGTGGCGTGATCTTGGCTCACTGCAAGCTCCGCCTCCCGGGTTCATGCCATTCTTCTGCCTCAGCCTCCCAAGTAGCTGGGACTACAGGCGCCCACCACCACTCCCAGCTAATTTTTGTATTTTTAGTAGAGATGGGGTTTCACCATGTTAGCCAGGATGGTCTCGATCTCCTGACCTTGTGATCTACCCGCCTCAGCCTCCCAAAGTGCTGGGATTACAGGTGTGAGCCACCGCGCCTGGCTTACTATGGGATTCTTAGGTAGAAGATGCACTAGCCTGTTGCCATTGATTATTCTGAATGCTACATTGGTGGGAAGAAATAGAGTGAAGGAAATGGCAAAATCTGTGACTCAGATTTTTTAATAATCTGGAAACTGAGGCCCTGAACCAGAATTTTTTTGTTTTTTTCTTCTTGATTATAGTTCTGTAAAGAGAAGGACATGTAGTCAGTGAGGAGTATGGGAGTTGGAGAAGGCATTTTTGGAGAGAATAAACATGGAAGGCTAATCTCAATCATGGAAAATGAGAGTCTGGGAAAGGTGTGCCTTTTCCCAAACCACAGAACAATTCTAGGAAGCATCAGGAGAGCCACTGAGAGATGCATGAGCCTAACTCAGGGTGGTGCAAGTTCCATGGCCTCACTAAGACGTTGCTTCATAATATGGTCAATGTCACTCTGGGGTGCTTTAGACCTTTTCTCTGCATGGTGAGTTTATTGTTTGCTCACACCAGGGATAAGTGCAGGGTTTTTCTTAGGAAAGTTGCCTGGCATGCAAGCCCAGCCATGTAGGCCCAGAAGAGAAGCCCAGACAAGACTATTGTATAACCAAGGTGAAACAGGCCCAGGCATCAGCAACAGCCTGAGAATTTTTGGAAAACACATTTTCATCTTCAATTTACACCAGACCTGGAGTGGAGCTAAGTCATTACAAAGTGTTAGTCCTGTTCATCCCAGCCCTAGACAGCTAGCTTTGTTAAACAGATGCCGTCAGGTGCTGTCTCTAGGAGGCAGGATATCCCAAGACTGCTGCAAGAATCTGGTTCCCTTAAATTTGGCATTTCCTTATTCACAGCACACTGAAGTGACATCTTCCTGTCCTGAGAGAAGATAGAGAGTTGAAAAAGGAAATAAAGAGAGAGCAAGGGGGTGGGGGAAGAAGGGGATGAGGAAGTAGTAGGGAGGGAGGAGGAGGAGGAGAGATGAAGAAGAGAAGGCTGCAAGTGTGAGCTGTCATTTATTGGGTACTATGAAAGGAAAATATCTTTGGCCCTTTCAAGCTGGGAACCTCTCAGGGCAAATCTGCCTCCCATTCTACCAAACTCAACCCTCTGCTCACAGAGATAGATCCATATTCTGATTGCCTCCTTTGGAAAGACTTATCAGAAGCTCAAAAGAGTGCAACCATTTGTCTGTCACCTACCTGTGACCTGGAAGCCCCTGGGGGTGGGGTGGGGGCCTTGCTTTGAATTGTCCTCACCTTTCCGGAAGGAACTAATGTACTTCTTACATATATTGATTGATGTCTCAGGTCTCCCGAAAATGTATAAAACCAAGCTGTGCCCTGACCACCTTGGGCACATGTCATCAGGACTTTCTGAGGCTGTGTCACGGGTGAGTCCTCAACCTTGGCAAAATAAACTTTCCAGATTAACTGAGACCTGTCTTAGATTTTCTGAGTTTACGGTACCTGCTACATATTAGTATTATATTGGACATTGTACACTGAAAGCATGAACGCCGATCCTTACAAACACCACAAGGGATAGGCACCTCTATCATCATTTTCCACAGGAGAAAACTGAGACTTAGAGGCATGAGTGAATGGCTGAGGCCACACAGGTGTAAGTGGTAGAGCCTACACAGGCCTGCCTGATTCCAAAGCACACGCATTTCCCAATATGCTTTGCGAAAACAAAGGTAAAGAAGGTCAGGAAGAATATAGATGCAAGGCTCAGTGTGGTAAAGAAGTTAACCTTGCCCAAGGGAGGTCTGGTCTTTGTCCTTGGCTTCTGGTCATCTCTAAGCCCTTGGAATGTTATTCCTGAGGGTGTTTTCATTTTTATTTGCCTGGCGTGTTGGGTCCTGCCAAATAGTTTAACAATGTTTTTTTAGGGTGGGGACTTCGGGTCCCACGGTATCAGCTCAACTTCCAGGGGTGTTGGAGACTGAAATCAGCTATGTGTGCATACAACCCATAAAGGAAAATTAAAAAAATCTCAGGATCCCAAACTCCTTATGCCAAAGGGAAGGTTAAACCTACAGCCTGAGTCATGCAACACCCTCTTCCAAATGAGTAGCTGTTACTAGCATTATGCATTAGCCAGACCACCAGGAGAGGTAAAAGGCCTCAGGCATCTTCGAGTGTGACTGCCTCCACAGATCATTCATAGGTAAATTGTTTTTTGGCCTCTTGTGAACAAGGACACACCAATTGTAACTTTAGGTCTACAATCTAAGTCTTGCTCCTAAAACTATAATCTGTTTGGTTTCACACTGATGATGGCATTACAAGCTTATCTTCCCAGGTGTAGAAGACAAGAGATCAGTCAGCTCTCCACCTACCCAGAGAAGTCTACATAATTGATTCTTCCTTTACTTTTTTTTTTCTTTTCAAACATTCACCTTATCTTATGTAAAATGTAGATTTACTGGGCACTAACTAAAATCTCACAAGAATGTAACCATTCACCTTACTGCCTACCCTCTCTTCTTCTTGGATGCCTTCCCCTCTTTAAGGAAATGTGTAAATACTAAACTGCCTGAAAACCTATTTGGAAAAATAGGCACAGACATGTGTGTGGCTTGAGTATTTCCCAGATACACCCTGAAGCTGGCTTAACAAACCTCGATTGATTGAGATCTTTGCTTTAGTCCCTTATTTCAATTATCTAACTATACGTATGTGATAGAGCCCCAATACAAACTCTGGATACCACGACTCAGGGGAGCTTCCCTGGGTGGCAACACTGTGTATGTTGTCTCACACCGATGCCAGGCAAATTAACACTACCCATGGCTCCATGAGAAGAGGAAGGTGGGAACTCTGCATTTGGGTCTTCCCTGGCTTCTGCCTAATGTGTCTCTTCACTTGGCTGATTTTAATTGGTGCCCTTTCCATGCAATAAGACCTAACCACGAGAATAACAGCTTTCAGTGAGTTCTGTGAGTCCTGATAGTGAATTCTTCACACCTTTGGTCTTGCGGAACCCCAAGACTTGCAATTGTTGTCAGACCTTAGGGTGGTCTTATGGACTGGGCTCCCTCTAATTTCACTGTTTCACTGAACCCTTTTGCTGGCTGCTTTGTTCTCTCAGACTGTGTTGTTTTCTTCTCTTTTCATTTGAGTAACAAGCCCCTGGAATGAGCCACTACCTCACTGGGCTGGGCCAGCAGGAAATTGGGTATGGGGGGCAAGCCCAGGAAAAGGAAAATCAAGCAAGGCCTGCGAATGGTGGTTTGTTGCTAACGAGGGGAGGGTCTGGACATGGCAGCCACGGAGCTCCCTGATCCTTGTCTCAGCTCCGCTGCTGATTTGCTGAATAACTTTGGGGGACAGAGGCTAAATCTCTTGTGGCCTCAGTTTGCACATCTGTAATATAAAGATACTGAATAATTACATTATTGTTAGGCCCCTTAGGGCTTCAGATTTTCTGGGATTTCATAATCTGACAGCATGGAATGATTACAAACTCTCTGGAAGCTTATAATGAAAGGGAGAAGTTTATTTTTCCATTTCTGGATATTCTTGGTGGGCTGTGCCGCTTGGTTGATCAGAGCACAGCACTAGTGCTTATTGCTAGCACACATCTGAGCTCCACAGAGGGCAATTCATGACACAATTTCTTCTGTTCTCCTATCTTTCTTTCTTTTCTCCTTTCCAATGACTACTGTGTTCCACCTTTGTGTCAGCTGCTGTGCTAGCTAACAAGGATTACAAAGATGATTATGACAGATTCCTGCCCCTCTGCCCTAAAGGGGCTTGTAATGGGGTAGGGAATTGAGTCATGGAAGCAGCTAAATAGACTAAACAAAACAAAGGCTAACTAAATCAGAGTAGCAGGACAAACAAAGATTGAAGTAGTAAATGAATTCAGGAGGTGACAATGGTAGTGACAGTAGCAAGGGCCTATGAGGAGGTTTTATTGGACTCGAAACATGAATTTCAACAGGTAGAGATAGGTCAAAAGGTCTTTCCAAGAGGAGAAAATGGAAAGAAGAAAGGCACAGAGATTTGAAGTATAAAGAGTGTTTGGGGAATGGAAAGAGTGAGCAGGTGGGTTGTAGAGTGAGGTGGGGAGATGGTGGGAACAGGAGGGATAGTGAGAAGTAAGGCTGAAGAGAGTAAAAAGAGCCTGGACAGCCTTGTCTGTCAAGTCAAGACATTTTAATCTTACTTGATAGCAATGAAGAGATTTTTGAAGAAGGAAGGATGTCTATGAAGCTATACTTTCTTCATTCTTGTTTCTTGGAACCTGGGGTTCCTTGAATCACTGATGATAACAGTCATGCTAACAGCAATAATATAAAAGCCCATAGTGTGCAACTGTAGATTCTTCTTCCAAGCACCATCACTTAAAAACAGTTTTTAACCACAGATTTAAGCTAGCTAACTGTTAGGCACTATGCAGGATGATTTCTATAAATCATATAATGCTGACAAAGCCCACAGTGAGTTTACCTATTCTTGTTCTCCAGATGTGGAGAGTGCAGCTCAAAGAAGGTAAGGCATCTGCAGGGCCCCACAGCCATGGGCATCAGGACCAGGGCTCTACCTTGCTGATGAGACTCAAGTCTGTGTTCTCAACTTTCATACCTGCTACTTGCTATCTCATTTCATTGTTACCCCGAATGGAACGATATTTCTCTTCTTCAGATGAGG
The DNA here is from genome assembly GCF_006542625.1 of Nomascus leucogenys. Lineage (NCBI taxonomy): Eukaryota > Metazoa > Chordata > Mammalia > Primates > Hylobatidae > Nomascus > Nomascus leucogenys. Next base: position 17,992,038 of record NC_044382.1, on the reverse strand, counting down.
AACCTGAGGCAAATAAAGATTAAGTCATAAGTCTGAGGCTACACAACCAGGAATTCACTGGCCTCCTAATGTGCTTCCCCCCCACCCCGCTTGATGGGAGTTGTTAACGACGGATACTAGACACAGCAAGTACAGCTGCTATATATGCTTAGGGCTGAATGAGATGCTGGGAAAAATCAATATTTTTCTGTTGTTGGACTGGATGACTGAGTACAAAAAGTGTTTTTCTTTTGCATGTGCACACTGCCCACAAAGTAGCTTCTTTGAAATTGTCCTACTGCTCTTCTAGTAGCCGCTCTGGCCCCCTTGTATATTCTAGACACTCTCCAGGGTGTCTCTCCAGTTAGTACCCCTCTTCTGAAAACTGCACCTTTCCAGACCCAGCACCATGTTTCCATATATGACCCGCCCCTGTGGACATGGTTAAATTTTAATGCATCCTCAAATCAGATAAGACAGTTGAATTCTCTCCAGACCCAGAGTTGGTGGGAAGTCACTTTAATGTCAGAATGCTTGGGAAAAGGACCTTAAGCCTCTGCTGCTGAGGCCCCTGGAGCTGTCCTGGCCCCTGTCCTTTCTGAGAGCTGGTTTAGCCATTCTCTGGGTTCTCCGTAAGACCCCATTAACCTTCCCATAATGCCTTCCTACCCCCTTTTCTCTAGTTGGTTACATAAACCATTTAACCAAGAAAATAGTTTTGATTACAGAATCTATGGGGAAGATGTAGAAACTGCTTTTTTATTCAACAGTAGTTTCTCTCATTATGATTTTCAGTTTATTTTAAATATTAAAAGTCTTAAACCCAGGAAAGCTACCAAGATGAGTCAGCCTTGTTTGCAGTTTGTGAGAAAAGATGGAGAATTAAAATGCTTCTAATGTGTTTAAGTTCAGAGCTACCATGTGGTCCTGACCCAATCTTCTGTCATAATGATCAGCCATGATGTATCTAGGCTAATCCTCTGCTGGTGAATTTGGTTCTGCATGGGGGATACTCTCTGGTAAGTGAACAGGTACCTGCTCCTAATGGCTTTGCAAGTGTTTGACTGGGAGCAAGGTTACATTAAGACAGTCTTTCATGGGCATGAGGCAATGGCTTTCTGAATTTGAACCCCTAATATCTAGATGTAGAATCTGGTCAAGTAGTCAGGTGAGTTGTGTGAGAATGGGAGTTTCATGGAGTGAGTTCTCTGTTTTTGCTGGTTTTGGCCTGGGTGCCAGTGCAGTTGGTTAAGAGTAGGGATACTGGTGGAAAAATGTCTGTCTTTATGATATGAATAACCAGGGAACTAAGTCTGGGGACCATACTCACTACAGAAAGAAGGGGGAAGATCCAGAAAGGTTACTCCAAGTTCTGTCGGCCCTCATCTTTGCTTGACCCTGAACTGTCTATGCATGGAGGAGGCTCAAAGATGAACTAAAAACAAACAAATATTTGAACTAAGATGGGAGCCACTGCCCACCCAAAAACAGTTCAGTTCTAATCAAGTTAAGTGCCTGCTAAAAGAAAAAAACCTACAGGCTTTATAGGAAAATGTCAGGATCCAGCATCTCCATATTTAACCTTCATTATATTGAGGATATTGAACAGGTAAGACCCCCCAAAATGTGACCAATTCTCAAAGGAAAAGACCATTAACTCAGGCCAATACAAAAAAATGACCTAGATGTTGGAATTAATGACATGAAATTTAAATGAAATATTATAAATACCCTCAACGATGTAAAGGATAATGTGCTTACTTACAATGAAAGAAAAGATTAAAAATATCAGCAGAGATGGGGAAAAATGAAAAAGAACCAGATTAACCTTGGAGCCCCAAATAAAATATCTGAAATTTAAAAATTCACTGAACAGATTTAACAGGAGAATGGAAATGACAGAGGAAAGAATTAGTAAATCTGAAGATACAGCAATAAGATTATCTATTTTTGCTTTTGTTGGTTGTGCTTTTGAAATCTTAACCATAAAATTGTTGCCTTGACCAATGTCCTGAAGTGTTTTTCCTATGTTTTCTTCTAGTAGTTTTATAGTTTCAGGTCTTACATTTAAGTCTTTAATCTATTTTAAGTAGATTTTTTGAATATGGTGAGAGATGAGAGTCTAGTTTCATTCTTCTGCATATGGATATGCAGTTTTTCAGGCTTGATTTATTGAAGAGGCTATCTTTTCCCAGTGTAAGTTCTTGGCAACGTTGTCAAGTCAGTTGGTTGTAAATATGCTGATTTATTTCTGGGTTCTTTATTTTGTTCCATTGGTCTATGTGGCTGTTTTTATACCAATACCTGCGGTTTCAGTTACTATAGCTTTGTAGTATATTTTGAAGTAGGTAGTGTGATGTCTCTAGCTGTATTCATTTTGCTCAGAATTTCTTTGGCTACTTGGGGCCTTCTGTGGTTTCATAAGAATTTTTGGATTTTTCTTTCTATTTCTCTGAAGAATGTCATTGTTTTTGTTTTGTTTTCAGAGATAGGGTCTTGCTCTGTTGCCCATGCTACAGTGCAGTGGCACAATCATAACTCACTGCATCCTTGAACTCCTGAGGCTCAAGTGATCCTCCTACCTCAGCCTCCCAAAGTTCTTAAATTACAGATGTGAGCATCATTGGTATTTTGATAGGTATTGTATTAAATATGTAGATTGCTTTGGGTATTATGGATATTTTAACAATATTACTTCTTTTGATCCAAGAACAGGGACTATCCTTTCATGTTTTTGTATCTGCTGCAATTTCTTTCAACTGTGTTTTGTAGTTTTCATTGTAGAGATTTTCACCTGCTTGGTTAAATTAATTTCTATGTCTTTTTTATTGTGTAGTTATTGCAAATGAGATTGCTTTCTTGATTTCTTTTTTAGGTGGTTTGTTATCAATGTATGATGTGAAGAATAGAGAGTGAATAAGCAATGCCACAGGAACCTGTTAGATAATAAAAAATAGTCTAATATATATGTTACTGAAGTTCCAGAATATAAGAAATGAAAGGAGTCTAAAACAAGTAAAGAATGACACAAAACTTCCCAAATTTGACAAAATATACAAATTACAGATTCAAGATGTTCAATAAATCACAAGCAGAATAAATATAAAAATGGCCATAGGCACATAGATGTGCTAATGACCATAAAAAGCTAAGGAAAAAAGCAAATGATAGGGGTCAGAGAAAAATGACATATATATGTTACATATATGTCACACATATATTACACATGTGTTACACATATGTAACACATATATGTAACATTACACACACATATATATATGTAACAGTGATTTGAATAAGGGCCAGAAATGATTAGAACAACATGTTTAAAGAGCCAAAGAAAAAAAATCAACTCAGAATTATATAAGCAACAAAAATAATTATTTAAGAATGAAGGCCAGGCACGGTGGCTTGTGCCTGTAATCCCAGCACTTTTGGAGGCCCAGGAGGTAAGATCATGAGGTCAAGAGATCAAGACCATCCTGGACAACATGGTGAAACCCCATCTCTACTAAAAATACAAAAATTAGATGGGCACCACTGGTGGTGCATGCCTGTAGTCCCAGCTACTCAGGAGGCTGAGGCAGGAGAATCACTTGAACCCAGGAGGTGGAGGTTGCAGTGAGCCAAGATCATGACACTGCACTCCAGGCTGGTGACAGAGTGAGACTCCAACTCAAAAAAAAAAAAAAAAAAAAAAAAGGAACGAAGGCAAAATATATATTGTTACATTAAAAAACAACTATGGAATTTGTTACCTATACTGTAGTGCATCAGACCTGCACTACAAGAAATGCTAAGGAATCTTCTTCAGGCTATAGCAGAAGTGATACCAGATGGAAACTCTTTATTCTCAGAAAGGAATAAAGAGCACTAGAAGTGGTAAATATCTATATAAATGTAAAAGAGACTTTTTGTGTGTGTGTTAAAAAATTAGTTTATAGTACATGTGCCTATTTAAAACAACATTACCTTCTGGGGGTTTTTAATGTAAGTAAATGTAATACATATAACAATAGAACAAAGTATAGAAGAGAATAAATTTATATGATTGCAAAGCTTTATGTAAAGTGGTACATATAAACTCTAAGTAGACTATTAAAAGTTAAGAGTTTATATTAATTTATAAGATTCATAACCTAGTACAACCACTAAAAAAATGTGAAAAGTATAGCTTAAAAAGTCAAGATAAAAATTAAAACAAAACTTTAAAAATTATTAACATGGTGCAAAAATTTTAGGAAAAGAGGAACAACAACTACTCAATAAAAACACAACAAAAAAACACATTGAAACAGAGGGGTCAAGTTGAAAGTAAATAACAAAATAGTAGACTAAAACATAATTATATTAAAATTACATTAACTATTGAGGAAGTAAACACTTCAGTTAAAAAGCAGAATTTGTCAGAATGTATAAAAATTAATGAATTAAAAATAAGTAAGAATATAGTAGAAGAGTTCAGCTGCTTGTTTATTTATGCAAACAGTGTTGTTATCAGGTTAAAATAATAGGTTATAAGATGGTATTTGTAAGCCTCATAGTAACCTCAAATTAAAAAAGATACAATGGGTACACAAAAAATAAAAAGCAAGAAACTAAATCATATCACCAGAGATCATCTTTACTAAAGGAAGGCAGGAAAGAAAGAAAGTAGGAAGAGAAGATTAAAAAAAAAACACCAGAAAACAAATAACAAAATTGTAGGGTAAGTCCTTACTTATCAAGAATAGCACTGAATGTAAATGGACTAAAATCTCTAATCAAAAAACATACAGTGCCCGAATGGACTAAAAAAAAAAAAATTATCTGTTGCCTACAAGAAACATGCTTCACTTATAAAGATACACATAGATTGAAAATAAAGAGATGAAAAAAGATGTTTCATGCCAATGGAAACTAAAAAAAGAGCAAGAATATCTATACTTATGTCAGACAAAATAGATTTGAAGACAAAAACTATAAGAGACAATGAAGGTCACTATATAATGATAAAGGGGTCAGTTTAGCAGGAGGATATAACAATTGTAAATCTATATGCACCCAACACTGGAGCACACAGATATAAAAAGAAAATATTATTAGAGCTAAAGAGAGAGATAGACCCCAATATAATAATATCTGGAGACTTCAATACTTCACTTTTAGCACTGGACAGATCTTCCAGACTGAAAATCAACAAAAAAAATCAGACTTAATCTGCATTATAGACCAAATGGATCTACTAGATAATCACAGAACATTTCATCCAATAACTACCGAATATACATTGTTTTCCTTAGCACATGGATCATTCTCAAGGATAGACCATATGTTAGGTCACAAAACAAGTCTTAAAATGCGCAAAAAATTGAAATAATATCAAGCATCTTCTCTGATCACAATGGAATAAAACTAGAAACCAATATAAAGAGAAATTTTGGAAACTATGCAAACACAGGGAAATTAAACAATGTGCTGCTGAATGACCAGTGGGTAAATAAAGAAATTAAGGAAATTAAAAAAAATTCTTGAAACAAATGATAATGGAAACACAAAATACCCAAACCTATGGGATATAGCAAAAGCATTACTAAGAGTGAAGTTTATAACTATAAGTGCCTATAAAGAGGAAAAACTTCAAGTAAACAACCTAATGATGCATCTTAAAGCACTAGAGAAGCAAGAGCAAACCAAACCCAAAATTAGTCGAAGAAAAGAAATAAAGATCAGAGCAGAAATAAATGAATTAGAAAGAATACAAAAGGCAATGAAACAAAAAGTTGTTTTTTTGAAAAGTTAAACAAAATGGAAAAACTTTAGCCAGACTAAGAAAAAAAGAGAAGATCCAAATAAAATAATAAATGAAAAAGGAGACATTACAACTGTTACAGAAATTCAAAGGATCGTTAGTGGCTGCTATGAGCAAAGGTATGATGATAAATGGGAAAATCTAGAGGAAATGAGCAAATTTCTAGACACATACAACCTACCAAGATTGAACCAGAAAGAAATGTAAAATCTGAACAGACTAATAACAGGTAATAAGATCAAAGCCATAATAAAAAGTCTACTAGTAGGCCAGGCACGGTGGCTCACGCCTGTAATCTCAGCACTTTGGGAGGCCAAGGCAGGAGGATCATGAGGTCAGGAGTTTGAGACCAGCCTGACCAATATGGTGAAACCCCGTCTCTACTAAAAATATAAAAATTAGCCAGGTGTGGTGGCGTATGCCTGTAGTCCCAGCTACTTGGGAGGCTGAGGCCGAAGAATTGCTTGAACCTGGGGGGCAGAGGTTGCAGTGAGCCAAGATCAAGCCACTGCACTCCAGCCTGGGTGACAGAGTGAGACCCCATCTCAAAAGAAAAAAAAGTCTACTAGTAAAGAAAAGCCTGGGACCTGATGGCTTCACTGCTGAATTTTACCAAACACTTAAAGAAGAACTAATACCAATCCTGCTCACATTATTCTGCAAATAGAGATGGGAATACCTCCTAACTCATTCTATGAGGCCAATATTATGCTGATACAAAAACCAGACAAAGACATATCGAAAGAAGAAACTACAGGCCAATATCTCTGATGAATATTGATGCAAAAATCGACAAAGTACCAGCAAACCAAATTCAACAATACATTAAAAAGATAATTCATCATGACCAAGTGGGATTTATCCCTGGGATGCAAGGATGGGTCAACAACACAAATCAATTGATGTGATACATCATACCAACAGAATGAAGGATGAAAATGACATAATCATGTTATTTGGTGCTGAAAAGTATTTGACAAAATTCAACATCCATTTATGACAAAAGCCCTAAAAACTGTGTATAGAGGGAACATACCTCAACATAATAAAAGCCATATATGACAGACGCTCAACTAGTATCATATTGAGTAGGGAAAAACTGAAAGCCTTTCCTCCAAGATCTGGAACATGACAAGGATGCTCACTTTCAAGACTGTTACTCAACACAGTACTGGAAGTCCTAGCTAGAGCAATTAGACCAAAGAAAGCAATAAAGGACATCCAAACTGGAGTGGAAGAAGCTAAATTACTTTGTTTGAAGATATGATCTTATATTTGGAAAAACCTAAAGACTCCACAAAAACTCTTAGAACTGATAAACAAATTCAGTAAAGTTGCAGGATACAAAAATCAACATAAAAAAATCAGTAGCATTTGTATATGACAAAACTGAACAATCTGAAAAAGAAATAAAAAATCCTATTTATAATAGCCACAAATAAAATGAAATATCTAGGAATTAACCAAAGATGTATGTTGGCTATATTAATATGAGAAAAAAGAAGAGGCATTTTATAATATTAAAAGGATCAATCATTAGGAAGACATAACAATCGTAAATGTATATGTACCTAATAAGAGACCTTAAAAATATGTAAAGCAAACAATTAAAAAATTAATGGGGAGAAAGACAATCCCAGATTATAGTTGGATATTTAATACCTTTCAGCAACTGGTAGAAGTAGACAAAAAATTAGTAAAGATGTAGAAGATTTGAACGTTACTATCAACCTTTATCTTATTGACATTTGTAGACATATAACCTAACAACTCCAGCAGGCACAGTTTTTTCAAGGATACATGCTTATCAGGATATGTTAGGACAAAAAAATCAATAAATCTAAAAAGCCTGAAATCATGCAGAGTATGCTTTCTGACAACATAGAATTAGGTTAAAAATTAATAGCAATAAGGTATCCATAAAAGTCTTAAGTATTTGAAAATTAAACAATCTACTTCTAAATAATTTTGGATGAAAGAAGAAATAGGGAAAAAACATTTTGAAGTGAATGATAATTAAAATAAACATCAAAATTTGTGAGAGTCAGCTAAATGAGTGTTTGAGAAATAATTATAGCTTTCATGCTTATCCTGGAAATAGAAAAAGGTGTGAAAACTCAAGGATTTAGGTTTCCCTCTTATGAATTAGAAAAACATCAAATTAAACCCAACATAATAAAAGGAAAAAGACAATAAATATAAGTTTAAAAATCGAGGAATAAAAAATGGAGATAAAACAGAAAATGATCAATAAAATCAAAATCTTGTTTTAAAATTGATACGCCACTATTTAATTTCTCAAAAAGGTAGAAGAAATAAAATACTGATATCGCCAAGCACTATCTATTCTACAATCATGAAAGGATAATAAAGGAACATTATGAACAACTGTATGCAATAAATTTGACGACTGAAAATTAACAAATCCTTTGAAAAATATAAATGATCAAAACAGACTGAAGAAGAAACAACAACAAAAATCCCAAATAATCCTTTGTCAATTAAAAATTTGAATTGAAAACAGAGACCTTTCAAAGAAGAGCCAGGCGCACAGGCGGCTTCACTGGTGAATTTCATGTTACATTTAAGGTAAAATAAGATGAATTTAACATAAACTCCTTTAGGAAATAAAAGACAAGGGAATCCTTTTCAAATAATGTTATAAGCCCAGTATTACCAGACAGACACAACACAGGAAAAGGAAACTCTATAGCAATGTACCTCATGAATGTAGGTTAAGAATTCTTAACAAAATATTGGCAAATCAAATCCAGTAGGATGTATTCCAGGAAATCAAGGTTGGATTTAACATACAAAAATCAATGAATTTAACTCATCATATTAATAAAGCAAAGGAGAAACCCATGTGATCATTTCAGTGGACACAGAAAAAATATTCTATGAAATTCAACTTCCATTTATGGTAAAATCTTCAACAAACCAAGAATGGATGGGATTTTCCACAACCCGATAAGGATATCTACAGAGAACTTTATATCTATATTTGATGGTGAGAGGCTGGATGTTTTTAAGGTCAGGAACAAGGCAAGGATATCTACTCTCAGAATTTTTATTCAACATTAGACTAGGGTAGCCAGGCAGTGCAATAAGGCAGACAAACAAACAATAGTCATATAGATTTAAAAGACGTAAAATTATCTTTACTTGCATACGACATGATAATATATGCTAGAAAATCCTAAAAGATAGAATTAATAAGTGAGATAAAAAGGTTGCAGAATACAAAGTCAGTATATAAAAGTCAATTGCGTTTCTATATATGAGCAATGGGCAACTGAAAAATAAAATGGAAATAACTCATTAAAACTCCATAAAATTAGTAAGGAACAAATGTAATAAAAATATGCAAGGTCTGTGCACTGACAACATGAAAACGATCCTGCCATTCCATCCACTCACAGAGACCGTGCCCTGGAGGGAACATAGGTGAGAGATATGAATGGCTATGATTTCTTCAATCCTCAAGCATCTAGCTCCACTGAAATGGATTCTGGTGTTTATGGATATTCATTTTATATCCATAAACATTTTATATTCATTTCCTGTTTTTTGTTTTTGTTTTTTAAAATTGTATTTTATTATTTTATTTTTAGAGACAGAGTCTTGATATGTTGCCCAGGCTGGATTCCAGCTCCTGGGCTCAAGTAATCCTACTGCCTCAGTCTTCTAAGTAGCTGGGTCTACAGGCTCAGGCCATTGTGCCCAACATTCTTTTCCTTTTAAAAAAAATAAATACTGAATAAATAAATAAGTGAGGAAGAAGGGGAGCTAATGGGAATCATCATTAAGCAAACACCATAGTCACCATAGTAATAACTGTTGCAGACAAGACCCATTAATAAATGCTAAAGTGAGAACATATATACAGGTAGGATATCCACTTTTAACAGCATTGTCCCCAGGGGCAATCCAGTTTTAACTATCTAGGGTTGTGAAAAATAAAATCATATATATTTTGTATTTAATAGATAATTTAAAGGATTTTCAAAATTAATTTTGACCAACAATAATTTTCATTTAGGGTCCACTGTCAAAGCTAATTTTGCATATCTTATTTATTTCTTTTTTTTGATTTTTTTTTTTTTTTTTTTTTTTTTTTTTAAGTCTATTTTATCAGAATATTGCATGTTTTTTTTTTTTTTTGATGATTTTCTTTTTTTTTTTTGTTTTTTTTTTTTTAAGCACTGATTTTTTTTTTTCTTTTTTTGTTGAGCATTTAGCCATTTACATTTACTTATTTGTTATGTGTGATCTGATCTGTCATTATGATGTTATTGTTATTTTGCTCGTTAGTTGCTATAGTTTCTTCCTAGTCTCGATGGTCTTTACAATTTGGCATGTTTTTGCAGTGGCTGGTACCGGTTGTTCCTTTCCATGTTTAGTGCTTCCTTCAGGAGCTCTTTTAGGGCAGGCCTGGTGGTGACAAAATCACTCAGCGTTTGCTTGTCTGTAAAGTGTTTTATTTCTCCTTCACTTATGAAGCTTAGTTTGGTGGGATAGGAGATTCTGGGTTGAAAATTCTTTTCTTTAAGAATGTTGAATATCGGCCCCCACTCTCTTCTGGCTTGTAGAGTTTCTGCTGAGAGATCAGCTGTTAGTCTGATGGGCTTCCCTTTGTGGGTAACCCGACCTTTCTCTCTGGCTGCCCTTAACATTTTTTCTTTCATTTCAACTTTGGTGAATCTGACAATAATGTGTCTTGGAGTTGCCCTTCTCGAGGAGTATCTTTGTGGCGTTCTCTGTATTTCCTGAATCTGAATGCTGGCCTGCCTTGCTAGATTGGGGAAGTTCTCCTGGATAATATCTTGCAGAGTGTTTTCCAACTTGGTTCCATTCTCCCCATCATTTTCAGGTACACCAATCAGACGTAGGTTTGGTCTTTTCACATAGTCCCAAATTTCTTGGAGGCTTTGTTCATTTCTTTTTATCCTTTTTTCTCTAAACTTCCCTTCTCTCTTCATTTCATTCATTTCATCTTCCATCAGCGATACCCTTTCTTCCAGTTGATCGCATCTGCTACTGAGGCTTCTGCAATCTTCACGTAGTTCTCGAAACTTGGCTTTCAGCTCCATCAGCTCCCTGAAGCCCTTCTCTCCATTGGTTATTCTAGTTATCCATTCTTCTAATTTTTTTTCAAAGTTTTTAACTTCTTTCCTATTGTTTTGAATTTCCTCTCGTAGCTCAGAGTAGTTTGATCGTCTGAAGCCTTCTTCTCTCAACTCATCAAAGTCATCCTCCATCCAGCTTTGTTCCGTTGCTGGTGAGGAACTGCGTTCCTTTGGAGGAGGAGAGGTGCTCTGTTTTTTAGAGTTTCCAGTTTTTTTGGTCTGTTTTTTCCCCATCTTTGTGGTTTTATCTACTTTTTGTCTTTGATGATGGTGATGTACAGATGGGTTTTTGGTGTGGATGTCCTTTCTATTTGTTAGTTTTCCTTCTACCAGACAGGACCCTCAGCTGCAGGTCTGTTGGAGTTTACTAGAGGTGCACTCCAGACCCTGTTTGGCTGGGTGTCAGCAGCGGTGGCTGCAGAACAGCGGATTTTCGTGAGACCACAAATTCAGCTGTCTGATAGTTCCTCTGAAAGCTTTGTCTCAGAGAAGTACCGGGTTGAATGAGGTGTCAGTCTGTCCCTACTGGGGGGGTGCCTCCCAGTTAGGCTGCTCAGGGGTGAGGGACCCACTTTAGGAGGCAGTCTGACCGTTCTCAGATCTCCAGCTGCGTGCTGGGAGAACCACTACTCTCTTCAAAGCTGTCAGTCAGACAGGGACATTTAAGTCTGTGGAAGTTCTTGCAGAGTTTTTGTTTGTCTGTGCCCTGCCCCCAGAGGTGGAGCCTACAGAGGCAGGCAGGCCTCCTTGAGCTGTGGTGGGCTCCACCCAGTTCGAGCTTCCTGGCTGCTTTGTTTACCTAAGCAAGCCTGGGCAATGGCGGGCGCCCCTCCCCCAGCCTCGCTGCCGCCTCGCAGCTTGATCTCAGACTGCTGTGCTAGCAATTAGCGAGACTCCGTGGGCATAGGACCCTCCAAGCCAGGTGCGGGACACAATCTCCTAGTGTGCCGTTTTCCAGGCCCGTTGGAAAAGCGCAGTTAGGGTGGGACTGACCCGATATTCCAGGTGCCGTCTGCTTCCCCTTTCTTTGACTAGGAAAGGGAACTCCCTGACCCCTTGCGCTTCCCGAGTGAGTCAATGCCTCGCCCTGCTTCGGCTCGCGCACAGTGCGCTTCACCGACTGTCCTGCACCCACTGTTAGGCACTCCCTAGTGAGATGAAACCAGTACCTCAAGCAGAAATGCAGAAATCACCCGTCTTCTGTGTTGCTGGGGCTGGGAGCTGGAGACCGGAGCTGTTCCTATTCGGCCATCTTGGCTCCACCTGCATATACTATAACTTCATTGAACTTCAGGAGAACTCACAGTTTGTAAAGCATTTCGTGCTTGGAGACCTCTAGCAGAGAACTTACTACCTCACAAAGCATTCCATTCCATTTTGGACCACTGAAATTGTCAACTCTCCAAATGTGGGGTTAGCTTGCTATAATCTCTGCTTATCGGCCCTGGCTCTCCACTGAGGAGCCATGTTGAAATATTATTACCTTTCCCCCCGAGAGTTCTTCAAATACCTGAAGGGCTATTGGGTTCACATCTGGTCTTTTATTTCTAGGACTAAACAATCCCAGTACTAGATTCATTTTTTTCTTCTTTTCTATAATCAGATCAGCAACGGCCTGTGGTCTCAACCCAAAGCAAATGCTGAATTAGGTAATGGTACATCGGCACCACCTGCCCTCAAGTTTCTTCAGCGATTACAAAGTACAAGAAGCCCTGAAATATCAAGAGTTCCTGCACTAGTTATGTTTCTTCACTTGGGCATTGCAAACAGTAACAGTGGCGGAATTCTTTGGATCTTTGACTGAACTCCATCCCCTATTGTCAATCTGCTTTGGCAGATACGCTATCCCTTGACAGCTCTCTAATTGACTTGGCTCCCATCTCAATGGGACTTTGTAACCTCATGGAAGAGAAATGGCCTCCCCAGTCCTTACTCCCCTTGCTTCAGCCTCCATCAGGGAGCTATTCAGTATACAAGAATAATCTTTAATAAGTTGCATATTTATTCTGCAAGCAATCTCTGCTGCCTCTGTTAGTGGACTGAGTCCTCTCCCAGGCTTGTCCAAACAGCTCTCCTGGAAGCAGTCATGCTTTATGAACTGTGCATAGAGTAAGCACATCACTGGCTGTCAGCTTCTGAACACTCTTTTACCCTGAAGTGCTAGAAAAAGAAGGAAAGACAAATAGTTCTGAAGAAATGCTTCAGTAAATTTAGCAAACAGAATGGCTACACAGAATCCTCTGATGCCTCTCATTTTGTTAATGCCATTAGTCAATATATCTAGTCTCTCTACGAAGTCCAAAAGGAGGATAGGATCAGTCTCTGTAGGAGCTCTTCCGTTCTGGGAGTGAGAAATAATCTAGACTGGCGGTCAGTGACTTGTGTCCTAATCTTGACTCTGCCTTGAGTTGCCTTCAGTGATGGTTTCAAGCAGTTCCTTCTTTTCTAGGAATGGGCTAGAAGAGCTTATAGGGTAAACAGCCTGTCAACTACCATTGCCAGGATGAAATGTAACAGCAACAACAGTGGCATGCAAAGAATGAGAAAATCATTTATTAGGTAAATCTGTTTTGTACATTACATTTCTCAAAGGTCCTTTTTACCCAGTTGAGCCTCTTAGTGTCTTTATAAGCAATTAGAGGCAGATGCTATTAACTCCATATGAGCCCAGTAGAAAATTCTGCTGCAGAATTTGAGACAGTAATTCAAGATAACTTAATAATTAGGGGCAGATCTGGGGACTAAGACTTGTCAGGTCTCTTAATTGCTATGCAGGGTCTTTTCATGTATTGTTCTGCATATATCATCATTATCATCCTCCAAATAATCACTATCTTCAGAAATATTTATGGAGTACTTAGTAAGTGCCAGACTTTGGGCTACATGTTTTGCAAACATTATTTCTATACTGAATCATTAGAAACCCTATGAGGAAGAAATACAGCTATGGAAATCTGAGGATCCAACAGGTCAAATAACTTGCTTGAGTTGTCACTCTCAGATCTATAATGAACTGATTTGTAATTTTGAGCAACTGACAACCTCTCTGACTCAGTCTATTGGGGTAAATGATATCTACTTCTGGTACTGCAAGGGCTAGCTAGCATGGGATCATCTGTGCTAATGGATAGGAGAGTATCTTGAAATACGTGAGGTGACAAGTGACAATCTTTTTCTCATGGTTAGTAAATGACAGATCCAAGCCTGCACACAGGTGTAGACATAGTGCTATATTGCATGCTAATGACATCCCCCATAATGCTGTTACTCACATCCTTCACTGCTGGTTGTCTGCACAGAAGACACAGGAGTCCATAGTAAAAACTTAAATTTTTGCCATTTGGAAAAAAAAACGCTAGCAAGTCCTCTGAACCCTTCTTCAGCACCAGGGCTTTTATCTTCATACTGGGCACATAGGCAGCAAGGAGTTCACTCTGGTTGGTGATAAAGAGGCAATAGCTATTTTTGGCTCTCCCTAAGATTTACCTCTTCCATGCAGGTCTTTGCTTTTCACTTGCTGAGCAAATAGGTATTGTCAAAGAAACACGTTCTTTTCTCCCCTGTCATTCTGAACTCAAGTGCAGCCACTTCAAATGATGGCAGTGTCTACTTCTGGAAAAGGAAAGCTGAATAGAGCAGGGGAGACCCTATGTAAGTGCACAAAGAAAGAAGGGAAGAGTTATTTAGGAAATTTGGGGGGAGGATTTGGGGATTTTTTGGGAATTCCTAGTTTCTGGTTCTGGCTGAGTTCTAAGATCATCTTGGCTGATGACCTTAGAGTGATTGAAAGGTATGATGAAATAAGTTTTAATTGCTTTTGGAAATTATTTATTTCAACAAAAGTTCCTAAGACAATCCCTTGACTGCATGAAGTCATTACCTCCAGATACTTTCAGCAGAAATAGGAGGAAAGGGAATGAAGTGATAATTAAAAATCATTATAATGGCAAAGATGATAGAGGTAATAGTATTTAATGCTTACTATATGCATAGTACTTTACTAAACACTTTATACACAGTATTTTATTAAATCTTCACCACAACCCTATGGGACTGGCACTATCGCTGCCCCATTTTGTAAATAATAAAACTGAAGCAGAGAGTTTCAGGAACTTGCCCACAATCCTGAAACTAGTTCATGGATGGATGAGCCAGGATTCAAATATAGGCTGTGGTCTGATTATGCAGTTTCAGCTCTTAACCCACATGCTTACACAGGGTGTGTGTCTTAAGCCCTTCGGAAATTAAGCAGGAATTATTGGAGCAAGTTGATGGGAAAAAGACAATTTAAAAATATAAAGTAAAAAATAAATCATGCCTCTTGAGAAGAGAAAACCTGTCTGGGTGAGCTACACTGTCTTAGCCAAGACACTGGACATTTATTTTTCTTCCAGTTTTATAATTGTGGGAAGAAAAATCTGATAAAAGAAGGGAGTTGGAGGCAATAGGAGATGGTTAGAGAGGTTAATCAATGCAGGATTATTAAGCTAATTTCTTTTTAGCAACTGACTTGAGGTCAAGTAGCCAAGAGCAAGTGGAATAACAGCAAACCACTATGATCTTGGTCTCAATCTGTGAACCAGGGAGTCTAGACAAAGGATATGCTTAGCAGTACAAAAATACATTGAGTTAAACTTTTAATTTCAAAGTTATCTTTGACTATAAGGGATTATAAGACTATAGCTAAATATTACCTCTGAAATAATCAAATTCAAAATTCTCAGCTGGGATTTATTTTGTCCCCTTCACCCCAGGGGATATTTGGCAATGTCCAGAGACAGTTTTGATTGTCGAAAGTGGGGGAGGGAGAGCACGCTAGTGGCCTGTAGTGGGCAGAAGCCAGCAGTGCTTCTAATCATCCTATAATGCCCAGGGCAAGCTCCCACAACAAAGAATTAACTAGTCCAAAATGTTAATAATACCAAGATTGAGTAATCTGTTCTAGTTCAACTCTCTAGAAGCTTGGTATTTAAGTTCCAAATTTTATTTAAAAATCATATTTTATCAGTGAAGTATTAAAAAAACAAAGCTCAAGAGAGGTTTAATTTATTATTTACACTGTCAGCCTCAGCCTCATCATATGAATTAAATACCTATGCTTGGTTCCAGACAAACCAGATACCAGCAGTGCCTCTGCAAATCTGAGATGAGCCATTACCAAATTCTTAGAAGGTACTGGAAACACTCTCTGGCCTGAGGCTCAGAGGCCCAGGATTGCCGTGTCCCCTGCATCTTCATACTTCCTTAAGCCAACCCTACTTCTGAATGCTGTCATTTCTCCCAGACCTCAGGTTGGAACAACTCTCTCCCTTTCCCGGAGACAGCAGACAAGGTTGTTTCTATCTGGCTGGGACCGTGGCTCTCTGACTGAGTTCCCAGAGCCCAGGGTTCTCCAGAGTTGCCTCATGGGTTGCTGAGAGGAAGATTGCAGGCAGCGGGCCCCAGATTCCCATCTCCCTCAGTCAATGAAGCTTTACTTTTGTCTATACAAATACAACAAAATTTGGGTCTGTTTGTTCCTAACCACAACTAACAACTGGACAGGTTTTCACCAAATTTGTAGAGTAACACTTGGGATATTCTCAGTTATAATTTAGGCTTTGAGGCGGACATGAATTTCTATTTGAAAGACCCTATGAAGCATTTCAATGACAGATTAGCTGAGACTGAAGTACAATGACACGTCTTTGCAACTGTCTATTGAGACAGACAATTCACATATGTTAAGTCTCCGTAGACAGTAAATGCAAACGACGATTTCAAAGTTGACTACAAATTGCAGGCTGTGAGACACGAATTCTGCTGTCAGCTCCCATTTGGAATCAGCTGTTTCTCATGTGGGCAACCCTGTGGTGTACCAGGGTGAGGAGCTGAGCAGCAGGGTAGGGAAGATTGCAGGCCCTGGGGGCAGCCTGCCTGACTCCCACACTGAGCTCTGTAGCCCTGCACAAATTACTTAACATCACTCTGCCTCAGTTTCCTCAAAGGGTTGTTGTAAGGCTTAGATGAGTTACCACAGGTAAGGTCTCAGAATAAGTAGTGGCTGGCCCAAGGCAAGGATTTGCTGCTGCTATTTTACCATCGTCATTATTATCATGCCTTAGCAAAACATGATGAACACCAGCCCATTCTATTTTATATGCTGGCATTCTATGTAAGATTTCACTTTTTTAAAAAAGGTTTTCTGCTAAAAATAAATATGAAAAACCACTGGGCAGCTTTATTTTCACATTGAGTTTTTAAGACTAAATGACATTCAGTATTAAAGCCAGATTCCTCTTATTTTAAGGCATGAATCAAAATTGTCACTTGACTGAGGAAAACGAAAGCTCCATGATGCAATTTTAGGCCAACTGATGCAGTATTCAGGAGGGACCGTCCTATCTCTTCTTTACCTTTCATATTTACAGAAATCTATGCAATCCTCCAGGCATTTGCATTCATCCTCACTGCCCTTCATTAAAGTTTGTTAAGAATATCGGCCATTGCAGGTGAGTCAGCATCATGTGTCCTATTTGGATCTGGGTAGCTTGATTGATAGAAAGGTCTCAAAAGCATCAGAAACACTTATAGAAGACTATGCCACCAATAAACTTAGTGACCCTGGACTGCCTGGGTTCAGACGCTGGGCTTTGACACATACAAGCTGTGACCTTGGCAAGCTATGGAATATCTCAACCATGGTTCAGAGAGTAGATGTTACTCACCCAGGTTCACACAGAAAACTGGCAAAGCTTGGTCTGGAACCCACAGCTCATGACCAAAGGTTGTGAAATAGCTGCCCATGGGCTGGGCCCAGTTTGCAGATGGACTTAGTTTAGACATCACAGTGTTTTGAAAAATACTTGATTCCATTGCCATAATTTAAATGAATTGGGAGATTTTACTTAAAACTCTAGAATCCAGCTCTTCTCTGTATCCTTGTTAATGAAACAAGGGCAATTATATCTACCTTCCAGTATTGGAATGAGGACTAATTGTGAATAATTCATGAAAGCTCTTAGGACAGTGCCTCACATGTAGAATATGCATTATTGATTAGTTGATGTTGTCAGTAGCATTCAAGCCAGGATTCCAGGATTTTTGTCTCCACTCTACTGCTGTCTTTCTTACCCACTAGATGGTATCTCTCTCACATCTCTGCATACAGAAGCCATGCTTTTAACCACATGCTACACAGCCTCACTCAGAGTGGAGCCCTGGTGGGGGTTATACATGAGGAGAATTATTCAGTGTTAGGCTGGGGCAGGCACTTTCCAGTGGCTTTGAATTGATCCACTTACATAATGCTCAGGACAAGTGGCTGAGGTCTCTTAATTTTCTTTTTTTTTTTTTGAGACTGAGTCTCACTCTATTGCCCAGGCTGGAGTATAGTGGCATGATTTTGGCTCACTGCAATCTCTGCCTCCCAGGTTCAAGCGATTCTCATACCTCAGCCTCCCGGGTAGCTGGGATTACAGGCACCTGCCACCACGTCCAGCTAATTTTGGTATTTTTAGTAGAGACTGGGTTTCACCACGTTGGCCAGGCTGGTCTCGAACTCCTGACCTTAAATGATCCACCCGCCTCAGCCTCCCAAAATACAGGGATTACAGGTATGAGCCACTGTGCCTGGTATTTCCATTTTCCAATGTGTAAGTTTTGTTGCTTAAACTAATATATAAGCATATTAGGGTGGGCCTGGCATCCTATACCTCTGAATATTCACTACCATTTATTACCATACTCTATTGGATGATTAAGACCATCTCATTCCTCAATAGGAAATTGTGGCCCACAGATGGGAGGTAAATTGCCCGACGTCACACAGCAAGTGGCAAGACTGGGATTTGAACCAATGGCTTTATAGCAGTGGTGGCAAATTGACTGCCCATGGCTCTGCCTTATTTGCAGATGGTCTTAGTTTGTTGTGCACCATATTTGGGGAAAAAATAGCCGCCAAGGTTTTAAATAAAACTGAGACATTTCACATAGAAATCTGGATTCTTGGCTTCTCATTTGATCTGGCACCCCTGAGCCTCAGTCCTACAAGGTGACAACAGCTGGGGCTGAGTAGCTTTTGCTCTTATCCAGGGCATGTACTCCAGTTCACTGTTGTCCCAGTGATTCCAGGCTAAAGGACAGTCACCATTTTCTTATTCTAGAACCTATTATGTTACCTGCCTGGCCTCTGCAGGCATTTCAGTTTGTGACCCTGGATTCCTTACTAGTACTTTTTGAAGCTTCCCAGGGCCTTCTACAGTGATGTACTGAATTAACCAGATAGCAGTCCTCTAAACAGCCTGGCATGGGTTGAACCCTGTCCCACCAAAAAACATGTTGAAGTCCTAATCCTCAATATTTATGAATGTGACCTTATTCAGAAATAGGGACTTTGCAGATGTAGTCAAATTAAAATGATGTGTTACTGAATTAGGTAGACTCTAATCTAAAATAATATGTCCTTATTAGAAGACACAGACACAGCAGAAAGGTGACCAGGGGAAGACAGAGGATAGATTGGAGAGAGGCTACCACAAGCCAAGGAACACCCGGGGCTACCAGAAGCTGGAAGAAGCAAGGAAGGATCCCCACTTAGAGGCTTCAGAGGGGGCATGGTCCTGCCAACACCTTGATTTCAGATTTCTAGCCTCCAAAACTGTAAGAGTATATTTCTGCTGTTTTAAGCCATCTGGTTTGTGGTACTTTGTTACGGAAGCCCTAGGAAGCTAATACACAGCCCTGTCATAGCTCTCTTTCATTTCTTGTTCTCATAGCTTGCTTTTATCTTCGTCCTCCCTTTGCTTTCTCTTCTAATTCATCTTCTGGCACATTTCTGTCATCCTTCTCCCTGTTTGCCTCAAGTCCACCATAGACCCTTAGCCTGACTGATGGCTCCCAGGATGAAGAGGTATCTGGGTTCAGCTGAGCATTCAGGAAAAAAAAAAAAAAAAAAAAAAAAAGTGGCGGGGTGGGGGCAGAGGGATTTTGCTATTTGCAGGTGTTGATGTGGCTTACAGCTGGGTGGCACAGTTGCCAGGCTTCCAGAAACAGCTGCAGGAATCTGAAACATGCGGTGTAGATTACTGCAGTACCGCTTTTGGAAGCTGCGAGAACAATAAGCTTGCCCAGGACTTCATGTGAATTGGCCCAGACACCTCCTCTCCCTCCCCAGCATCTTGAAACTGACTTTAACAGGCTTCTTAACATTCAGCACAGCCCTTGCTGGTGAAGCTTAGACAGGCGGTATGCTCCCTACAAAGCAGGGTGCTGACAGCTTTTTTCTTTTCCCTTTCTCATTGCTTAATCTATCCACTTCCTGATACTAATGGATTTTTAAATGAGCCCAGGACAATTGATAGCGTTTCCCAATTAAAACCAAATACCCTTCATCCACCCTTCACACACAGCCACTGGGTACAAAAGAGTGCTGGGGAGCACAGGCCCAGCTGGACATCTCTCTCTAGTTCTCCCGCCTCCTGCTCTCTCGGCCTGCAGAGAGGGCTGCCCACTCTCAGTAGACTTGGCTCCTGCAGGGGTGCTTCAAGGTGCAGGAGTAACTTCCAGATGCCAGCTGAAGTGAGGCTGGCTGAGATTTCTGAGTAGTCACAGGGCTAGAGTCACAGGCAGGATTTTTTTCCAATCCTCTCTGATGTTAATTGGTGTCATAACTACTAGTTTAGATGCTTCCTTCAGGACTGAGGGAAATTATTATGCAGCCATAGTAATTCATGCAAGTTTGAGGGAGGGTGGGCTAAGGATCTGGGGAGAGCATAACATCTTATTTTTTATTATTATAAATTATTAGGAATAAAATAATGTAGCTACTGCTTGAGTGCCTACTCTGGGCTGGGCCCTGCACTTGGCCCCCTGCATAAATGATCTCTAATCTTTATAGTAATGTTTGGGAGGAATGATCTCTTTTGTACAGACAAGGAAATAGACGCCCTCAGAAGTTTAATGATTTATCCAACGTCGCACACCTAGTAAATCTCAGAGGTGCATTGAGGTAGCCTGAATCCAAATCCATGTTCTTTCTGCGACTCCAGAAGTGAGTTATTAGTATTACCGGAGAGGACATAAAGTAGTATGTTTGGGAACTGTGCTCAAAGTTATACCTTAGACAGTTGACACACAGTGAGGGTGCAGGGAGAGATTCATTCATTGTCTCATTCATGTGGCAGAAGAAATGCCTGGGAGTGACGGCTCTGTTACACATAAGGAATTCTATCTTCTCAGAACTTGTTACCCTCCTACAGATGGTTCAAGGTTACTCTGAGCAAATGCTTCCCAGAGAGAGCTAGACATGCATGGCACGGCCACAGGAAGGAGGAGCTGCGGGATTCATGCCTCTTCTTTCCACAACCCAGCTGCCCTCCTACTATGATAGGAAACCCAACACCTGTTCCAGTTTCCACCCCTCCTTCTCAGGCCTTGTCTTATCTATCCCTCATTGCCACCTGGTGGGGTGGGGCTCATGACTGTCACTATCATCCCTCCAATACATAGAAGGAAAATGAGAATTTAAGCAACTTGCTTAAGATGAACACATCACCTAGTTGTGGTGCTGGGTCTCATATCTGGCATTTAAAATGGCAGAAACCAAGATCTCATGTGACTGTAGGTAAAAATGAGTTCAGCCTTTGAAGAAAAGCTGTGGACCACTAGAAGAAGATGATGAGTTTAACACTGGACTTCCTGGAAGAAAGAACAGGGGTAAGTAAGCATGTGTGTGGATCACAGGAGGGATCCTTTTGCCAGTTGGTCGGCCACCACCAGGAACTACTCACATAGGCCACACCCTATCCTCATGGCACTCTACCATATGCCACCTTTAGCATTCTTGCTGTAAATTTCTCCGAGCCTGAATGAGAATGTTGAACTCCACAACAGCTAAATTCCTGGTGCAATTACCAACAGTGAAATTAAATTTGCTCCTTCTTTTATGGCTACGGCTCACCTCCAAACTTTCATGGGCAGGTAGCAGTAGTGAAAGGTGTAGAAGGTATGCAGATTTTGATTAAAGACAGAGAATAAAAAGATGTTCTGAATTGTTTTGTTGTGGTTGCTCTTACATACCCCATATTGGAGTCTACATGAAATCTCATTCTATAATAGAGTCACCCATGCCATGTCCTAAGCTAAACATGTCATCTTCTCATAGTATTCCATGACATCTGTTTCAGACTCTGGACACACCCATGCACAAGCTCACACAAAAGCTTGACGAGTGCTATTCTAAAGGCTTAACCTGGCCTGACCAACCTGGCCCAACCTGGCTTCTTGGTAATCAAGCAAATAGCCCCAACCCACTCCTCCATCACTAACTCCTGTTTAGGGAGTGGCACTGTCATTCACTCAGTCATCCAGCAACATGGACTTCATTTTTCACTTCTCTCTTTCACCCATAATAACTATTGTTGGTTCTAAGTCATAAAATTTCCAGAACCCATACACATTGCTTAATCCCCACTGCTGCCATTCTTGTCTGATCCATGACCCACACTATTTCACTTTCGAATGTCCCCTCTTTCCCTCCACCATCACTGTTTGGCTCCAGAACCATCCTCCACTCTGCTGCAGGTATGATGTTTTCATAAACCTGCTTCACATACTTTAATGGCTCCTTATTACGGTCCAGATCAATTGCAGCCCCTTAAACATGACTTATTATAAGTGACATCATAATTCAGAACCTGCTAACTTCTCCAGCCATGCTTAGTTTTCGCCCTAAGCCCTCTCAAGCTCCACTCCAGCCAGAAGGAACTTCCTGAAGTCTTCCAAGCAGAGGTGTCTCACTTCTCAGGGCCTCTGCATGGTTCACTCTCTCAACCAGAAATGCCCCAGGACTTTTTCACCTGCTCTCTCCCCTACACTTTCTTTAGATTCTAGCATAGACATTTCCTATGAGAAATCTGCCTTCCACCCATCCCCCCAAACACCAGTGTCAGCGCCCCCTGCCCCTGCCTGCAGTGTGCCCTGTGCAGATGCCCTGGCAGCTCCTGCTCATGTGGTCATAGCCTGTTTACTTGCCTTTCTCTTCCAGACGGAGGGCTCTGAGAGGCCACAGCATGTGCATTATTAAGCACAGCACCAGGCCTGAAGTGGACACTCAATACATATTTATTGCTTTCCTTTCCTCCTCTCTCAGTTTTATTGGCACTTACCACATCAGCCACAGTCCCTTCCCCTCAAATATGTCCCCAGCATCCCCAGGCTCATTGCACCCCCTTTTTCTCTCTCTCATGTGCTCCTTTTCACTCCTAAAAAGGTGTTTCAGACTCATGCCGTGAAATGTCCCTTCAAAATATTTGAAAAAAAAAACAGAGAGAAGCTTAATGTTGTTTTTCCCTCAAGTCTTCCACAGTGACAGGATGAACTAAGCAGGTAGTGGATCTGAGTTGCCATGGAAACTGATAGCGGGCTAGTACTTTCACTTTCTCTGTTGGGGGAAAGCATATCTCTTCCTATAACTAGCAAGAGATGAGGATTTATCCTACTGTCTGTAAAATACCTAATCACCCAAAGGACTGGTTCTCAGTTACCTAGTGCTTTCATGCTCTTGCGGAGACTCTTGGCTGCTGGTCAGAATGATCCATCAGAACTGATGTGTGTCACTGGGGCCATTTGCTTGTCCACTCTGGAACTTCATGAAAGCTTGGCAGGAGGAATTCTAAAATGTTTGACACAAAGGGTCTGGAGAAAAGAAATGTGTGTGTGCACAGTGTACTTAAGGAATGTACATTATGCACATGGATGTGTGCGTGTTTGTGGTGGGGGACAGGAGAAAGAAAAAGTATATTTCACATTTTTGTCCTGGCTGAACTAGGTCATTAGATATAATAACTAAGCAGCTCTCTGAACACAAACTTCTAACTGTAAGGATCAGAAGAAGATTCTCTAAGGCCCAGGATGAGCATACATCCCCCTAATTGGCTATATGTGTAGGAGTTAAAGACGGCTGCGCCTGCTCATAGGCATTTTTGACTCTAAGTAGGGCAACCACAATTCCAATTCTTAAAGAAAAAAGGATCTTCACATAAAAAGGCATTTGTGCAATCAAGAAAATAAAGATAAACCACAGCCAATTCAAACTCCAGGGGGCAAGTCCCCCGCCTTTTTTTTTTCAGGAAAAACAAAAACTATATGATTTCTTCCACTTGTAGAACCTTTCGATTTCCCTTTGTAGCTTTTCATTAGGGTCATCAATGCTATGAGATGAGCATGGTGGATTACCCTAAAGTCCAGAGAGGCTAACTGACCTGTGAAAGGTTACAGAAGCAGCTTGTGACAGGCTTAATGAGGGTCTAGGTCGGCACATTTGTAATTCAATGACTATTCCACTTAGCATACAAGGACTCCCTCTCAAGAATTTGCCTTTCAGGGTCCTTTCAAGCTCTCCTTATTTTCTCCGAGTTTGCCTTATTTTCTGACTTTGAATCTAATTCTACCGACAGACACCGTTGTATCTTTTTGGGTTAAAGAATCTTGAAAATTTCGGTCTTTTTTTCTTAATCATTAAATGAATAGAGTAATGGATCATTGGGTAGAAAGAAGGATTTTTTGAAGTGCTGAAAAATTTAGGATTTTTCACTTTGGAAAGTAGACAGCTTAAATTCAACATGATGAGCTATATCAAAGCACAAACCAGTGAAGTCAACGGGGGGGATGTGGGCTTTTCATGAGATATGCAAATACAACAATCCAGAGGCTTCAGTGAAGAAAGTAATTTTAGGGAAGAAGTTTTTAAAGTGTTAGTCAAAGAATATTTGGGGTTTCTAAGAAATACTTCGGGGGCAGCTGTAGGGATCATGGGGTGTGTGGGGTTTGGTTGGGCAGCCAAAGTTTACTAGCTTCATTTTTTAACCTACACCCATCAGTTCCTCTTACTTTCTGCTTTAGGAATTACATTTGCATGCCAAATTTAGTGTGAGTAAACATAAATTTGAAAATCAGGCATTTAGAAAAATGAAAATACTGCTTTATATAACAGCCAATTAAATTACTGAACCCATTAGATTTAGGAGTGTGCCAGGGGATGGTTAAGACAGAATCATTGATTCAAAAAGTTTGGACCATTTTCTGAAGGAAAAGTCAAAGGATGGCTGCCAGAGGGTGAAGCTGTGCTTATCTAACTTTACAGTGAGGAAACATCGTTCCCCCTTCTAAGATACATACATACCATGGGTGGAACTCAGTATGATAAGTCTAAATCCCTAGCCTCGATGTTGCTCTAGCGTAGATGGCACTCTGCTCATTTTGAATACCTTTTCTAGAAGCACCCTTGCTGTTTACATGGAAAATTGCATGCTTGCTCTGAGCTGGCAGGAGGGTTAAAGAAGTAGCAAGTACTCAGAATCAATCAGCTTTGATTTACAAAGCAGCATCACTGATATACGTAATTAAAATCTCACATTAGTTATTATTCTATTTGCTTTGCTGAGCAACACACATGTAGAATGTGTCATTCCTACTGTGATCTGAAGAACATTTGGGGTTCCTTGGAAATACTTCAGGGGCTGCAGGAGGGAGAAGTTGTTTAAAACAAGAGAGGGTTTTAAATGAACAATGCCTTCCTTCTATGTTCCCAACACCTATTATGTGGCAGACATTATAACAAATAACTGCAACAATAATAATGATGGTAGCTAACATTTATTGAGTCTGCATCTTTTTCCTGGTACTACTGTAAATGTTTTACATGCATTAACTACTTTACCCATATACTAACCTTAGAAGCTGGATGCTGTTATCCTTATTTTGTAGATGAGAAAACTGAGGCACAGAGCGTTACAAAATCAGTGATGAGGTCAAGACTGAAACGTGGACTGTCTGGCTTCTGATCCCATGATTTGAAACCCTTTACTATAACTTCTTATTGTCCAAGGTTGTTTAAAGAAAATATCCTATTAAACCCTTACCACAAGTATCCTACATTACAAAAGAGAAAACTGAGTTTCACAAAAGAAACTTGCCAAAGCTAAACTTCATATAGCTGGAAACTATACAAATGGGCTTTAAGTCCGGATTTGAGTATAAAGTTTGTGGTAATTTCTACTATAGCAGGCAGCCTCTCAGGTATAATATAAATTATACCATTTTCTTCTATTTAATATATACAGACATAGAGAAAGCTGATGTTAAAATAATAAAAATATGTCAAGAAACATCATTGTCATCTTCCCAAACACTGTCCCTATAAATTCTTAACTCTCAAACCCACGCTTAACCTATACTCAAGAAGAGACTTTCTGGGAAATAAATCTGTCTTGGTGAATTGTGGTCTTTATGTGGCTTGGGATTTCACTGATTGTGGATCAGGAAAGAGACACTGAAAAGTCAAAACAAATAAGCTTTCAGGACACGAAATCAGGGGTATAAATAAAGATGTGAAATGAGACTCAAGAATGAGGTATGGCAAGGGTCTGTGGAAATGAAAGATGTGCTCAGACACTGTCATTTGGCAGACTGGGACTCAGGTGACCTCCAAGCTATGCCTTTGACTCTAAAATGATTGGTGTAACTCAATCCATACTTAATGATGAAGATTACCCAAGACAAGGCCACCAGTGTCACCAATGTGCAATATCTAAGCAATTATTGCCTTTTTAGTTCTTTGTGGATGGGCAGGCTAATCACCAAATGACTATGCCAGCAGAACCCTCCTAGTGATGACAGGGCTTTGGAGGTCTCAGGGGCTGGCACTAAAAGAAGGCACTCATGCAGCCACTGTAGTTAGCACTACAGGATAGAGACAGATGCCACAGCCCCTCAAATGGGAAAAAGGGAGCCAAAGATCACCGACATGTTGCCTTTTATTTATTTCATTTTTCTACAGTTTTATCGAGGTATATTTAAGGTATAATACACTACACATATAGTCATGCTTCACCCAGCAAAGGGAATACACTCTGAGAAATGCTGTAATAGTCCATTTTCACACTGCTAGATCTGTATTAGTCTGTTTTCATATTGCTATAAAGAACTACCTGAGACTGGGTAATTTATGAAGCAAAGAGGTTTAATTGACTCACAGTTCTGCAGGCTTAACAGGAAGCATGACTGGGAGGCCTCAAGAAACTTACAATCATGGCAGAAGGCGAAGGGGAAGCAAGCACCTTCTTCACATGGTGGCAGAAGAGAGAGCGAAGGGAAAGACGCCACACGCTTTTAAATGATCAGATCTCATGAGAACTCACTCACTTTTACAGGAACAGCAAGGGAAATATCTGCCCCATGATCCAATCACCTTCCACCAGGCCCCTCCAATTCACCATGAGATTTGGGCGGGACACAAATCCAAACAATATCAACATCATTAGACAATTTCATTGTTGTGTGAACATCGCAGAGTACATTTACACAAATCTAGATAGTATAGCCTATTATACACTTAGGCTATATTGTATAATATAAATATGTAAAATATGATATTATATTGTATAGTATAAACATGTAAAAATATATAATTTTATGGAATCACTGTCATATATGTGGTCTGTCGTTTACCAAAATGTCATTAGGAGGTGCATGACTGCATCTAAAGTGAACAATCTGATGAGTTTTGACATACGTGTACATTCATGAAATTACCATTGCAATCAAGATAATGAACATATCCATCAACCCAGAAGTTTCTATTTTCCCTTTTATAAGTCCCCACAACTCCCCACCCCTGTTATCCAGGCAATCACTGGTTAATTTCTGTTCTATAAATCATTTGCATTATGTACTTTTTAAAATTTTTGGTATGGGCAAGGTCTACCTTTTTTGAATCTGTAATTATTTTGAGTTTGATTCATATTGTTGCATATGCAATTATTTCCTTCTTATTGTACAGATATACCACAAATTGTTTAGTTACTTATTGATACTGGGTTTTTATAGCTTTTGGCTGCATAAATAAAGCTACTCTGAACATTTGTCTATAGGTCTTTGTGAGGATATGTTTTTCTTTTCTCTTGGATAAATACTTAGGAGGGCAATGACTTGGCTGAATAGTAGGTATATGTTTAACTTTTTAAGAAATGGCCAGATTGTTTATGAAGTGATTTCACCATTTTGCATTCCCAGCAGCGGTGTGTGAGCATTCCAGTGGCTCCACATCCTTGTCAATAATTGGTATAGTATTTTTAATTTTTAGTCATTCTAGCAGGTTGTAGTGATATTTCACTGTGGTTCTAATTTGCATTTCCTTATAGACTAACAATATTGCACTTTTCATGTGTTTATTTGCCATCTGTAATTTTTTTGATGTGTCTGTTCAAATTGCTTTTTAAAATTTTTAATGTTTGTGGGTACATAGTAGGTATATATATTTATGGGGTACCTAGGATGTTTTGATACAGGCATGCACTGCATAATAATCATATCATTCTTCCCTATTTTTTAATGGGTTGTCTTAATAAGTTATAAGAGTTCTTTACATATTTCAGATATAGATCTTCTGCTAAATACATGTCATGTAAATTTTTTTCTTAGTATTTAGCTTGCTTTATTTTTGTAAGTTTTTTAATTGCAAAATTTTTGATTTTATGAAATTCAAATTATTGATTTTTTTAAACAGTTCACGCTTTCTTGTTGTTTTAAAGGAATCTTCATGGAGTTCAAGGTCACTAAATTTTTTTTCTTTCTTAAAATACATTTGTAATTTTAGATCTTGCATTCAGGTTTATGATCCATTTTGATTTAATTTTTCTGTTATGAAATAGGGTTCAAGATTAATCTTTTTACATATGACTATTTAATTGTTTTAGCATTATTTATCAAAAAGATTATCCTTTTCCAGTTGAACTGCTGTGGTACCTTTGTCAAAATCATTTGTATGGGTCCACTTCTGGACTCTTCTGTTCTGTTGATCTATATGCACAGACTTTTATTTGACATGAAAGTAGTTATGCTTTCCTTTGAGGGCCTTGATGATGGAAATTTTTTTTATTGACTTTAAAAGTTGATATGACCAAATCAAATGACAGTGGAGAAGACAATTCATACATGGGTAGGGAAAATGTTAAGTTAATGTTCACTGCAGTATAAACTTTGTGAGAATAGAGACATTGTCTATATTATTCACTTTCATTCCCAATGAATAGATTGAAAGATTAGACATGATATAGTTGGAAGATAATTGAAATTGGAGCTAAGTAATCTCAGATCTAGGGCTGGCTTTGTTTTTCACTTGGGTAGTTCACTTAGTCTTCTGAGCCTTTTTTTAAAATGGAATTTTAAACAGATAAGCATAGGAAGACTGGAGAGACAGTGTGGTATGGATCAGGGGATATATATGGTGGAGGTGTTAGATGTATCATTATTGTTTTCTTGAGACATCTAAGGACTAATGCAGAATATAATCCAATTTGCCTTGTGTGGCTGCAGAACAGGATTTCCCAATCTTAGAACTATTGGCATTTTAGGCTGGATAAGTCTTTGTTGCAGGGAACTGTCCTGTGCATTGTAGGGTGGTCAGCAGCATTCTGGCCTCTACCCATGAGATGCCAGTAGCACCCCGACTCCCAAGTGTGGCAACCAAAAATGTCTCCAGACATTGTCAAATGTCTACTAGGGGTAAAATCACCCTGGTTGAGAACCACCATTATAGAAGATACAAATAGTAGTCAGTGTAATAGGCTATAGGGAGTCAACATTTTTAATAGCAGGGGGAAATTAACCATGATCAGAATTACCAATAGTAGAATTAAGCTATCTAGGGTGGGAGTGGTGGTGAAAGTGAATTTTCTATTTTTATAAGCCAACAGTAGCCAATGCGACTATCCATCACAGCGGGTATTTAAACACTGGGTAGATAGCTGAAGGAGGTGAAACTTGACCTTTCTGAGTTTGTGTTGTTGTTTTTTTTAATCTGTAACTTGAGTATATAACAATGCCAACACTACAGGTTCCTGTGAAGATGAAATGAGGTAACACACATAAAGCCCTCTGAACAGCATGTAGCACATACTACATACTTGATACATGGCAGATATTATTATTATAGAGGCAGAAACATGCACTTCAGAAATAGATCCCTATATCAGAAGGCTTTCATCTCTGTTCACTGTCCTCTTTGTTCCTTTACAGGAGAAGAGAAGATGCTTATCTGACTGATCAAAACATTGACATGAAGGGAACTAGGGGTCAAGATCATTGTATCCTGAAAAGCTCCAGCCTCTTTCCCATACTCTGTCTTCTGGTCTCTGTGATAAACAGATGTAGGCAGGCCAGGCCACTTGGGGAGACTGCTGGCCTCTCTCTTCTGACTCCATGCCCACAGGTGGGTGAGTAGACTTGGGTCCCTTTTGGGGCCTGGTTATTCCACCTGTCCTGCAAGGTCATGTTTTGGAACATGGGAGTCAAGATTTAGATAGAGAGTAGAGAAAGAGAGAGAGGGCAGGTAAGAAGAATAATTTAGTTCTCAGTAAACCTTGTGAATCAACCCAACATTTTTATCAGAGCTTTGAAGCATTTTCACAGCTATCAATAATGTAACAGTGTCCATCCTTTTTCACTGTCTGCCATGGTACATGACTTTCTTGGGAAACTCACAATGCAGTAGGATGATTAGCAGAGCTGGATTTTGGCTTTTTAGGGTCTCAGACTCTGTAATTTCAAAATAATAATCAACTCAGAAACACAATCTATAAAAAATTATTATATGATCATTAGAGCTTTTTTTGAGTCATTAAAAATTATGATTTAAGAATCTGGAAAAGAGGTTAGATTTGTCTTTCTGGGCTCTTTCAAATTCTAATCATTTTCTCTGAATTTGCCTTATTATCTGACTTGAATCCAATTCTAGGCACAGACACCATTAAATATTTTGTATGCTTCATAAGAAAAGTCCTGGCTGGTATCTGTCTGGTGGGTCTATCTAGATTATAATTTTTTCAAAGCCTCTTCTGGAATGACAATTGACATTTTGAATAACAATTTAGTCCTTAGTTTGTATCATGAAGGAAACCCAGGTAAACACAATAACTTATTCCAAGGCTTTAACCCAGATAATCAGAGAATAGCTTTGTCACTCATAAATGATGTGTCTATAATTAGCATTCACTGAATGCACAAAAAGAAAATAAATGAACAGTTTTTTTTTTTTTAAGATTGATATTTCTCCATGTGTTTTACTGAATTCAGTAAGGCATGAGTGAATAGCTGAGGCCTTTCTAAATCTGGTCTTTCCACATATCAGAGCTTAATGTTTTACAGACACCTACAGCAATAGGCTGTGTAGGAACTGCCAATATGTCTACACCCCAAGGAATATCCAGAGGTCTGCTCTTTTCTGTGCTCCCTCCAGGCATGCCTTTTCACCTTCCTCATGCAAACTCTTCATTCCTTACATTCCAACCTCACCAAAGGCTAATTATTTTCTTTTCAGAAACATCTTCCTCCAGAGAGAAAATCTGAATTTTGTACCTATTTTCTTAAATTCTATTTCCTGTTTCAATATAGTAACTCATCCTTCATTTCCCCTCTGGCTGTGCTCCAGAATTTGCTTGTCAATAGGAATACTGGAGTAATTCCAAGACCCAGCACTTCCACTACAGCCATTACTGCAGAGGCAACGTATAGGCCATGCTTACAGGGTCTTGGGCCTGTCTTTCACATTTCACAAATGTTCTTAGAATTATATCTTTAAGCAATGGAGGAAAGTACCAAGAGTTTTGGAATATGGCTCCCCAAATCTGAACATCAAGAGAGGGATCAAATTTCATCCTATACTAGGCAAATTAAGCTATCTGAGCACCTTGATACCCTCAGAATATAAGCCAACACCTTTACTTATTAACTGCTAACAGGCACTTTACAGACACTTGTAATAGCAGGCTTGTAGCTCAGTAAAAGTAGGTGTGACTGGATTTTAAATTGTGTGCTTGCATTTTGAAATAAGCAATAACCAAGCAGGCTAGAATTCTTTTTTCCCTAAGACCTTGCTTCCTGTATACTCTGCATACACAATACTCATGAATAAAAGGTACTGCGATTACTCCTAATCTCCCAGTTGGCAAAACAAGGGATTTCTGCTTTCTAAACCAAGGTTCGCCATTCTTTTGGATTACATGCTACAGTAAAATTTTCTAAGAAATTTTGGCAGCTCAAGTAGGACTGCCAAATTTTTTACTTTTCCAATTAAGGTCATTAAAAGAAAAACAAAATAAAAAATAAAACCAATCAACTACTTTCACCCTCACCATGGTTTTGTTAAAAATGTTAGAAAGCCTGCTTGCCAGCTGGTGGATACAAACTTGGTGCTGTTGGTGGAACACAGCTGGAGTGAGCCTGGCCTTGCTGGCTGCATGGGAGCTGGGTGAGGCCTGTCACTGCCAGCTTTCCCCCACTTCCCTGGAGACCTGGATGATGCAGCAGAGGCAGCCATAATTTCCTTGAGAACATAACTCCATTGGCCTGAGAACCACACCCTTATCTCCCACAGTGGCCGCAGCAGGCCCCGCCAAGGAGAGACTGAGTTCAGACCCGCCTAACCCTGCCCCAACCTGATGGTTTTTCCGTACCCGCCCTAGTAGACAAAAGACATAATCTCTTGGCAGCTCAATAGCCCCACCCATCACCTCAGAAACCCAAGTACTCATCCTGGCCAGTGTAGGGTAAGATTATATTCCCCTTCCACTACTGCAGCTGATATACTCTTAAAAGTACTTTTGGAGGCCTCCAGCCAACCAACTCAAGCCATGACAGCAACTCAGAACAGAACCACCCTGCTCCAAAGAAGGAGAAAACAACAGCTAATTCCACTGCCTGCAACACCATGGCTAACCAGAGGTCCTGAGTCTGTCCACATGACAACTTCACTGCTAGCATAACCAGCATTCAAGAAAACCAGTGCACTAAAGAAAACTACAACCAAGGACTCTCACTCAGTCCACTTCGCTCCCTTGCTACCTCCACCAGAGCAGGTGCTGGTATCCATGGCTGGAAGACCTGAAGATGGATCACATCACAGGACTCTTTGCAGATATTCCCCAGCACCAGCCCACATTCCCCCGTGCCGGGGCCCAGTAGCCTTGCTGGGTGGCTAGACCCAGAAGGGCAATAACAATCACTGCAGTCTGGCTCTTAGAAAGCCCCATCCCTAGAGAAAGCAGGAAAGCACTACATCAAGGGATTGCCCCATGGGACAAAAGAATCTAACAACAGCTTTTAAGTTTTAGACCTTCCCACTGAAACGGTCTACCCAAATTAGAAGGGACCAGAAAAGTAATTCTGGTAATATGACAAAACAAGTTTCCATAACACTCCTAAAAGATCACACTAGCTCTCCAGCAATGAATC
The DNA here is from genome assembly GCF_006542625.1 of Nomascus leucogenys. NCBI lineage: Eukaryota > Metazoa > Chordata > Mammalia > Primates > Hylobatidae > Nomascus > Nomascus leucogenys. The sequence continues at coordinate 17,958,870 of NC_044382.1, read as the reverse complement.
CAAACCAAGAAGAAATCTCTGAATTGCCAGATAAAGAATCCAGAAGGATGATTATTAAGCTACTAAAGGAGGTATCAGAGAAAGGTGAAGTCCAACTTTAAAAAATTAAAAAAAAAATGCAGGATATGGGTGGAAAAGTCTCCAGAGAAATACATATCACAAAGACAATCACAACTTCTGGAAATAAAAGATACACTTAGAGAAATGCAAAATGCACTGAAAGGTTTAACAATAGAATTAAACAAGTAGAAGAAAAAACTTCAGAGCTTGAAGACAAGGCTTTTGAATTAACCTAATCCAACAAAGACAAAGAAAAAAGAATTTAAACAATGAACAAAGCTTCCAAGAAATTTGGGATTATGTTAAACAACCAAACATAAGAATAATTGGTTTTCTTGAGGAAGAAAAGAAATCTAAACGTTTGAAAAACTTATTTGAGGGAATAATTGAGGAAAACTTCCCTGATCTTGCTGGAGATCTAGACATCCAAATACAAGAAGCTCAACGAACACTTGGGGAATTCATCGCAGAAATCATTACCTAGGCACATAGTCATCAGGTTATCTAAAGTCAAGATGAAGGAAAGAATCTTAACAGCTGTGAGACAAAAGCACCAGGAAACCTATAAAGAAGAACCTATCAGATTAATGGATTTCTCAGCAGAAACCCTGCAAGCCAGAAGGGATTGGGGTCCTATCATTAGCCTTCTTAACAAATAATTATCAGCCAAGAATTTTGTACCCAGCAAAACTAAGCTTTATAAATGAAGGAGAGATAACATCTTTTTAAAATAAACAAATGCTGAGAGAATTTGCCACTACCAAGCCAGCACTACAAGAAATGGCAAAAGGAGTTCTAAATCTTGAAAGAAAACCTCAAAGTACACCAAAATGAACTTCCTTAAAGCATAAGTCTCACAGGATTAATAAAATAATAACACAATGAAAAAAAAAACCCACAAAGTATTCAGACAACAACTAGCATAATGAACAGAACAGTACCTCACATCTCAATACTAATGTTGAATGTAAATGGCATAAATGCTCCACTTAAAAGATACAGAATAGCAGAATGGATAAAAATTCACCAAGTATCTGCTATCTTCAAGAGACTTATCTGGCACATGAGGACTCACATAAACTTAAGATAAAGGGATGGAAAAAGATATTCCATGCAAATGGACACCAAAAGCGAGTAGGAATAGCTATTCTTATAGCAGATAAAACAGACATCAAAGAAACAACAGTTAAAAAAGGCAAAGAGGGACATTATATAATGATAAAAGGATTAGTCCAACAGGAAAATATCACAATCCTAAATATATATGCACCTCACACTGGAGCACCCAAATTTATAAAACAACTACTACTAGACCTAAGAAATGAGATAGACGGCAACATAATAATAGTAGAGGACTTCAGTACTCGACTGACAGCACTAGACAGGTCATCAAGACAAAGTCAGCAAAGAAATGATGGATTTAAACTGTACCCTAGAAAAAATGGACTTAACAGATATTTAAGAACATTCTACCCAGCAACTGCAGAATATACATTCTTTTCATCAGCACATGGAACATTCTCCAAGATAGACCATATGATAGGCCACAAAACAAGTTTCAATAAATTTAAGCAACTCGAAATAATATCAAGTACTCTCTCAGACCACAGTGAAATAAAATTGAAAATTAACTCCAAGATGAACCTTCAAAACTATACAAATATATGGAAATTAAAAATCTGCTCCTGAATGATCCTTGGGTCAATAATGAAATCAAGATGGAAATTAAAAAATTATTTGAACTGAACAATAATAGTGACACAACCTATCAAAACCTCTGGGATACAGCAAAAGCAGTGCTAAAAGGAAAGTTCATAACATTAAATGCCTATGTCAAAAAGTCTGAAAGAGCATAAATAGATAATCTAGGGTTACACCTCAGGGAACCAGAGAAACAAGAACAAACCAAACCCAAACCCATCAGAATAGAAATAACAAAGATCAGAGCAGAACTAAATGAAATTGAAACAAAAAATATGCAAAAGGTAAATGATACAAAAAGCTGGTTCTCTCAAAAGATAAACAAAATCAATAGACCATTAGGGAATTTAACCTAAAAAAGGAGAGAGAAGATCCAAATAAGCTCAATTAGAAACAAGATGGGGGACGTTGCAACTGTTACCACAGAAATACAAAAGATCATTCAAGGCTCCTATGAACACCTTTATGTGCCTAAACTGGAAAACCTAGAAGAGATGGATAAATTCCCAGAAACATACAACCCTCTTAGATTAAACCAGGAAGAAACAGAAACTCTGAACAGACAAATAACAAGTAGCATGATTGAAACAGTAATTTAAAAATTGCCAAGAAAATAAACTCCGGGACCAGACAAATTCACAGCTGAATTCTACCAGACATTCAAAGAAGAATTGGTACTAATCCTACTGAAATTATCCCAAAAGATAGAGAAATAGGGAATTATCCCCAAATCATTCTATGAAGCCAGTATTACCCTAATCCCAAAACTAGGAAAGGGCATAACAACAACAACAACAACAACAAAACTACAGACCAATATCCCTGATGAACATAGACGCAAAAATCCTCAACAAAATACCAGATAACTGAATTCAACAGCATATCAAAAAGATAACACATTATCATCAAGTGGGTTTCACATCAGGGACCCAGGGCTGGTTTAACTATACGCAAGTCAATAAATGTGATACACCACATAAACAAAAGTAAAAATAAAAATCACATGATCATCTCAATAGATGTAGAAAAAAGCACCTGAAAAAATCCACCATCTCTTTATGATTAAAACCCTCAGCAAAATCAGCATAGAAGGGACATACCTTAAGGTAATAAAAGCTATCTATGACAAACCCACAGCCAACATTATACTAAATGGAAAAAAGTTGAAAGCATTCTCCCTAAGAACTGGAACAAGAATGCCCACTTTTGCCACTTCTATTCAGCGTAGTACTGGAAGTCCTAGCCAGAGCAATCAGACAAAAGAAAGAGATAAAGGGCATCCACATTGATAAAGAGGAAGTCAAACTGTTGCTGTTTGCCAATATAATCATATACCTAGAAAACCCTAAAGACTCATCCAAAAAGTTCCTAGATCTGATAAATGAATTCAGTATAGTTTCAGGATACAAAATTAATGTACACAAGTCAGTAGCACTGCTATATACCAACAGGGACTGACCTAAGAATTAAATCAAGAACTCAACCCTTTTTATGATAGCTGCAAAAAATAAAAAATAAAGTAAAAATACTTAGGAATATATCTAACCAAGGAGGTGAAAGATTTCTATAAGGAAAACTACAAAACACTGCTGAAAGAAAATGTAGATGACACAAACAAATGTAAAAACATCCCATGTTCATGAATGGGTAGAATCAATATTGTGAAAATGACCATACTGCCAAAAGCAATCTACAGATTCAATGCAATTCCCATAAAAATGTCACCATTATTCCTCACAGAACTAGAAAAAACTTTTCTAAAATTCATATGGAACAAAAAAAGGCCCGCATAGTCAAAGCAAGAGTAAGCAAAAAAGAACAAATCTGGAGACATCACATTAATAAACTTCAATCTATATTACAAGGATATAGTTACCAAAATAGCATGGTACTGGTATAAAAACAGGCACATTCACCAATGGAACAGAATAGAGAAGTCAGAAATAATGCCAAATACTTACAGCCAACGGATCTTCGACAAAGCAAACAAAAACATAAAGTGGGGGAAAGGACACTCTGTTCAACAAATGGTACTGGGATAATACAAGCCACATATAGAATAAAACTGGATCCTTATCTCTTACCTTATACAAAAATCAACTCAAGTTGGCTCAAATACTTAAATCTAAGACTTGAAACCATAAAAATTCTAGAAGATAATGTCAGAAAAACTCTTCTAGGCATTGGCTTAGGCAAAAACTTCATGACCAAGAATCTAAAAGTAAATGCAACAAAAACAAAGATAAATAGATGGAACTTCAACTAAAAAGCTTCTGCTCAGCAACTGAAATTATCAGTAAGCAGACAACCCACAGAGTGGGAGAAAATATTCACAAACTATGCATCTGACAAAACACTAATATCCAGAATCTATAAGAAATCTCAACAAATCAGCAAGAAAAAAACAAATAATCCCATCAAAAAGTCGACTAAGGGCATGAATAGAAAATTTTCAAGAGAAGATATACAAATGGCCAAGAAATACAGGAAAAAATGCTCAACATCACTAATTATCAGGAAAATGCAAATCAAAACCACGATGCGATACCTTGTTACTCCGGAAAGAACAGCCATAATTAAAAAATAAAAAAAATAGATGTTGGCGCTGATGTGGTGAAAAGGGAACACTTCCACACTGCTGGTGAGAATGTAAACTAGTATAACCACTGTGGAAAACAGTATGGAGATTCCTTAAAGAACTAAAAGTAGAACTACCGTTTGATTCAGCAATCCCACTACTGGGTATGTGCCCAGAGGAAAAGAAAAGTCATATTATGAAAAAGACACTTGCACATCCATGTTTATAGCAGCACAATTTGCAATTGCAAAAATATGGAACAAGCCTAAATGTCCACCAACCAATGAGTGAACACACACACACACACACACACACACACACACACACACACAGAGACACTCACCATGGAATACTACTCAGCCATAAAAAGGAATGAGGCAATGGCATTCACAGCAACCTGAATGGAGTTGGAGAACATTATGCTAAGTAAAGTAACTCAGTAATGGAAAATCAAATGTTGTATGTTCTCATTTATTTATTTATTTATTTTTTGAGATGGAGTCTCGCTCTGTCGCCCAGGCTGGAGTGCAGTGGCGCAATCTCGGCTCGCTGCAAGCTCCGCCTCCCAGGTTCACGCCATTCTCCTTCCTCAGCCTCTCCGAGTAGCTGGGACTACAGGCGCCCGTTACCACGCCCGGCTAATTTTTTGTATTTTTTTTTTAGCAGAGACGGGGTTTCGCCGTGTTAGCCAGGATGGTCTCGATCTCCTGACCTCGTGATCCACCTGCCTCGGCCTCCCAAAGTGCTGGGATTACAGGCATGAGCCACCATGCCCGGCCTGTTCTCACTTATAAGTGGGAACTAAGCTACGAGGATGTAAAGGCATAAGAATGATACATTGGACTCAGAGGACTTGGGGTAAACGGTGGGAGGGAGATGAGGGATAAAGACTACACATTGAGTGCAGTGTACACTGCTTGGGTGATGGGTGCACCAAAATATCAGAAATCACCACTAAAGAAATTAAACATTTAACCAAACACCACCTGTTCCCCCAAAACGATTGAATAATAATTTTAAATAGTTAGAAGGACATGATCTTAGAATAAACAATCATCCCTTAAGTTAAAAAAATCAGCTTTAGAAAAAAATATTACATTTTCTTTATTTTTCTCATTTTGCTACAGATGACCGTTGGCACAATGGTGCTATTTCACATACACAGCTTCACCTAGATCATGGTCAAGGCAGCTGCAGTTTGACACCTGCTCCTACTCAGTCTTTGGGGGATTTTTCAAGCTTGGTGGAGAAGTTCCAGGCTCCCAGGATCATCTAGGTCAGGGATGTCCAATCTTTTGGCTTCGCTGGGCCACAATGGAAAAAAAAGAATTGTCTTGGGCCGCACATAAAATACATTAACAGTAACAGATAGCTGATGAGCTAAAAAAAAAAAAAAGTAAAAAAAATCCCATAGTGTTTTAAGAAAGTTAATACATTTGTGTTGGGCTGCATTCTAAGCTGCCCTGGGCCACGGGTTGGACAAGCTTGATATAGGTCAATATTCTCTTCTTTGAATTTGTATTTTCCCCATGTCACTTGAGCAATCAGAGGAAGTCATGCTTTGGGTAACCTGAGAAAAGCAGCTGTCTTTGACTGAATACTCCCAGTGTGTCAGGCACTATGCTCAGTGATTACCTATATTTTAATCCATAAAAAGAAATGAGAGATATTTTCATCCCCTTTTTCCAAATGAAGCGACTGTGCTTCAGAGACATTAAGCATATTTTCTGAGCTCACAGTGCCATTTAATTGTAATTCTGGGATTTGAACCCAAGTCTCTCTGAATCCAAAGTCCTCATATTGGAATTATCTATTATATGTATTATAACTATTACTTTGGTAGAAACAAAAAAATGACACTTTGCTTCCAATATGGTGTGAGGGTCATGTGTGCAGAAACCCCCCAAAATAACAGGTTACTCTGTTTCTGGGCCTCAAATTATTTGAACTTTAATTATTTCACATAAACCTTGGCTCCCTAACAAAAGCAGTTTAATCCTGGATTCTTGCTATGCTGGTGACTGTGGCTATGCCTTGATCCTTCTGAATATGGTAGTTGCATGAGAAAGCTGTTTTTCCACTATAAGTAGACAAATATAAACTTGGTATCCTTGGTAATTTTTCCATATATTCCCTTAAAGATGTGTGTTTTGTGTTTGTTCTGAAGTCTGACTCCCTTGCATTTATTGGAAGTAAACTTTTTTCTCTTTCTCTCCCAAACATTTCTGTCTCTCAGTATTTCTCAGTCTTTCAGGTTTTCTTCAATCTGTTCCTCTACCCTACCTGATGCTACACTTCCTTCACTCCCAACTCCTTCCCCACGTAGGCAGTCTCTTCCTTTCCTCCAGTCAGGCCAACCTACCCTGGGGTCTTGGTCGTTACCATTATTGTCATCTGCATCTTATTTCTTCCCATCATCATCATGAATTTTAAAGCATTAATTTACTGTATGTCTCGAATTTTGCTAAATCCTTTACACCTATTGCTTCTTTTAATCTTTATTATTTCTAGAAGTCACATGGCATCCTCACAATTATGCTCATTTTTTTAAAAGAGAAACTATGATTTAGACAGATTATGCCATGTACCCAAATTCATATGGCTGAAAAATGGTGAAGCTGGGTGTGTAAGCTAGGCCTGTCCAAAATCCATGCTGTTAACTACTTTATATTGCCTTTCTTCTTGAACACTTCCACAATTTCTTGGACTGCCCATACATCATGATCTAAAGCAAGGTCATTCTCACTTTCGAGGGCCATAGAGAATTCCTATCCTCTTGAATTTTCATCAGTACCATGGCATTAGGCATTGTTCTGTTTATATCATTTGCCACTATGTTATAAGTGCCCTGCCTACTCAGCTAAAACCTAAAAGAACTGGGACACAGACACGCAAGAAATAAGTAGGAAACAATATAAGTCAATTAACAGCATCTCAGTTTTATAGCCAGAGAATATATTGACAGGTGGATTTCCCAGCAAGTTACCCAGGGTGGGCTCAAAGCTTTAAGAACGTCCAGAAAGATGCATTCAGGAAGCTGATGGGCATCAGGGATTTGGCACAGTTGGCCTACTGTTTGTCTTTTCTTTCCACAAATGCTTACTGAGAACACACAGTATGTTGGACGCTAGGAGAGGTACTGGGGATGCAGAACACAGGGGTAAATGAAACAGTGTGACAGGTGAACTCTGAAAACAGGAGCCTCAGTCTGGAGTTGGCATTTTGCAGTACTGAGCAAGTAAGGGGTCTTCCCCATGTCATGGAAACACAAGTACACACAAGGCCACACTGACCATCTCCTGTTACATCTGCTTCCTTCTCAGTGCCCCATGTATACTATTTGATGCACACTGAAAGATAGAGCTTCAATAGATGAGTTGGAGCCATATAGGGGTATTTGTTTAACAGAGGAGGGTAGGTGATTTTTTAAATCCTTGGCAAATTCCATTGTCTTTATAAATTTAATTCTTTTCTAGAGACTGAGCTCTCTTCCTTCTCCCCTGAAAGGTTTCAAAGACAGCTCGGTTGCCAATCCTCTCTTCTAACTGACTGTGTTTATTATAAAGATTGACAGGAGAGTGAAGTGCGTGTTACATAAGGAAGAGCACAGGGTACCTGGAATTGAGATGGGGCCCACATTTCACAATTGCGGTACATTCTACAAGGCCCACACAATTGCTCTATTAAATTAAATGACTGCAGTCTCCATCTGCACTGGTAATCTCCACATAGGCTGGGCGCCTTTACAGCCAATAGCCTGCAGGTGTGCAAATAAGCACTCACAGTCCATACCAGATGTCAGGGCCTAATTAAAATATAGAATGAAAGTGCTCTTCCCTAGGTACTAAGCAGGCAGCACTGCGGTGCTTCTTGGGACAGGAAATGGCAAAGGCAGAAAATTTAATTCTAGTTGTAGAAGCAAATGTCTGCAAGAAATCCACCTCCTGAGAACCACTTAGCAGTAAAAGGAAAGTCAAAAGGAAACCATCTCATTCTCTTGTTCAACATCATTTTCAGTCGGTTGCCATAGTACAATTAGTGCCATTGCCTTAGCACAATCAGACCAAAAGCAGACTTAGAGTTAAGGATCCCAGCTTGATTTATTCAGATCCTGAAATCAGAAAAAAATCAGACATGCCCTGATGATAAACAAGTCGTACAGTTCATAATTTTGCCCGAAGGGGATGCCGTGTCACCTGGATTCTAAAGGCTTAAGAGAACAGCTGAAGAGCTACTGATCAACTAAATAATGTACAAGGAGAAGTGATAGGAGGTAACTGTCTTTTAAAACCCACGGGAGCCCGTGTTTGGGGTGATAATAAAAGTTTATAATCACTTAAGAATCTACCAAATCCTTCCCCCCTTCCTCCTAATGTATTCTTTGTTTGTCTCTTTCTCTCTGTGTCTCTGTCTCTTTTTTTCTGCCTCCATCTCTCTCTGTCCCTCTCTATCCTCTCTCTTCTCTTTCTCTGCCTTTCTTGCTTTCTCTGGCTCTGTTTCTCTCTCTCTGGATGCCCACTGACTAGTTGCCCTTCCTCTGCAATTTTGTCTTTCCTTCTCTACTCTCTTCCCCACCCCACCTCCTCATCTGCCTCCTTCTCATTTCCTCCATTTATTTTGTTATGTTATGAAAAACACGGGCCTTGGAATTGCAAATATCTAAGCCTGAGTTCTGGCCCTGGTATATTTTCATTTTGTTTTAGCTGAAAACATTTTTTTTCCCTTTTCCTTAGGCTTAATTTAAAAATCGAATGAATTTAATTCCATGGTACTCTCAAAAACCAAAATTAAGCTATTTGAAATATGGGTAGCTCCCAATTTATTTCTTCAGGAACCCTAAGGAACACTCTTTTTCATTTAAAAGTGGCTTTTCACATTTCCCAATGCAAGGTATTTTTATCTTTGGTAGTACACATGGTAATTTTGGTTAGTGTACTTTTATTTTAATAGCAAAGCATTTATTTTAACAAGGTCTTAGAAAAAAATGAAATAAGCACATCAAAACCATGTTTTCATAGATGTAAAATAGTTGATCTAAATAGTATTAAGTAAACCATTGAACAGATGGTAAAATAGTTGATCTAAATAGTATTAATTACTGAATAGATGGTATGCAATTCTGGCAAAAATAATGAAGGTGGTTACTTGAATGACGGTGTAACAATTTTAGAAAGAGTATTTCTATAGCGTAGGTATTTACGTACTCAGCATATATTGGGTGGACACCATACACTAGGTCTACACATTATTTTCTATCTTTTTTCTCACCACCCTCAAAAGTGACTGAGGCTCTGAGTGGTGAATGCATTTGCTGGAAGAGATGGAACTGGGGTTGAGTCAAGGCTTTGGCCTCAGTTGTAAAGTCACACACCTTCGATTATATCACAATACCCTTAGAAGTATGCACAGTGCCTGTAGGTGGTGAGTTTGTAAGAAATGATGGATGTTCATTGGCATAATCATTTAGGTAAAATGTATCCTTAAACTCTCATATCAGCCTTACAAGGTAAACATTGATCTCTTTCTTTTAGGGATGATAAAATAGGCATAAAAAGGTTAAGTGGCTTACACCTCATGTTGAGGAGTATTTGGGATTATTCCTAAATACCGTCTAATAATGCAGCACCATTAGCATCTTTAACTTCCATTTCTTCTAAGTGCTGGCTGAAGAGTCTTGGGTGTCCCACATATAGGGTATGATTGTAAAATAATGAGAATAATCTTTAAAGAAGTACTTCATGAGCTGCTAATAAAAGGTAGATTTCTCATAAATTTATTGTCCCTTTTATAAAAGGCATATGTTCTTAAAAAATTTGTGTATATTTAAGAAACGCAACATGATATTTTGATGTACATAGGTATAGTGAGATGCTTACTATAGTCAAGCTAATTAACATATTCATCATCTCACATGATCTCACATCTCACATCTCACATTCTTACTCACTTTTTGTGGTAAGAATACCTAAATCTACTCTCTTACCAAATTTCTAATATAGAATACAATATTATTAACTATTATGCTCATGCTGTACCTTAGCTCTCTGTCCCATCTTGCTTTGATCCAAGCCAGAGTTGGTAAGAAAAATGTATCTGTGGTAGGAAGGATTCTAAGATGGTCCCCAAGATTCCTGGCTCCTGTTTCACACATACTGTCTCCCACTCATTCAGTTCCATACTATTCTAGGTACTGCTGGGAAGGGGTATGGCAGATGTATTTAAGGTCTCAAAGCAGTTTATCTTAAGACAGAGGTTAACCTGGATAAGGCCAACTAATTGGGGAAGCCCCTCCAATGGCTCTTTCTGCAAGAGAGATTTGAAGTGTGACAGGTGAACACTTAAGTTGATTCCATAACTTGGCTATTATGAGTAGCACTGCAGTGAACACGGGAGCAGAGATTTCTCTTCAACATACTGATTTCAAATCTTGGGTAAATACCCAGAAGTGAAATTGCTGGATCATATGGGAATTCTGTTTTTAGTTTTTGAGGAACCTCCGTACAGTTTTCCACAGTCACCAATAATTGACATTTCTAATAATAGTGTATGCACAAGGCTTCCCTTTTCTCCACAAGCTCTTCTTAATACTACCTTCAGATGATGCCTGCAAAGTGTATCATCCCTTATGGGTTTGTGTGCCAGGTTGACTTTTCTGATCTGCTCATTTCCTCCTGGACACTGTGCCTGTCATCCAGGAAGCCAACGGGAGATGGTGTCTGTGAGATGTGGCTGTGATGCCTGGACTGTGGTCTTGTGTCCTCTAACAGCAGTTCCCAACCTTTTGACATCAAGTACCAGTTCTGTGGAAGACAATTCTTCCAGGGATGTTGGGGCATGAGGATGGATTTGGGATGAAACTATTCCACCTCAGATCATCAGGCATTAGATTCTTCTAAGGAGCGAGCAACCTAGATCCCTGACATGCACAGTTCACAATAGGGTTTGTGCTCCTATGAGAATCTAATGCCGCCAGTGATCTGACGGCATTAGGGGGTGGAGCTCAGGCAGTAATGCTTGCCTGCTGCTCACCTCCTACTATGCTGCCCATTTCCTACTGGTCCATGGCCTAGGGGTTGGGGAACCCCTGTCCCAAAAAGCCAGCCTTCCCTGGGGCAAGCCAGCGATGCTTAACTCAGACAGATTCCCAGATATCTCTGGGTTTGCAATTCTAACTGAAACCCACAGTATAAGTCTTTAGGGATAAATCTGTTGGTAGCTCTAAACAGTTGCTGACACATGGTAAAACCAGGACTGTATGGACCACACTTACGACAATCAACCATGAAAACTATTCTGCTATTTTTTAGAATTTTGTTGTGCTAACTCAGTAAGAAGGCTATTCGACGGAAATCAGGAATAGGAAGGGTGTATTTGTTGTTGCTGTTATTTGTTAATTAGCTCTGTGGTTCTGTGACCTTCAGGTTGCTTAGCCTCTCTAGGGCATGTGTTAGTAGGTCCCTAAGATTGTTCTAAGGACTGATGCTAATCTGGTTGCTAAGAATCACCTGAGGAGTTTTGAAAAGTAGAGAAGCCTGGTCTCGTTCCTCAGACATGTTGAAAAATAGTTGTAGTCTTAGCTAATGGAAGCAAATAGCTTTGTTTTAGACAGGCTTTGTAATAGCTTATCAAAGGAATAGGGAGGTGCACGAAGCTGAGAGCCTGAAAACAGGCTGGATGGGTAGAAAATCTGGGTCCCAGCCATATGCATATTTTAAAGGCACCTTGTGTGATGCTGATGTTCAGTCGGAATTGGTAACTGTCTTGGTGAGGTGGTTTCTGGGGTAATTTCCAGCTCTGTTGCAATGATACTAATACTACTAAGAAGATTGCCCATTTATTCAGCTAAATAATTTATATGCTATTTGTTAGGTATATTAGCAGCTCCAAAGCAGCTAATAGCTGAAGAATTATAGATTTGGAGCAGTTAATATTTTTCCAACATCACACAGCAAGCAAGTGGCAGATCTAGGCCTTAAACTCCATTCGACTTGACTCTTAACCACTCTGCTACCATTTATTCTTCAGCAGTGTAGTGGCAAGTTCTGGGTGAAAGAGTTTTAGGGCACCAGAAACATCCCACCTCTGTTCCACCGAGCAGTTACATGGTATGTGGATATTCCTCTGCCTGGCAGACAGTCTTATTGTGAGCACTCTGACCTCCTAGCTCCTTTGATCACAGAATCTAAGTGAAAGGATCGTGTTTTCATTAACAACAACAAAAGCTACTTTACAAGAAACTAATACTGTGGCTCTGAAAGCTCATGGGTCATTTGCCATCGTAAAGACTCAGGGAAGCTTTTGTGGAGTCATCACACTTGTAAATTTTCTTCTCCTCTGTTTATTCATATACAGACTCCCGATTTAGTGTTTTCCTCTGCAGGTAGGAAAATGAAGCAGTTTTTCCTAAGGGCTCTAATTGAGGATGATGTTTTCTTCTGCTGTGGTTCATTAGAAGCGTTTCCAGTGTAACCCCAGGAGGTGGACATACAAAGTAAATGACGTTGGTCTTCAGTTCTGCCCCATAGGAAGAGCAACTGGAGGTCCCGGCAACTTAACGACAGCTAATGCGGACGGAGTGCTCCCCAGGTTGTACTGGCTGTGCAAAGCAGCCTCTGGGCGTTATCACATTTCCCCCGGAGAAGCAGCTGAAATCTAAGTGTGCCTAAGAACCAGGGATATCCAGGGTTCTGATTCTCTTTCATCAAATTGTTGCATGACTTTAGGCAAATCCCTCAATCTTTCTTGAGATTCAGAATTTGTACACGGGTAAAATGAGTTAAAAACTTGACTTAGGGAGACATCATATCTGTAAGCTGTTGGCAAAGAATTATGTGCTTTGCCAGATTTGGCTCTATTAACTGTGCCCACTTCCTTGGCACAGTCTGGGACCATTCTTTATATTTTCCTGAGGTGACTTATGTGTTGGGAGGCAGGTGGAAACCTGGTCCATGAAGGACTTATTGCTTTAGATTTCTTAATTTCAGGTTGGGAACAAAAATACAAATCTAGTCTCTGTATTTTGCTGGGTGTTATGTTTTGCAAGTAACAGAGACACAAACTTAGGCTCCAGCTGTGTCTGGCTTTGTCTGTTTGTGAAGGGCAAGGCCTCTTTGTTTTCTGCAGGGAGCCTCTCTTTTCTGCCTTGTTTTTACTCCCAGTTAACAATCTCGCAGTGTCTTAGGGTTGCACAGAGTCTCCCTCACTGGAGGGAGTGTAACCGTGAGCCATGAATAAAGCCAGCAAATGGGGAAAAATCATGCTGATAGTATTTTACTTATGCCAGAATCACTGCCTCCGTGGACCCACCAGGGGCGCCTTTGCAGATTCAGATGAATCTTCTGAATCAGGGAGGCAGAACTGAAGTTTGTTTGATTCCTTTGAACACAACTCTGTTCGTGATCTGTAGCAGCTCTGCAGAAATCACTAGCCGTGGCTGTGTTTATCAGTCAGACCCCTGGGCTTTGCTCTGGCCTATGTCTCCCCCAGGCCATGCCTGTTTGCATGCAGCCAAGTCAAACTCTATTTCCAGGGGCTGAAGTAGACCTGTATCTGCCACTGGCCATCCTAACAAAGCTTGCCCCTCGAGGACAGAGGTCTTTGAAAATTCAACTAAGCAGAGTGTAGGAAGGCAGATATAGTCAAAGTCCCACTGCCTGATTTTAATTTGATAGTGCTTGCTTTCTTTGTTTTGTTTTCACAGCTAAAAGTCCTTCCTAGTATGCATGTTTTTTAACCTCTGAGGATTACTGTAGGAGCACACAAAAATAAGATGCACCTTATATGTAATTGGATGTGCACTGCAGCACTGACATAACTTTTTGTTCTAGCTCCAATCCCAGTCTCAAGTCAGCCTGACTCCTTTAAACAATGTAGTGAACTATTCTTGTATGTTGCCTGGGTTCAAATCCAAGCTCCACCACTTACTAGCTACGTGGGTTCAAGAACTCATTCTGCTTTCTGCAAGGTTCAGATTTTTTTTTTTTTTGAGATGGAGTCTTGCTGTTGCCCAGGCTGGAGTGCAGTGGCGCGATCTCGGCTCACTGCTCCACCTCCCGGGTTCACGCCATCCTCCTGCCTCAGCCTCCCAAGTAGCTGGGACTACAGGTGCCCGCCACCATGCCTGGCTAATTTTTTGTATTTTTAGTAGAGACAGGGTTTCACCGTGTTAGCCAGGATGGTCTTGATCTCCTGACCTCATGATCCACCCGCCTCAGCCTAAGCTTCAGATTTTTAACCAGTAAAAAGGAGATAACAATTGTAGTTGCCTCACGGCCTTTTGGAGAGATTAAATGAGCACCCACTAGTATCCTATAAATATTAGCTGTTGTGGTTACTGTCAAGAGTACTCAGGGACATTTTAACTAGGTGTCCTGGGGTAGCTTTACGAAGGGAATGGATGGCAGGCATGTCAAGGGATCTGATGGTATCATATCAGGCTGTAAACTCCATGGGGGCCAGGATTGTGCCTTGCTCACTTATTTCCCTATCCTCAGTGCTTGGAACATAGGAGGCACCCATAAATATTTGAATTAATGAGGCAGATGACCTAAGTTCAAGTCCCAGTTCTGCTACTTTTGGTCTTGGGCAAGTTATTTACCTTCTTGGATTCTGAGTTTGTACATTTATGAAATGAGGAGAAACGATCTTTCAGGAACAACTATAAAACTTGTCAGCTGGTATTGTGTGCTTACTATTATGCCAGGCACTGCCTAGGTATGTCCCAGGGGCTACATTCTCTGATTTTTCACAGCAGCCCTGTGAGGTAGGTGCAATTACCGCTCTGTTTTGTAGCTGGTGTAACTGATATTTACAGAGGGCAAGAAATGTACCAGAGTGACACAGCTACTGAGTGATGGAGATGAGGTTTCCAACCAGTTAGACTGGTCCCATACTCTGTGGATGCTCTATGCCTCATAGAGACTCTGGGATAAAGCAGGAACTCAAAATGTAGCCTCTGCTACTGCTTTTGTTATTAGTAAGATTTTTTTCCTGTGACACTTGGCCCAAGGGAAAGGTTCAGTCAGCCTAGTCATCTCTATGCTTATAACAATATGTCCATACTTGAAAAAGCCCAGTCAGAACTCAGAGGCTGAGATTTCTCTGTGTGTTTTTGACACCCTGGCCAGCATACTGATTTGAAAATTGAAGCAAACACATGTCTTCAGAATGATTTTAGTTGGGCACTTGCTAGTAATTTCCACAGGCAGCCAACCAGGAAGGCAAGGGAAAGAGTAGGTTGACACTTTTGGGGAGCTCTGAGTGATCTGGCAAATGGGGATAAAACAACGTAAAGGCAGGTGCCTGAGCCAGACCCTGCCTCCCTGATATGTGATGGCAAATTATAAAGTTGGGGGAAAGCTTGAGAGGGATAGGATCTTTGAGGTCATCTAATCCCAGTGAGGAAAGACGACCAGAGTAACAAGGATATTCAGAGCTATGGAAGGGATGGCGATGAAGGGTCACTGATGAAGGGTCTGCATGAACAACCCCTAAAGTGGGCACCCATGGTTTGTACCAGGCCAGCATCCACTCCTCCATTTTCCGGTGACAGTGTCTTGGTTTGGGGAACTGCCCACACAAGTTAAATTTGTTGACCTGAAGCTGATGCTTTCCTTACTGCACTGTGCTATCACTGCTGCCCTACCGTCCTATTAATAGATAAATCCTGCTAGCCAGTCCATGGAAGAGTTCCTACACTTGCTTCCCACAGCTGCATTGGGAAATCCAAAGATGGAAGATGCAGCATTAATTTCTCTAGTCTTCCAGCAAAGTCACATAATACAAGTACCTTTCTCTCATGGTAGCATTGTGAGGCTTGTTCAGCTAAGATACCAATTATTGAAGCAAAGTGAGAATAATCAGAGAATTACACAGGATGTGTGCAGAAGCTGGCTATATGTTCCTGTTATTAATGTCACTATCCACAACCTGGCCCCAGCAGTGACTATGTGGTTTTTATATAATCAGTAAAAAGCTACTAAACACCACTAGTGAAAGCCAAGTATTTTTCAAAACAATTCTCTAGGGGATATACTTATTGCAGCATTGTATATAAAAGGAAAATATTTAAATCAACCTAAATATTCACCTATAAGGAGCTGGTTACATAAATTTTGGTATATTTCTACAATACAATATTATGTGGACATTAAGAAGAATGAGTAATGGTTGTGTATACTAATATAACACAATCTCTAAGAAGTAACAGGTGAAAAAAACCACCTACAGAGACTGGGTGTATCACTTAAGTTATAAAAAAATAAGGAGCATTCACATGTATATTTGTATGGATATAGACTCTCATTGGAAGGATACACACATACAAAATGGTTGCTTTAGGGGAGGAAAGTGGAGAGGCTGTAGAAAGGCTCTACAGAAAGCTTAATTTTCAGTAAATATTCATAATGCATTAAACATGCTTTTTACCATGTCCACGTATTATCTATGTAAAGTAAACACATAAATAATTTTAAAGCCATGATAAATAGTTCTTTATAAAGTATAAAGCTTCACTTGGAAATAGCATCTGAACTTTCCTCCATCCCTCAATCCCAATGAGGTGGCAGCATTTAAAAGCATTTTATTTTCTCCCACAGTGGAGACCACAGCTCCAAGGGTGGAAGAAAGACTGCTCCAATCCTACAATATCCTTCCTTAAGAGATTTGATGACACAAAGTGAAAGGAAGAAGTTGTCCAAACTCCTACTCATTCAGTATTTCTTCAAAAACTCATAATAGAGCAAAGAAGAGGCTGAAAGTCAGTTTCTCCCCTCTTTTTTAAGTATCTGGGCAGCAGAAGCATCCAACTCTATCCCATAAGCCCACTTGATTGTCAACTAGGAAGTCATGGACCACAGGATGTCACATCCAGAGAGCATCAGCTCTGGGCAAGACAATCCATTGTGGTGTGAATAAAATAACTTCTATTCATAATCAGTTTTATCCAAAAGATCTACTTATTTTAAATTACAGATATGTTATAAATACATATACACATAGTAAGGGCATATTCTGAAAAGTTGTTGCTAATAGGGATACATTGTCAAAACATTTAGAAGACCACTTTATCGGCTAATTCCAGAGAGGCAAAAGGCACAGCGGCAATAACACCAGTGTTAAAGTCAGGTGGATTTGTGTCTAAATCCAAGCTCTGTTCCTTATTAGCTGTGCTACCCTGAGTAAGTGATTCTGCATCTCTATGTCTAATTCATCACTTGTAAAAATGGGATAATAGTAGTAGGCATCTTAAGAGTGACCATGGTGAAGGGGGAATGGAATAAAGCCTGTGAGGCACTGAAGCAAAGGGAGAATGATCAGAGAATTACATAGAAGGTGTGCAGAAGCTGGTTATGTGTTCCTGCTATTAATGTCACTATCCCCAACCTGGCCCTAGCAGTGACTTCGTGGTTTTTATATAATCAGAAAAAGGCTACTAAACACCAGTAGTGAAAGCCAAGTACTTTTCAAAACAATTGTCTAGGGGATATACTTATTGCAGCATTGTATATAAAAGGAAAAGATTTAAATCAACCTAAATATTCAGAATGGCTCCTGCTGATTCCTGCCACCTAAGATTTACACCCTTGTGTCTTCCCCTGGCCTTGAGCAGATATAGTGACTTACATCAGTGAACACATTAGGCAAAAGTGATGGGATGTCACTTCCATAATTAGGTTACAAAAGACTGACTTTCCTCTTGCTTAACCATCTCTCTTACTCATCTTGTGTATATGCCCTAAAGGAGAGGGCAAGCTGGCAAGGAACTGAGGGGAGTCTCTGGACAATGGCCAGTGAGGAACTGAGACCCTCTGTGCAACAGCCCTGGAGGAACTGAGTGTGACGAATCACCATGTCAGTGAGCTTGGAAGTGGATCCTTCCCCAGTCGAGCCTTCAGGTGAGCCTGCAGTCTTGGCTAATACCTTGATTGTGTCCTTGTAAGAAACCCCTGAGACAGAGAACTCAGGTAAGCTGCTCAAAGATTCCTGACCCATAGAAACTGTAAGATAATATGTATTATTCTTTTAAGGCACTTAATTTGGGGGATAAATTTGATATTCATCAACAGACAAATAAGGTAGCCTGCAAGTACTTAACAATGGATGCTGTATAAAAGCTCAGTAAAAGCTGTGGTATGGAATATTACATAGCAGATGTATGGCTAAGCCCTTATCTCATACCCATGGCAGACGTAACTGATCACAAAATATTTTCTCCTGGTGAATCCATATGCAGTCTCAGAATATTAACACTAAAGTCCGGGAAGCTATCAACTGTTCAGATAAAACCAATACTAATCTAGTCAGTACTTATCATCTCTTTAATATGTAATATTCCTTTAATGGGAGACAAATTCTTTCTTTCATGGTGAGAGATAGTACTACAAATTATTAGAACAAATCTTTGAATGTATACAAAATATAAATGGCTGACATTTCATTTCAAGAATAGATTTTCTTCTAGAGGAGGGTGAAAGAGACTGAGAGTACCGGAAACCTTAAGAGAATGGAGGAGATAAACCCAGAAGTAGAAGCTGGGAGCACGGAAGCTCACCTAATCTCTCTTTTTAAACTGTGATTTAGACTTTTTATAGGGTTGCCATATAAATATACATGTTTTTTGGTGATTTCATAGAACATAATTTATTCTTTTTTATACAATAGCATCATGTAATCACAATACTAACAATGCATTCGTTTCAGAAATGCAGGCAGTTGAGATTAACCACATACAAAACTCTAAGGTAGTATGTTCAGACTTAAACATCTAGAAAATAGTTTCCAGACTTCAAAATAGTTATTAAATCTCCTTTGATCATACTAAAAACTTCACTTCTATCTGTGCATCTCATTGGGGTTATTTCCAGGAATATTTTTCCTCCTTTACCCCAGTGTACTGTGTAATAACTGGATTCCTGAACTGAACACTCCTGAAACTTTTCCTACTCAACCACAAGAGAATTTATTCTTAATTTCAATAGATACTTTTAGATTCCAGCAATTGTTGAGAATTCATGATATACTCAGGGCTATAAATTGTGATGGCATCATTAAAGTGACTACAGATTTTACTGCACTACATTCTAGGGAGGCTTTTTCCTTTGATTTCATAGTAAATGTGTTACATGTGTTATATTTATCTAAATTCAATGCATAAAAGTAATAGCATGTTTCTATCTTAAGGGCTGCCATTTTGAACAAATGAAGGAATAGAGGGGAAGTTGCTATGAAAATGATAAAACTGTCTAAGGAGTAAACTGTTGTTTTGAAATAGGGAACATTTCCTTCAACTCACTATGAAATGTGTTCTTTGCCCAGTACAATAATAGTGTGGGCTATTTAAATAATGTACTTTTAGTATTTACGTGCTTCATTTTGTTGGTTAAAGCAGCGAGATCTCTTGAAAATAGGAAGAAATCTAGGCGAATGAGCACAAGGAATTGTCTTTAGGTC